>NW_024387423.1:5495686-6030686 GCF_900408965.1 Simochromis diagramma | reverse complement strand
TATATATATATATAGTTGCATAAAAGAAAATGTAATAGTGTTAGGAACTGCAGTGATAAAGACCTGTGATGAACAGATGCTTGAGAGTCTGCTGACTAATCTTATAGAATGACTGCCCTCTGGAGGACATCGGCACACATTACTGCATTGAAATAATCTAGTCTCTCTGCACCATAGTTTGTGCTTGGTCTTCATTCTAACAGCTCTCTCTGCTCCTCTTTTGTCTTTTCCTTCTACTTCTCTTCACCCCAACTGGTTCTGTAATAGATTTCTCCTGTCTGTAAGCCTGGATCTACAGGAGATTTATTCCTGCTAAAAGTTTTTTTGTTTTCCTGCAGTGTCATCAAGTTGTTGGTCATAAGGGAATGTTGGGTTTCTATTGCAGAACTACTTTTTAAAGCTGAAACAACTAAAAATTTCCATTAAAACGAATAAATTATCGGCCAAAGTGACAGGCTTTGGTGACACAGGCAATCCTAACAGTAGAGGTCCAACATAACACATCCAAATCAAAATTTCTCATAGACAGGAATATGAAGAACATCTAAAAACAGAGCAGGGCTACTGGAGTGACTGTTATATCAGTTTTTCAGCTGCCACATAAGAAAAAAGTGAGTAAATTAATGTAAAAAAAACAGAACTCTCAAGCCACAGGATGAATTTAATACTACTGACCCGCAGTCATGGATGGATTACTGTGACTGTGGGTCTTAAACACAAACTTGCCATGGGTCCTTGTTATCTACTCATGCAAATACCAGGCACAACATATGCCCTTGTCAAAAGACAGTTTTATTGCACATAACAAGGCAACTTACATCCACATTTATCTTGTATTTGTTGACATGTTGAATTACTGCTATTATGACTACTGCTACATATAACTCGTGCAGGACAATTTAACCCGAGGCACCAACAGGAAGCTTTCAATAGTCTTAACTGTGTAAGTCAGTAAAATGTTAAATGCAATCCAAAATCAAGCACTAAAGGTGATGACAAAGGACACAGGTGGCATAGTACTAGCAGTGCTGCTCTATTGCTAATCCTTGTTTCAAAGCTAAAGTCCTCCTGTTTATTTTGATACATTTTTTGAAAATCCCTTATATTAAAAAAATAAAGCAATGATAATGCACACAACTTAAGGTAAAAGCCACTGGCTCCAAGGTATGTTCCCAATTTGCACAAACAGCAGTCTGTCCATAGAGGTAGTCTGTATTATGTTCCAGTTATACAGAATAACTGGAACACCGTATGGGATTGCACGGCTTCAGTAACAAGTTAAGATGAGAGCTTTATTTCCCTTCTGGACATTGTAAAAATTGTTAGACGTACTTACACAGGATTGTGTGTCAGTGTTTTGGATTATTTTATCATCACAGTCATCCATGTCCACAGATGTTGTCTCTGTCTGCAAACGGAAGGCACAACTAACATGCAGCATCAAACTATTCAGCCATGCATTTAGCTTGCCTCAGCTATCAGTTAAGTATGAATGGCCTATAAGTATGATGCTAAAGGTTAGTTTGTAAATTACTTCACACTATTATTTTTCTAATGATACTTGTATAAATAATTAAATGCAAAAACTAAGGGCAGAATTATAATGATGTCCATGCTGTTTTCTTATTTAATAATTCAAACATACTTCCTGCACACATACAGCATATTGCCCAGGAACGAGTCTCACCTTGGATTTCCTCCTGCTGAACTGGAAGATACCCAGGAGGCCTTTTTTTTCTGGTCTGTCCAAACTGCCAGTACTGGAGCGAACAAAGTCTAAAAAAGTAAAACAAGAGCAGGAGGAAAGTAATGTAAGCACCTTATAATTAAAGAAAGGGAGGAAAGAAAAAGGGAAAGACATGGTTTTTTCTGCATGCAAAGGTTAACGAAAAGGTTAACATATGGTTATAGGGTTAACAGAAAAAAATAGTGTTTTTTTTAACAGTCAGTCAACTCTAAATATTACTCCAAACAGATACCTTTGTTTTAAAAGCAATAAATTAACCTTCCAGTTTTGCTCAGAAGAGGGAGCTGCAGCTTTGCTTTTCCTCAGGTTCACCTCTACCCAACTTTTATAATCAGCTAAGCAGTAAGTAAGAATGTGTCGTGATAAAACTACAGACTCAAGGACTGAGAGGGAAGGTAAACTAACTATCAAACATTTAAGGGCTAATACTCATAATTTGGGTTCTGAAAAGAGGCAGAAGCAAGCCAATTTATTAATAAAGCCTTTAAAAATTGTAGGCATTGATGTTCACGCAGATTAAAAAAAACTACATAAAGCAACAAATGATTTCTTTTAATATGGCTGGTTAAAGGTTAATATCCAATGCAGCAACAACGCAGGGTTAATAAGCAAGCAACGATACATTGGGTTAAACAACCACATGTATTTGAATGGTGCCAACGCTAAGACACACAATATATACGTCTAATACCTGTGTAGTTAAGTGCAGGGGCAGAAGCCATTTTAGGCTGGAAAGCTGCAAAACATGATAAAGTTTAAAAACACAAACGTCATTAATGGATAACTCATCTACATGACAGAGCGGCTGTGCTTGTGCTTTCGTGTCACAGCACAGCCGATGCGCTACGTAACTACTGATTCACAAGAGGAAGTCATTTGTATAATTGCCTCATAATAACGAAAGTAAACTACATTACTACTATGTTTTCAAAAGGGTAGGACTGTGTAAAATGTAACTGAAAACATGACGCAGTGATTTGGAAAGGATTCGAACCCTACAATTTACCAAAAACCTTTTAGCATACCAAATGCTGAGAAAGAAACGTTTAAAGGGAAACTGGGTGGCCTTGTAGATTACCAAAATCTTGCACAAGAGTGCTTGACCATAAAAGTGACATAATGTTCTACTGTTCCCTTGTCACATCACTTAAGTGATAAAATACACGTTTTTACTGTGAGATCACAAGAGAACCTTTAACTATAAATATCAGTGGGTGTGGACAATCGCGCAGTAAACAACCATAACTTCATACTACATGAATTATGTATTAATACAAAGGCCGTACATGATTCATAAAAGCTCGCTATTTCAGCCGTTGTATGGACAGGATAACAGCAGATACTGTGAGACAATAGCAGGGCAAGCCAAAGCACACACCAGTATCCACGCTAACATCCTTTGTCTGCTTAAATTTCACATCATCATCTTAAGTGTTACATCCTATGTTTACCAGATAGTTTTATTCAGCAGAGCAAAGCATTATTTTATCTTTTAAAAAGTTAATACAATTTTGAATATATGTACAGACACTCGCTTTAAAGTGACTGGAGTTAGAGGTGAAATGTGTAAGATTTAGGTATGTGCTTAACGAGTCCCCTAGAATTTTAAACCCTCTTTTTCTACAACAGCAGTCACCTGATGTTATTATGCGACCTGCAAAAAACTGGGGCTACAGCACGGACAGAGGGCTCCAACCCTCTTTCTCTCTGTTTTAGACAGTGCATTTGAGCAAGGTGGAGAGCAAGCAGCTGACAGATGCAAAAATCAGCACGGCTGCACAGTACTTTGATGAAGAAAACGATGAGCAGTTGTACGTCTGTGGTGTCAGAGTAAAGTGGCATATAACCACGTAACCAAAGTGATGTGTAACCACATGCAGCACAGGAGCGTGAATGCTAACCTGGAAGGAAGGAGGGTTACCGGTGCTAGTACTGTAGACTTTAGCCACATTCAGGAAACTAATCTGGCAATCTGTGTCTGCTTAGATATATAAGATTTGCAACATTATAGATGGCACAGACATTTCAGCGACATCTAAAACAAAATACAATTATTAAGGAACCCGATTAAGAGTTTATCTAAACAATGTGAAAATTGAACAACTGAGATTTATTCTCAAAGACAGTTATAACAGATGTATCTACTGAATATAGGATGCTAACCCGTCTATGCCAACCTGTACCTACTACTCGTCAGTAGTGACTTAAACATATATTCTTTCAACTTCTGTGGTGGCAACAAGTCTTCCAGTTTGTGTAGAAACCTTTGGGAATTTGGTAAACATAATTTCCTTAGGGATTAATAACGTATTCTGATTCTGAAAACAGACCTTAGCTCCATTTCTGTGAAACCTCTGTAAACTCCTAATAACTTTAAAGTTGCTCAAGTTCATTTTATCATTATCATTATTTATTTATTTTATTTATTATGACAGGTAGCTGACTGCTGTTACATTTACAGTCACAAGGTAGTACGTTCTTATCAACTCTTATCTTCCATTCACCTTTTCCCTCTGCATTCCTCCCATACAAGCCACAGATAAAATTTTGCCTGACCGACATGGTTCACCGATGGAAAAACAGAGAGGAAAAACCTTTTATTAAAAATCAAATCCAGAGAAAAAAAATGCCATCCTGTCTTCCTTCTCCTGTTTCCTGATCAATGTAGCCATTACAAAGACTGTAGCCATGTAAATATGGTTAGTGATATGTGTGTGATATGATATGTATATACGTTTGACTGTGAGATTGTGCAGCTTCTCCATTATAGCATTACACAGATTAATGAATAAATATTTCCACATTAAAAGTTAGGCAAAAGAAAAAAGTATCATCGCTTAGGATCTGTATCATCTTGCGTGCTACTGTGAAAACAATAGTAACAGAAATTTGACATATTTCACAAAGAGCAAAGAGAAATGAGGTCAGGTAGTTAAGGCTTACCTAGCCTCTGATCATGTACGTAGAGATCTTTGATCCCGAGTTCTGCTAGAGTTTTGTCCAGCGGTAACTCTCGTTGGCTGATGCTATCCTTCAGCAGCAGGACACGTGTAGGGTCAAACTCACACTTGTCACAGATGACTGGTATCAGAGCCTGGAGCGATATCAAGGGGTTCACCCGTACTACGGCCTTCTGGTTGCCATGATAGTTCACCATCAATCGCACAGTTTTCTGATACACAGAGGGGAAAATGATGGAGAAAATTAGACACGCAAACAGCTGGATGACATTAAGACCTAATCAAGGATGAATCATCAAGTCAAGAAAAAGGATGATGTAGTTAAGGGAAAAAATACAACAAAGTTAACTGACTGATAAAATATGCTAGCCTAAAAGACATACTTAACTTATATTTATATATATATATATAAATATATTTAAATATAGTTATATTTCTGATTGATGTACAATAGCATATTTTGGTTTAAAAATATAAAAAGTAGAGGAGAACACACAGAGGATGACACTGCAATAATAAAGAAAAAGAAATAACAATAAAAGAAAGCACAATTCTACCACAGTACTATTGGCAGCCTCTTTCGTGAATGTACCAAGCTTATCAGCAAATTGTGGAAGAGGTGCTAAGTTGTTATAATTTACCCATTATATATGAAAATGTTCAGGTTGATGGTCATAGGTTTTCCAAAATAAACAGTATTTTTAGCCTGTGGCATGGGTATATTTTAATGTTTCTGCTAATATGGTCACTAGATAGATGGTTGAAATACTCGAGACTATCGGAAGGTTAAATGGAGACAAAAACAAATTTCTCATCTTTGTGACTGAAGCAATTTTTCCTAACCAAGAATAATCAAATTAGCAACCAAAACAGGTAACTGATAGTATAATGTAATATTAAAATAAGGTGCAAAACTGACATATTTTTTACTGGTAGCCATTTCCGTGTAGTTTTTCTGGTGCATCGGGAAAGGACAAACAGTTTATTTATCGCTAACTATTGTTCAGTGAATCAATTTAGTTACATAATTTCCTTAAGGATTAATAAAGTATTGTGATTCCTTACTTCTGACAATTTTATAGGTAGTACACTAATTTTAAATGTTTGCATTTTACTGAATTTTGTTTCTAACATTTTGAACACCCCATTCATATCAACAAAACACATTTCAATAGCAGTGTGAACGATATCTTCCATAACCGTAGACTTTATTCCTGGGCTAACGTATTAGACTACTGGGTGGATCCAATACACTGGCAATCGAAACAAGCTATTTAATTTGAGCTGTTCAAATTGGTTACATAATGAGAAGATGTGAGATAAAACAGAGAAGACCAATGACTGACAGTGCTGTCTGAAACAGTGTCAGCCTCTGGCCTATGGCCAGGTGGGGTCAAAGGGAGAGAGAGCAGCCAGTGAGCCCTGAGAAGAGCAGAGAAATAATGCATGGTAACTAAAGGTAAGGTACTCATCAAATATTCAAACGGTAGGAGGAGAGTGAAGGAGAAGACAAGAAAAGGCAGAGAGAAAGAGATTGATGCTGAATAGAATAAAATATCCAGACAGACAGTAAGGCAGAAAAAGCACACTAGACTTAAAATCAGTTTATAAACTCCAATAAAGGACTTCGAAATGCTGGCCAGTTTAATACCAACCAGCTTCCTACCTTAAAAATGGCCCTTACAGGATTCACTGGCCATGCTTTCTGCCAGTGGTCAGTGATAAAAGGCAGAGAGGGACAGGCATTACATAAGACTTGCAGTAAATGCAAATTTGATTTGTGAAAACATGAGATAACCCTTTGTGCAATCAAAACAACACAAATCCAAGCCAGGCATAAAAAAGAAAACATTTGCAGGTTTTAAATATGCTGTAACAGTATAGTCCAACATACAAAGCACATATGACAAAAGAGGAGGTGGCTCAAGGTGTCAGGATCCACTGCAACTCACCTCTGGCACTTTGGGTGCTGGTCTGCGCGCCACTTTCTCCTCCAAGACTTTTTCCTTGATAAGCACACAGGCCACGTTAAGGGAGCCCAACAGTGAGTTGGGCTTGAAGCCCAAAGACCGGCCCTCAGGAGACAGAACCTCCAAAGTGTGCAGAGCTGGATTCAGGTGGTAGCGACTACACAGCTCGACCAGCAGATCCATCAGTGCTTTACTGAGAGGGAAAGAGAGAGATAATAGGAGTGAGAGGGAAAGTGTGTGTGTGTATGTGTGTGTGAGTGTGTGTGTTTAAGAAAGAAATGCAGAAGGAGATGAGAAGAGAAGAAAGGGAGGCAGGACAAAAGCTAGGGTTACAAAGTCTTCGAAGCTTAGCTGAAGTAAAGAGAACGGAATGAAACAATGCCACACGCTCACTTGATGCACTTCAAATTGTTAGAAACAATGGGTGGTATTTTGATCTAAGCCATTTCCACAGACAAAATACAGATACAATGAGAGCAGCAGTGATTTAAATATGAACATCAAAACGTTGCCTTCATCTTAATTCTTTCTGTACAAATATTTTTCATTCATTTGAGGTTGATTGTATATTAGTAGCACCTTTTTCTGAGAATGTTCTTATCCATTTTAAACCCCTACAAAAATCCATGTTATTGTTTAATTTTGCCAAACTCTGACTGAAAAATAACACACTGTATGTGAAGTAGAAGTAAAACCCGAGCGCGTCCATATGCTCTATAAAAGGTAAGGTGGTTGCTGAAGATTTCACCTGTGCAGTCCATCTAAGAGTCTTTACAAAAAAGGTAGTGACAAAGCACTGGGCATAAAAAATAATACCTCTGTCATTCACTTATGCCCATTGCTTTGTGTGCCTGTTTGGATTGCGGTGCTCATGTGGAGGCCTATAGTACTACTTGTCAATCCTCACATAAAGAAACCTAGAAACAGTCTCCAATGTTTTCTGGGAACAGAGATCAGATGACAGAACTGAGAGAGATACTGCTACAAAGAGCACCATTGACAATCACTAACACATGGATGCAGACTGCAACTAAAACCAAAAACAGACCCAGTGTCTGGTGTGCTTCTCGAGATTCATTTCATACAAAACATGCCAAAACATAATGACTATCTCTAAGTATTTACTCTATTTTTTTCTATGTATTTACTCTAGCACTGAATATATACCTCCCTGGTTCACATAGGGTCATTTTTAACCATGTTATGGTCAAGCATTACTAAGCTGTAGTTTCAAGTACCTATCGTAAATATTTAAAGTGTGACAAATTACATTACGAGGGTGCACAGGGCATGTAGATCATTCATGAAGTGTGACACTGCGGTCATAAAAATAATATATTAGGTGTAATAATAATATTAATATGAGCATGACAACAAAAACACACAACCAGATAAAAACTAAATAAGTAACTAACTGCCTAAGCAACAGTATTAATTCAGTAATAACATATACTATCATGCCTGCATTGTAAATGCCTAGTGCAATATCTGCACCACATTTTTCGCTATTTTTAAATCCTACAAAATAAACCTGCTCGTGGTGATTGATTATAGCAAATATCCTAAAGCTTGTTTTATTTTGTCAATAGTGAGATCATGTTTATTTAACATGACTACTCGACTTTTGTAAAATAAGTTTGTGCTTTAAGAGAGCAGCAAAGGTGCGTCAACTAGAGCAAAGCCTCTGAGAGTTTCTGAGTCCTTTGTGAGGCACAACTTCCCTTAATCACAGGATTAATAAGGCAGGAATGAAAGTAAAAAAACAAACAAAGACTGGAACTTTACATTGATAACTGAAGTTTATGAGATCAGAAGAATGCAAAGATATGCCATATCTTTATTCAACCACTGTTTCACTTATTTTAAAAGTAGAGAATTACGTCATCTCTGGTATAGTCATGACTGGAATGTGTTTAAATGAGACAGTCTGTCCTTTAAGTTCACAAAACATAAAACTAAAAAGTCCCAAGCCCATAACCGTAAACAAGATAAAATTATATGTTGCAATGTGCTGGCACATTCCTGTATGTGCTATTTTTAGTCCTTGAATTTAATCACTAACTAACTATCACTATAGAATATAACAGGTGATATAAGTCTATGAGGAGTCTGCACTTTGACCTTAGGGTGGAGATAGTGAATGAGCCTTTGTATGAATGATTTGTGTTTACCCCTTTGTCATTGTCACAGTTTGCCGAGGCAAACTGCGTGGCATGCGAAGGGAGGACCCAGGTGCAGACATTCTCAAACTCAAACTTAACTGATGATGAACTGTTTATTAAAGCAGACAGAACAGTACAAAATAAAAGGGCGAAAACAATGCAAACTAAACAATAACCTAAACTGGGGTTTAGGTTGAAGAACATGAAGAACCCTGGCAAGTAGAAAACATAGGGAAACGCTAAACATGGCAATGTGGTGAGGAAAACCTGAAAGCAGGACATGGCAAGGGAAAACACAGACGATCCGACAAAGACTGAATGAGAAGGCACAGACTAAATACACACAGGAGGCTAATGAGAGAAGTGGGAACACATGGGGGAAAAACAGCTGACACACATGAACATAACGACGTCACAGTGGAAGAGTAATACTAGACACAGGAACACAAGACCTCTTCAAAATAAAACAGGAAACGTAAGACACAGACATGAAACGCATGAAGGGCAAGGGAGACTTAACAGGGGTGGAAGACACAAGGGGAATCTAATAACAAAGAACTAGAAGAACCTAGGCATGATGAAAAATGAACTTAGAAAACCTGAAGAGCTTAAATATAAACTAAAACTCAAAACGCTGGGTCAAAAGACCCAGGATCGTGACAGTCATAGCAACAGGTTCTGATGTTTTAAGCAGCATTGATCATAATATGACCATCTTCTATTAAACATAAAGGTCATACAAGGTCTTACCTTCATAGTGTCATAACAACCCGTGGTTTGTGCAATATTTAAAAGTGGAATGGGGGGCAGAGCCTTCAGCTTTCAGGCCCCTCTTCTATTATACTAGTTTTGCATGTTAGAAAGCCTCTATGACAATAATATGATACATAGTTTTTCTGGTGATGAGCATACAGAGGCATCTGATGGTGATACATTCTCTATAGTTATTAAAAGAGTCTCTTGTTGTTTTATACAAGATAGACATCCCCAGTTTTCTGCCCTAGAGACAATTGCCTCATTAGGGACAGAGAGCACTAGCAGGTCAGCCACTGACTCTCTGGGACAAAGCTTGTGTTGGAAATTGGAATGGAACCCCCCAACGAGGCCCCGCTGGCACAGCGAACAAAACATGCACAGGAGCAACAAACATACAGTTTTTCTGGTGACTGAATGAAGATCAACCTATAGAATCATATCGCAGAACTAACAATAAACTAAGGTTAGATTCGATTTGTATTTCCAGATATAAATAATAAAATAGGCTACAGATATATGAAGATTTTATAGTCAAATAATATGAGATTAATGGGCAAAACTTTTGGTCATGACACATGTGACAATAAAATGAACAAATCAAAACTATGTTTGATATGTGCTTGTGTGGGCCTATTTTTCTCACCTTCCATCCTCAGTCACATAAATCTGGTTGCCCTGTGGCAGGGTTAACTGTAAATCCACTGTGGCCCTCAGGATGTTCTCCTTGGCCTCCATGCCTGATGTCCCTCCCCCATCAGGTGTAGTGGTTCTGAAGATATGGCGTGGAGCGGGTTGAGGGGCCGGTGGTGGAGGTGGGGCATGGGCCTTCATCCTCCTTCTTGGTGATGAAAGTTGGAGAGATACACAAATAAGAATATTTTTTCTTTTTCAGGCCATCCTTTTCATATGATACAATACTTTAAAATTTCCTAATGACGTATTTATTTTTATACAAACAAATTATATATTATAAATATGTCCGTTTCCTCTGAATCATTACTGTTTTTTTCTGAAGTTCAGTCAGTTACACAACATGACAGCCTATGAATACAACCCACTGCTACCACATCAGGGGCAGCCGGAATACTAGTGGTGACTTTTTTTCTATCTTTCTGTTTCTGATTGTGACATAACCTTCCCTTCATTTAGATTACATAACAAACTACAGACACGCCAAGATGATTATTTTGGTTATCAAGATCTCTGAGCCTTTTGGAGCTGTTTAATCTATCTGGTCTATTGCCTCTTTAATATCACTCCTACACTCCTACATTCAATGCCTGCTATCAAACAGCTTTCCAAAGGCAAATTAACATCCCTGCTTTGACAGAAGCAAATGGTAAATAGTAAATGGCCTGTATTTGTATAGCGCTTTTACTAGTCCCCTAGTACTAGAAACAACACCCCTCATCCATTTTTATTCCACCCCTGAGGAGAATGTATAAACATATCTGAACCTATGAATCAACAATGTTATAAACAGTAATACAAAATACAAAATTGGGCTGACAGAACTGTAGCAGCGTTGAGAAAATTAGAAATTCTATTGGGGTTTTTTTTCTTAACAGAAATAAAGGAAGCCATAAAGTACTGAATGGGCCAGGGTGCAGACCACGCATCATTGAATCTCTTTAAAATACTTTTATGAAAATCACAAATTAAAAAAACAAACGCAGATGCAAAACATACTCCAGCCACACAGCTCCTCATGAGCACTGTGACAGATGTCAATGACACGCTCCTTCTTGTGTGTTTGACCTCGGCTAAACATAAACTGTACTTGCCCTGACAGACACAGCTGATTAGACAGAAATGAAACAGTTCATTCTCTCAGCAATGACAAGTGCCATATGATTAAGCACACACTCACTCTCTCAAGTATTAGCCTTGGATAAGAAAAGAAAAAACATCCCACTCACATCAAAAACAGTCCTTGTGCTGATTAAGTGTTCCGAACGTGTTATATATCAGACTGTTTAACTCTCGTTCCAAGGATTCTGGAGACCCCCCCGAAGAATCAGTGTAAGCATTTAATTGTAGACTCCGAAGTTGTTCAATCCAGTATTCTCGACGTTATCCCTGCCCAGTTTAAAGACAGCAAAATGAAGGACATTTGCACATGGACATAGCACAGTGAGTGGACTCTAACCTGGCTAAAGTTAACCATTAACAGCTACGTCACATATCAACTAACTCGCGCCCAAAGGGCTCATAGAGTCATTGACTCATTATCCAGTGCAGTGAGAATGTTTCACTTTTTGGAATCACAGTGCACGTCATTTCTAATTATTGACTAGAAAATCTCTGACTATATACGCACCTAAAACTGTGTGTAGTGATGAAAGAGCAGACTTACAGACCTGTAACTGTGAGAGACTTTTTGCATTTTCCTGTTAAGTCTGAGTCTTTTAAGGTAAACAGCACAGGGCTCTGTGGAACTGTGGGACTGGGTCCTGGCCAGGCTTAACACAGGCAGCTAGTATCCTCCTCTCTCTTTCGCTTGCTGTTTGTCTCACCGTAACATTTCCCTTTCCCTCTCTCTCCCTCGCTTTTCCTCGCTCAAACATGCACAAAGACTCCTTTAGAAGAAGCCTAGTCTCCCACAGAGTTAGAATGAGCGTAAACAGAGAGAAAGAGTGGGAAAGTAAAGAAGCACCAAGGAACGCAAAAGGAAACCCAGCTCTGGCACAGGGGGGCAGTAAGTGCTGCTGAAGTGACTAAGTTACAATGCTCACACACATACACACCTGCACACACAGAAAAGGTTACTAATGGATAGTTCATTTTACTTGACAAAACAGCATTAACAAGGATGGATTTCTTTTGCTGGCCTCTATTAAAATTCTTTTAAAAAATTTGTCCACAATACTTTCTGCACAGGAGTACACATCAGTTTCCCTTCTAATAAAAAGAAGTCTATAGCAATGTATTCACATATATAAAAAAATTATTGGTTTATACAGCAATGTCAGAAGTTTTTAACCCTCAGCATCAGCCGGGCTCCAGTCTACGGTGCATCTGAAATTAGAACATGTGGGCAGCTATAAAAAATTACCAGAAGGCACATAAATAAATATTTGAAAACATGCTTTACCTCTTCTATAACCTGAATATTACTATGCTCAATCTTGATCAAGACACTTGGGTTAAATCGTGACTGAATGTTAAGGCATGACTTTGTGTGGTGGCACACATATTACACTACAAAATGTAAACACTGCCAATGTGTACGTCAGAGTTAAGATTATTCCTGTTTGGTAAAAAGATTGCATAATACTAAATACACACCGGAGACCACCTTCACTTTGTTTTTAAATAGGGGAGAAATAAAGGTTAGACAATGTATCATTTCTCCTTATTTGTCAGGGAAACACTGAGTAAATGGTCCCACGTTCCAAGATCTTATCAACCCAATATCCAAATATACTAGTGCATGACCCTAGTATATTATCCTGTATCAGAACCATCAAAACACATTTTTGAGTGGGTTGAGCAGGTGACCCATATGCCAAAAGGCTACTGCAGGATCCCTGGCACACTTCTTTATTTATCTGTTAAAAAAGGCTTCTTTTACATTTAATTTAGAAGAAAAAAACATTAAGCTTAATCTAGATAAAGCACAAAAAATATTTTTATGTTTTGTATGTCTTATCAGAATTAATCATATATATTTTCCTTCATGTATTTGTCCAGTAATCACACATTTGAAAAGTCAGACTTACGTTTTCACCTGATTACGCAATAGACACAGAGTGTGCACCACACATCCGGGACACTCAGGTTCTCCCTCCACACATGCATCTAGTCAGCATACCCTTTGAGTGTCATGGTGTCCCCATGGCAACCTATATTTACACCACTTGACTGCAAAAGAAGGCAGATCTTAGTCCAGTAGCAGCTGTGGATTGGAGAGGCATGCACACCCAGGGTGAGTGACCCGGAGAAACACCAGTGAACAAGAGACAGAGTGTGGAAGACTGAAATTGGACATATGAGCCAAGTAAAGCATTTGTTTGCAGTTGCTAGTCACAAAACCTTCTAATTCAGCATATGTCTTGATGCTCATATTACTATCAATGTGCTTAACCCCCACCGCATCTCAATGTCAAGTAAACCGAGTCTGGAAATGCCAGCTTCATCCTCTATATTCACAGTCTCACCGCTGCCCCTCTCACTACAGCAAAGTGAAAATTACAAAGCATAGAGAAGCAAATGAAAAAACGTCAACATTTATTTTTGAACCTCTGATTTTCTTAACAGACATACAAACAAATGTGTTGCCATAATAATGGTCTAGGCTTGCAGGCAGCATACAATCATTAGCTCTCCTCAGACTGATAAATCATATCCGGTTTTACTGTCTCATTTGCCCACATGCAAAACATTTCACTAAATTTGCATACAAGCTGTAACCTTATTACATACTATAAATAGCCCTCAAGGCTCCAGTGTTAATATTTTTAGTTTGTATGAAACTTTAATTTACCTGATTATCAAGTCCTGACTTCTCCAAAAGAACCAGGTTAGGGCTCTGCAGAGTCTGATCAACATGTGTGCAGAGACCGTAATAACCCGTGGGAGATTAACAAAAAAAAAAAAGAACACACACACACCACACACACAACACTGCAGGTGCTAAATGATTTGTTACTCATGGGATCAATTAGGTTGCTTACACTCTTAAACAGTTAGCTAACGCAATAACCTCAGATGGAACCAGCAACCAGTAATCCACGGTTGTGGTCAAATTGTCTTTTTTTTTCTTAGAGAAGGACGGACTGAAAGGACATGAGGTATCTAAAAGGCAGTCCTGCTTAAATTCTTTAAATGCTAATCAAAGCTGGTTCAGTGCTTGAGCACAGGATGTACCAGACCAGCTTTTACAAAAGGATAATACCATCCCACTGCATTAGCTACATTTAAAGGTTATCGATATTTTATAAATGTAACAATTATTTTCTACAGTTAGATTGGTGCTAATTTATATTTAAGTATGGACAAGAGCAACTATTCTTATTCTAACAACCTTTTTGTTTCGCTGCTATTTCTAGCATGTAAGGGAAACAATATTTTTTAAAAAGTTGATGTTTTTTATAGCCTGCATAAAACATGGCAAGAATGCACAGGACAAAATATTTACAGCTGTCTCTGGGTGATCTTTGGGACATCACAAATTCACCACAGCCTTTTGCATGTGCACGAGTTTAGCACTGCTAAAGTATTCGTCTGTCTCCTTTTGATTTTTGCTTCACGTCATTCCTTGACCTCATGGAAGACCTCAAGGAAAAAATGATTAGGACGTAGGATGTAATTTCACCAACGATTTAACCACAACCCAGAGTATTTATTTCACAACTAAAGAGAAAAATCCACCTACTGTGGATAGCACCACTACACATCAACCCTCTTTTTTGTATTCATCTCTTTTGACATATATAGTTATCATGTCTGCTTGTGACCAGTGACTAAGAGACATGCTGTAAACAGTTTAGCACAAAACATGTACCAAGACAACCACAATTCTCCAAATACAGGAACAGGAAGCTGACTTAACAGACTGTCTGCAGAGCTGGAAAAATCATGCCTGTTTTTTCCTTTTCTTATTTGGTCTTTTTTGAACATCTATTAACTGGCCTGTTCCCGAGGGCATTTCACTGTGTTCCAGCTACATTGTGGTAAAGCTCACGGGTGGCAAACAGACCAACAGAAGTAAGAGAACAAAAAAAGACAATAAATGGTTAGTAAGAAAGAGAGAGAAGAGGGAATCTCAGGTGGCACAAAGCCTTGTGTCGAGGGGGAACAGGGGGAAAGGGAATAATAAGGGTGGAGCAAAGAGTGGAATGTAGAGGAACAACAGCAGGAAATAATAATTAGTTTATTCTCTATTCCCTAAGCTGCTGCTTGTTCAATTAGAGAGAACTCCTGCTGGAGTGACAGGAAGAAAAGAAGAAGCAAAAATTAAAAAATATAAATATATAACACAAATCAATGTAAAGCTTCAGAAAAGCTGAAAAGTGAAATATTATCACAGCATTTGTGGGGAGAAAGTACAAAAGCATTCATTCATAACTTTTGGCAGAAAGCCATGCCTTAAAGGAAGGTTTGCCAACATGAAAAAAGACTGCATGCGCTCCCTTCTGATACCCTTTATGTGTTTAATAATAATAGCTTAAAAATGTCACATGTTGGTAAATTACTGATATGATTACAGGTTATTTCTTATCTTTCTCTGCAATGAAGGCAAAAGCAGGGAGAAACATTCCAAGGTTAAACATGTGCAAATCTATCACATTGAACACTCCTCTGCTTTATCACATCAGCTAGATGAATCCACCCAGCTTTACTCACACACATGCAGTCCGTCTGTCTTCCTCTGTGACAAACACACATACCACAGAGACTAACATATGACAGCAGGCTTCCAGAAATAAATCTGAGCAGTGCATAACAGCTGCATAATACAGGCAGATACAGTGTACTGTAGATACTGTCAAATATACAAGCACTACTTTGTTGTAAGGTGTCTGCTAGTGCTTTTTTTGCAGGGGGAGGGAGGGTGGGGGCAGAGGTTGACAAGTGGAAGAAAACAGAGTGGATAATGTAGTGAACCTAAGGATCACGATAGTTTATAAATAGGGCCAGTCTAGATGTCTGAAATGTCACTGATATAACGAAGCATTGTGCTGGAGTAACTATCTTATGAGCATAAGTGCTGCCTGATAGTGCGCTGCCCAAGGACCGATTAATTTCATCCTACTGTGCCTGGCCTTGTAAAATGCACTGTTGTTGTTAATTAAAGGAGTAGCACTTCCAGTTAATTTAATTAATAAGCTAACTACTTCACATAAAGATTATATGCCAGTCTTGTGCTTTTGAGCAAATATATTCCATCAGCGTGTGCTGAACAGGCTTGCAGAAGCACTGCATCCACACCCTCTCTATTTTAAACGGGATGGCCTGAGAGCTAGATGCAGACATTACCAGATACATACTGCACTACTGCCAACAACGCATAGCCTCAAACGCAACCCTCTCTCTCCCATCTCAGCTTTCATGAGTTAAATTTAACTCATCATAAAAATAACGTCCAGCTGTTACCATGTACGCCCTTTGCTAAATATGCGCACTGTATAGGCTTCCGAGCAAAGACAAAAAGAAGGGAACTCCCTTAGTCAGCAGCCCTGAGCTAGTGGCCGACCACATGAACCTTAATATTTTATGAAGTGGGTGTGAGGTTTGGAAAGGTTACGTTTGCTCCTGTCTTAAAATCATCTGAGACACCAGCTAGGAAAAGACATACAGTATGCTAGCTTAGATTACTCTTAGTCTATCTATACGTGTGCAACACAAATGGCATTCAAATGCTATGCAAACAGTCAAACAGTAAGAATGGCATTTGAGTTCAGCGGACACAACTTCAAAGTAACGAACGTTTTTGACTGTAGCTAGGCGAGACCTCTCTTCATATACATCACTTGTTAGCTCACACAGACATCCACATAGAACAGGACAGGCAGCGTGACATGCAGTAATTACCTCTGGGTGTGTGTATTTGTATGCATGCATACAGAATTTATCTGTAAAATCTCCAACCCCATCTTCCTGGGGGCGTGTTTTTGATTGGGCACCAAAACAAATAAACCAAAAAAACTGCAGATGTGTTTAAAGTAGGATGTGTGGCCCACCAGCGATGAAGCACATGGCAGCACAAATCTGGACGTTGACGGTGGTAAGGCTGTTTTGTTTTTTTTGCTCTTTGCGCTTCAAGAGGCCCTTTGAACAGCTAATAAGTGGGACCAAATGTGAGGTTTGGGTGGATGATTGTTACTGGGGACTGAACCATGTGACCAAAGTAAACTCACAAGGTTCTGACGTCACATGCATCAACGGCGTCTCAAGAAAAGAGAAAAGAATTCTTATTAAACTTCTACCACCTCAGTAAAACACTTTGAAGGATGGAAGAAAAGAAAAAAACAAGTGGGGAATTCTGTAAATTTGTAATTTATTTTAGTGGTTCTGCTTTAATTAATCTCCATTTATTTAAGCCACTCTGCTGTTTCCTTATTGCTTCTGTGGGGTCGTGTACTAACCATAAGACCATGAAATAAAGCCATATTAAACAGACGCTTCTGCTCTCAACCTCGCTCGGCACACAAACAAGTACAGTGGCAGTCGCTTACTGACACACAAACACCCCAGGTCCAGACATGCAGAGGAAAACACCAGTGTGCTCATTAAGACTTCGAGAAAGAGGACTAGTCTGGTATAAATACAATGAACACACACTAAAAAAAGAGGGTGAGGTTAAGTAATGAAAACTATTTTGCTTCAGATGAGGACACATGTTGTCGGATGTTCATCCTGACTTTTTGTAACGTTCTCACTGGGAAATCATTTGTTTCTATTATTCAATTCAATTTCATTTTATTTACACAACAACTGTCATCTATACATCTTATATTGTAAACTGCAGACCTCACAGTATTACAGAAACAAACAAAAACAAGCACAAAATAAGCCAACAACAATCAAACGTTATATTCATGCCTAATTAGACTTTCTTTGAAGCTTAGGAACTAAGGCCTTATTCAGTCCAACTTTGCACTACTGATAAAAACAGGCTTTGTAAGCACGGATACACAATCAAACATGCACATGCTCAGATTTCACTAGCCAGTTACAAAAGTTTAAAAAAGAAAAAAAAGAAGAAAAGCAATCAATGGTCTCTTCCCAGACTGTTTGACTGTGCTGCATGTTAATGCAGTTTTATGAGCTGTGTTTCACGAGGGCGGCACTATGTAGTAAAGTAGCTACTCCCTGTGTGATGACGAAAGAGAGATCACAGAACAAAAGTTGTCAAGGTAGAGTTAAATGGGAATACCTGTCACATAAAGAGCAGATAAAAAGCCATTTTGCTTCCACTGCCAGCTACCTCCGTGACCTGTGCGCTTTATAATTTGGCCAACAAGCACTTAAGAGTCTGGATTCACTGTAATTAAGAGTATCTGGTTAAAGGAACCTTTGCTTTAAAGGTCACAGCAGGAGAAAAAAGAAAAGACCAAAATTTTATTCACCTCATCAACACTATCAAGTGTTGTTGGTATTTCCCCTGAAGAACATCACATTTTACTGTTTATATGATAGTGAACTATTACTACATAACTACAGCACATGGACGATGGCATTTTTATGGTGTCCTGCTGAGTAAAAGGTATGACTCATCTAAATTAGATCAGAATTGACAAGGTCAACGACAGGTGCTCTCAAGTACACAGGTATGACCATAATTAGCACCCAAGTACCACATAATGATGCTGAAGGACAGAGCAGCTCACCAGGACATTGCACACTAATTTTCTTTTGCTGACCACCCAGTAAAATACAAAACAAAAAAACAGACACTGACTATTATGACATATTATTAAAAACATAGGCAGATGAAGGCTATAATTTGGCCTTTTATATCTTGCCTTTCTACCCCTGGACAACAAAAACAAAAAGACTGGTAAATATAAATCAGCAATACTGCTTTTAGGGTGGAAAACACTTACTTTTATCCCCCTGTAGCACAACAACATGTGAAAGACTAAGACTTGCGATCATAGTGTGTGGACTCTGTCGTCAACAATAGCATGTTTTGGCATTCAAATGTACAGTAGATGATAAGGAGTTACTTGGTATGATCTGTTGGAGTGTGCCCTAATATAAGTTCTCATAACATGTAGGATAATCAGGTTGCATTTAGTTTATGTTGGGTTTTAAATGGCAGGCTCAATATGCAACTGGCGGCCCCACCCAAACTACACAATTAAAAGGAGCCTTTGGAAAGTACAGTTCACAGTTGTTGCTGTTCCAGCACCAGATCTTCATTAATGTCTCTCCATGAAACACCAAGGACACAGTTAAAATATTATGTGCTTCTAAGCCGCTCATGGTTTTTTCTATGTGTGTGGCAAACAGACTGGGCTGCTGGAACACTCTCTGTTGTCGGTGCTGACTATAGGCTGTGTGTTATTACTGGGCAGTCATATACACTTGAATGGGCAACGGGCCTATCTACAATAGTTCATTGCCGTGAAAACAAACTTATAACAAATAGCACCCTATAATATCGCGGGAACATTAGAACCGAACCCATTAGTAGGTTATGGCTTTCATAGTAAGACTAGAAATTAGAGACTGTTATTCAGCCAAGGCGAATTCCCAGCTGACATTATTACAATTATCCAGAAACTTACGTAAACAATCAGAAGAAAAAACACTCACACGAACTGAGTTGTAAATAGTCTGGTGTGTCGAGTGTTTGTTTAGAAATGGGCTACTTACCCTAAAGGCGGCTTTGAGGACGCGCTCATCGCTGAGACTGTCTCCAACTTGAGATTAGCGGGGCTCGCTCCCAAAATGCGCTGTTACTCAGACTCGGTGGCTAACCATGATGTTGTCACCTGCGAGTTTTAGCATCATACTTACAATAATTTATAGTCGGCAAATTTTCTAGTATAACTCCAACAGGGAAAAACTGTCTATAAGAGTGCACAACAAGTGACAGTGTGCAAAGATGAGTCAGTCTGCTGTGAGCTGAAGCATACCGGCCGCAAAGTGTCCCCGGAGGCTAGCAACGACCTAACAACATTAACACTATTGCTCACTATTTTTAAGTTATAGTCTATCCATGCTGAACATTCTTACTGAGTCATTCGGACTGAGTAACTTGTCATATCCACTTGTTGTAATCTTCGTATCCCTTCGCGAAGTTGTCAAGTCAACTGAACCATTAAAAAGACTACCGGGATGTCCTTCCAAACTAAAAGTTTCCTTTTAAAAACGCTCATTTCAAAGTCTTTCCGTCTTTGTGCGACTCTAATGAGGGATATATATTAGCTCCACAGAAAACATCTACGTTATAACTGTGCTATTTTCCCTACTGTACCTCGCGTGAGGACAGTCTTGTAGCGCTTAAAGAGCATTAACGCTTTTATTTAGAAAGGAATCCCAAGCGATTTCCGTTATCTACATACTCTTACTTTGCCGAGATTCTCTTCAGCCCGCTTTCGTCAGCAAATCTAATGTCAATCATCCTCATCAGGACTTCATTCAGCGCCAACTGGAGAGCGTCGGTACGAATACCGTATAGAAATAGCCTACTACCAAAACACAAAATATAACAACATAGCGTGTGTACAAACAGCAATATGAACTCCAATTAACACACACACACATCTATCTATCTATCTATCTATCTATCTATCTGATGTATTATTATTATTGTTATATTTTGTTTGATGTCAGGTCTACAGCCGCCAAAGTCTGAGTCGTAGTTTCTAGGTGATAATACTTTATTTAAATTTTGCAATGACAATTCAAACCTTTTCTCCCAGCATGCTTTGTGCCACGAGAAAGCGTAGACATGTAGTTAAAACTGTCCACCACAAGAGGTCACCATAGACCATACAGTAATCACTCAGCGACTCTACTTTAAACATAAAAGTTATAGGTCTTATTAGGTTAAGAGTAGACTTTCTGTGGGTACACTGGCTATACTAAACGGTTTATAAAGATATTTATGTGGAATGTATGATATGAAGCAGAGGAAGAAGAGGAAGTAGTAGAGGAACAAGATGAAAAAGAAAAAGGAAAGTGAAGCTGGACGTGTGCAGGCTAAAACAAACAAACAAACAAACAAACAAACAGTATTTGAACAATAATAACAAGTCCACCTATAGCCACAATAAAAATTCCTCTTTAAGCCTTTAAGCTAAAAGAAAAGAAAAAAAAGAAAAACTATAGTCCTTTTCTCATGATGTGAATAAGGTGTGTAACCACATGTTATGTGTTGTTTGCCAGATTTGCTTGATAGTTGTTTGGTAATTCTCACTTCTAGACAAACAGGAAACTCTATTGGCACCTCTATTTCTGCACACCTTGTACTTGCAGACTTTAAGAGTGATAATTCATCTGTACACATCTGAAAGCATCACATGAGGAGCTGTGAAGCGTAATTCCTGACTCGACTAATTTGAAGAGCAATCAGTGAGATATCACTAAGTCAGGTGAATACATCAAATAAATATTCACTGTCGGGGTTAATTTAGTTTTAAATCAATTCAATTGTACTCATATAGCACCAAATGGAAACAACAGTTGACTCAAGGCACTTACGATGGTATGTAGTGACACTGGCCTGGTGAACTTTTAGACTCATAAGATTTGTCTTATATTAGTTGCAATGGTGATTTAGGTCAAGTTTTCATAAAGCAGTAGAATCACTTCGATTCATGAGAAGGAGTGACAAACATTCAGAAGAAAAGACTACCTATGACAGCTCATAAGCAGCTCATAAGGAAACTGTGTCCAGGTCTGAGTCTTGCATAGCAGGACAAATCCACAACTAATATCATATCAAGACCTAGATGCAGGTCATCCTGTCCAGATTCATTCACAACAGCCTGATTTTTCTCGACACGATCTGCAGTCTTTATTTAAACGGATCATCCCCCCCAAACTACTGAAATAACTCTGTCAAAGCTAAACTATTTCTTAAAACATGTTTGCCTTTACCGTTGAAACTAACGCTTTAAAAAACTTTTTTTTTTCAGTTAAATGTGAAACAATGACTGAATTCTGACTATGGGTGTGAGTGAGCCATTATTTTTCAGTTAAGGCTGACATTAGATCAGATTAGAAATGGTTACAGTGTGGGAAATTCAAGCAGAGTTTCTTTGAAATCTTATTAAGCATTTCTTATCCATTAATAACAAAAATAAAGAAATTCTTGTCTTAAAAAAAGGGAGGCTGCTATATTCCATCAGTAGATTAAAATGTTACTAAATAATTACTCAAACACTGGAATAATCATAAACTGTAACACAAACTGTTTTTATTTAACTAAAAAACGGACTTGAGGGCAGATCACAGGTCCATCAATGATCTGTCTGATCTGTTTCTCCACATTTTTATCATCAGTTTCTGTCACCCACATATACTTACAGTTATAAAGATTTAATTGTCTTTATAATATGTATCTAAATATAATCATGATTATTAAAAAATTAAACATGTCCTCTGCCCATTGGATTAAAGTGGTGTTGCCTTGGTGAATGCTGGGTTCTTTATTTCCCTACTCACCCATGTGCCAGGGTTACTACTCAGAATTGATTCAACTTACTCTGATGAGCTTTTCTTGGAACAGTTCCCTGTTCCAAGAAAAGTTCTGAGTTCAGCAACTGAGAGTTGCTGAACTGAGAGTTGCTGAACTCAGGGTTTATTTTTAAGCTGTTTTAAACTCAAAATTTGATGAACGTGTTTCCTGGAAATAGAGCCCAGAAAGCAAGTTTCCAACATGTTGATATAAATAACCAGGGTAAACCCTCGTGTGTGAGCTCCCCTAATATTGGAGAAGTAGATAGAAGAAGTAGATACAAGTTCATTATGAAAAGAGTGCCTGGTACACTGTGCAAAAATGGTAAATGGCCTGTATTTGTATAGCGCTTTTACTAGTCCCTAAGGACCCCAAAGTGCTTTACACATCCAGTCATCCAGTCATATCACTAAGTCAGGTGAATACATTTTGACAGTGTTTGAAATATATGCAGTGTGATGTTTTGCATGATTTTGGAAATATGTTTGCACTATAATGTGTAAAGCTTAAGCGTGTACACATTGCTGTAGGGATTTGAATCCAAAACACTGTCACCTAATTTCTTTTTCTATCCTTGTACTACTCTGATTGGAAATTGTTTGCAAAGAAGGAACTACCACAATTTCTTTTAAATTGACCTTCAATAAGGCTTTTATAGAATTTATATTAAATATTCTGATTAAAAAGATCTATGTGGATATGGATCCTATCACAAATAAACAGATCTAAATAAATATTCACTGTCGGGGTTAATTTAAACAGTGTTTTGTCTTACATGGACATTTTAATTAATGGATTATTTAATATGATTAGCATCATTTTATAATATGCCTGACCAACAACGCGAGGATCAGTGTCTCTCCAGAATCTGCTACATAGCAGTTTTTGTTATCTATGACCTTGTCTGCTTTTTCCTTCCTCTTTGTGACGTTGAGTAGAAGGTGGGCAGGGGTTCCTGAAGGGAAGCAGACTTGTTGACACTTATTTAATAATGCTTGGTGGCAATTCTCTCCCCTGCAATCAAGCGTTTGGGAGGAAGTATGTCATCGATCTGTTTGTCTGTCTGTTTGTTAGTTAGTAACAATATACTAGGCATAAATACATTTGAATACACACACAGAATGTTTCACAAAAAACGCAGACTGAAATACAGACACAAATTCCCTGTCCTCCAGCCTCTCCTGTTCCCTGTTCTTATTTTCTTTGTCTTTTTTTGTGGCAGTTTTGGATTTTGTGATTATTAAGAACTTTTCTGACCTCAGGGTTACTCCCAGTTTTACTTTATTAGCTTGTATCTTGTGTGTCTTGTCCCAAATTTTACTTCCTGTATGTTATTTCCCTGTGACAGTCCTCCTCCTGATTGCACATGTATTCACTTACAGGCGTGTCTGTCTTTGGTTTTATATGTGGCATCTGTTGTATTCTTCAGTAACCTCACTTGTGTGCTGCCTGCCTGTTTCTTGGATTCAGTTTGCAATTTTTTCCAGCATTTGGATTTTGTTTGGACTCTGCATATTTGGATTTTCCAACTTCCAAAATAAAGGTGCGTTTTCTGCGTATTAACATTTCCCTGTTCAGCATCTGGGTCCTGTCATTCCATACAATATGACACGTCCTGACCTTTTATGCCTTTGATCTCACTGTGGAAAGCATTTTTATCTCTTGGACCTATGCTCAGCTTTTTCTTTTTCTTTTTCTTTTTTTAAGCTTAGAGTTAACTTCATTCAGGCTATCGTTCCATTTCTTAAAAACACATCATGACACTGCCCAGATTCCATTAGACAGGGAAAAAACAATTTCACTTCCTCGCCGAAAAGAAAACTTTATTCACCTCAATGACTCTATCCATTGCTGCCGATTTTGTCTCGAAGAACACCGCGCTTTAATAGACCCCTGACGTGGAGCTATTACTGCGTAAATACGTTATATAACTGCACAGCACGAGTTGCATGTTTTTAGAGTTTTTCACCACAAGAGGACGATGAAGACCATGCATAAATAAAGAGTCTATAAAGAGTCATAAATATGCACCAGAGACGTACAACGAAACCAAGATCAAGGGAAAAAATATTTTAATATTATTAATATTTTAATAACAAAACAAAACAAAAAATCAAAACAAAACGACAATAAAGACATATGAAGAGAGAGATATATATATATGGAAGCTAAAGTAGAATAATTTGTAAAAAATCTCTAATTTGCCTTTTAATAGTGCAGCCCATTAAATAAATAAATAAATAAATAAATAAATAAAAACTTAATCCATCCATTCGCTTCCGCTTATCCTTTTTAGGGGGGGCGCTGAAGCCTATCCCAGCTGTCATAGGGCGAGAGGCAGGGTCCACCCTGGACAGGTCGCCAGTCTGTCGCAGGGCTAAATAAAAACTTTTTAAAATTAATTTTAATTAATTTATTTTTTAAGAGGAAACTCTTAAAGCTAACTCTGGATAGAAGTCTTGAACAAATGCTAATATTTAATGCGTGCACATTTCTTATTCAAAGCTGCAAAATGTGACAGGAAATGTGGCAAACCAAAAGATAACCAGATACTGCAAACCTGTCTGATTAAAACAGATAAATAATTACCTTAACTTTAAGGAACTTTAAAAAGAGTAACATTTTATGAAACTGGAAAACACGAATAGCAATATGCATTTTAACACGTTAATGACAAACTGTTTGGGCCTTTAAGCAAAAACTAACGGCTGTTTTCTAAAGGTGTGAAAATGTGTCCAACCATATGCTGTGCTGTTCTTGAATTATTTTTGGGTGTCTAGATGGTAAGCTCAGAGTTTAAACTGATAAAGATCTCACTCAAGGACGTACAGGAAACGACATCTGCACTTCTGCTTCAGTACTACTCATTATCAGACTGCAGCATTAAGACTGTTATTTATCTCTCCACATCTAAAGCTATCGTCGCATCAACAACAGAGGGGGGAAAAAAACGAGCCTTGACGCGTAATTCCTGACTCTACTTGGTTGGATTAGCCATCACTGAGATATCACTATGTCAGGTGAATATATTTTAACATTAATCCCGAATTTGGGATATTTGCAGTATAAACAATTTTTTTGTGTTATAATGTGTAATGGTAAGTCTGTATGCATTGCTTTAAGAATTTAAATTCAAATGCTGTAATACGGCAAATACTTGTTTTTTTGCAAACATGCATCTGCTGATTGAGACAATGTAAAAAATATTATTATAAAATGATGCTAATCATATTAAATAATCCATTAATTAAAATGTCCATGTAAGACAAAATGCTAAAATAAAGAAAAAGACCATAATGAAAGGTTAGTGGTTTAAGGTTTATAGGTTTATGGTGGTATTTGTGCTTTTAGCTTAATGTGATCTGGATTAAAATCAGCTACAATGGCGAACTAAAGTTTAAACTCTGTTCACATTCCCACAATTGGAGTACTTGTAATAACCAGCAGGTGGCTCAATAATCTCCGTTATAACTTGACTTAAACCTAATACAACAGAGCTGAACTGATTACTATTTGTATTTGTATTTTTTTTTTTTTAGAAATAGAAAAAAAACCTCCTTTCAAAAAAACTGACGTGACAGCAACAGTGGTCTTCAACTTACATTGCAACTTTTTTCACCAGTTTTGTTGTTGTTGTTTTTAAATTAAAATGCTTGATAATGTGTGATAATATAACCTAATTTGGATGGCTAATTTTTGTAGTATGTGTGTAAATAATAATAACAAAAAATAAGACTACTACTACTACTAATAAAACAATTATAATAACTCTCTTTACAGAACAGACCACACTGTACAGTTACGAGGACTATGAAAATGGTTTAGGCGACTACGCTCCTACCAATTTCAGTGATGTACAGGTCTTCAGCCAAGTGTTTCTATCCACTCTCTATAGTTTGGTTTTTGCCTTGGGCTTCATAGGTAGGTGTGTCTTCTACTATGGGAATGACAGTTGTGTTTACATATTGGAGGGAAAGTGTCAAAGGTATACAATTCTCGACTCTTTTTTTCTGCCAAAGGTAACGGACTAGTGGTGTATGTCGTGGTGAAGTACCGCAATCAGAGCAACTTGACAGACATCTGCCTCTTCAACCTGGCTCTCTCTGACCTCCTCTTCGTCTTCACGCTGCCGTTCTACTCTCACTATGCCAGGGTCGGCCAGTGGACTTTTGGAGACTTCATGTGCCGTTTGTTGTCCGGCTCTCACCAGACTGGCTTCTTCAGCAGCATCTTCTTCATGGTTGTCATGACGCTGGACCGTTATGTAATCATCGTGCACGCTCACAGGGTGGCACGTTTTCGTACAATGAGGGCAGCCATCATTCTGACTGTGCTCATTTGGACACTGAGCTTGTTTGTATCTCTGCCGGATTTTATCTTCACACAGGAAACAAAGGAAGAGTCTCAGAATATTGGATGTAACTATCCCGAGGAGAAGAAAGTCTGGAAGCGTTACAACCTGTTCACCACAAATGTGCT
The DNA here is from genome assembly GCF_900408965.1 of Simochromis diagramma. NCBI lineage: Eukaryota > Metazoa > Chordata > Actinopteri > Cichliformes > Cichlidae > Simochromis > Simochromis diagramma. The sequence continues at coordinate 6,003,474 of NW_024387423.1, read as the reverse complement.
GGGTCTCGTGATTCCTTTGCTGGTGATGGTAGGTTGCTACTCCAGGATCATCCCCACACTGGTAAACATGAGGACCGCAAAGAAGCACCGCGTTGTCAAGCTGATCATCTGCATAGTTGTTGCGTTTTTCTTGCTCTGGGCTCCATATAACATTTCCCGTTTCTTGAAGTTTCTTCAGGAAAAGGGGAAAATCCCACGTAATGAAACCATGGACAAAAATATAAGGCTGTCAGTGGTAGTAACTGAGGCGTTTGCTTACACTCACTGCTGTCTGAATCCCATCATATATGCATTTGTGGGACAGAAGTTTATGAGAAGGGCCTTGAAGCTGCTGAAAAATTTTGTGCCTGGCATCAGGAATCTTCCAGACAGCTCATTCAGGAGAAGCTCAGTTATTTCCAAGTCCTCTGAAGTCACCTCCACTTATATCATGTAGAAGGTGTAGGGAGGATTGTTTGACATGAATGTTTCACCCTGTTATTACTGCAGACCATATCTTATTCATGTTTCAGTGATTTGTTTTGTTAATTTGGTCACTCCCACTTGCCATATAGCAGTTTTCTTCACCTGTGTCTCACCATGTTGAATTTTCAGTATTGTTTTGACTGTAAGATTTCAGATTTAAAGGCTCATTACTTCTGAAATGATTGTAACCTGCTAGCACTGCTGTCTGCTTTACAGATTCTCAAGTCCTTTCTAAACTATGGAATGAGGTTTTTTTTGCTGATGGTGTAAAATGAAACTATTTTCTTCATGCATGTTTCTATTCAACAGCTATGTAGGATAAACATATCGAAAAAGAAAACAAGGCATAATGGAACATTTTATACTTGTGTGCATAAAGCGTTTCATTCAAATGTATGCAAATACAGTGCTAGGTGTTAAAAGTACATTTTCACGTGTCTTCTGACATAATTTTGGGTATTTGACAAATGATAAGGAACAACCTTTCCAGTGTGTATTTTTGTGTCAATTTTGCATACGCATGTACAGTATGCTGTATAGAGTTTTATATATTAGATTTTCTTTTTTTGCTTCAGTGATTATTGCAGGTATTTCAGAGGTTATACTAAATATATATATTGTCTTACTTTATTGTACACATTTGTTATGCTTTTTTTGGCTGCTGTTGTTTTTGATTCCTTGGCTTTGCAATTTCTTTACCAGTGAAAGTGATTATATTCTGCAATACTCATCTCTCATCCTGATTTTACATGGTAGTTTCCTTAAGACAGTCACTGATATGTAACTTCTGTCGGTGCTGTGCTTTTGGAAACCGAATTTCCCAGAGGAACCCACCCGAGGGATTAATAAAGTTTTATCTTATCTTATCTCTTATCTCTGATATTGCATATTTTGAGTATAATAGTGTGTATTGAGCATGATCTCCTATATTTCCCTTTGTAACTGTAAAGAAAAAATCCTTACATGAAAAGTCATGAAAAAAGAGATTATTAAAAAAAGACAAGATATGACGTGAGACAGTTCCTAATTTATTTATTTGATACTTAACTGTTTTCCACCATAGAACATTAGTGTTGTCTGTTATAGGGGACCATTAGTGGAAGACCAACTACAGTATAACAAAGATTTCATCAGCTGTGAGTTATTTTCAACTGAAGTTGAAGTAAAGGTGAGCTGTGTAATTCCTCATGAGCTGAATGCTTTTTGCAGATGTTATATGAGAAGTATATTTGGCAAACAGTCTATTTTTGTAAAATCAAAGTAAGTAAGTTGCAGGGTAAGCAGAAACATCCTAAAAACACAATTCAATATTTTGAAAAGCATTAAAACTCAATATGTAATTCAAATACAAAGAAAAATTACAAAAATTTAAAAATATAGGTTATTTACTTACTTTGGGTGTTTGCGTGTTGTTGATTTTTTTAATGCTATTTTTTTAAATTATACATCAGCAAGAGCAACAGAAACAGAAAAATGTAATGCTTATAAAGTAAAACAACCTGGGTGCAAAATGACTGCTAACTATGTATATTATTGACATTCATTGAAAAAAAGAGTTCAGAAATAATCTTTTCTTCCATGTAAGAGTAAAATAATTTGGGGATTTTGTATTTACATGCACAGTATGTTTTTGAAACATTCAGAAAATATGAATAACAACTATTGTTAAACGCAGCAAAGGTTGTCACTGCACCCCCAAACGCGAGTTTAAACACAAAGAAAAACTTAAGGTGAAGAAGCAGCAAACGTGCAGGAAAATGATGTATGGGTTGTATGGTACTTGAAAGAAAATCTACATTTACTTACTTTTTTCTCCAGTTGTGTTTTTAAGACAAACATTACGTGACAAATTGCTTGTCTGGTCTGCACCAGGTGAACTTTGTCTTTAGGAAATCAAATCATTGTAATGTAACAGCATAGGTCAGAAATGATGAGATCACAGAGATACAACCAGATTTAGCAATCTGAGGCACTGAGGCAGTGCCATAACTGGTCAGTGAGCTGCTAACCAGGATGTCACACACTTATTTCCTGTTGATTCATCTACCGGTAACCCCCCCCCCCCCCCCTCCCCCCCACCCGTCAGACAGCCATCTCAGAAAATGACCATGTGGTTTGATTATGCGTCACTGAAATTCTACCAAAGAATTCAAACTTTTGAAATGTGCACCACTTTTCTAATTTTCCACCACAAGAGGTGGCAGTAGACCACACATACGTGTTTTCCAAGAATCAATCATCTCTCATAGAGTAAGTGGGTTGTGCAGCAATAAGTATATAAAAACGGGTATGTGGGGTCTATGTCATGGAGATGCACCACAATGACAACAAGAAGAGAAAACGATGATGAGAAAAGGAAGACATCAAGATAGAGATAGAAACACCAGTTTATAGTAATATTGCGTTTGACTCTGAATAGAAGTCTTTGAACAATTACTAATATCAGTCGAGCACATTTCTTAATCAAAGCTGCAACTTGTGATGTGAAATGTAACAAAGCAAAGACCAAAATATTAATTGCAGAAGTTATCACTCGCCCTTTCAGATGTGAGTGAAATTATGCTGTTAAAATTAAAGATGTATTCATATTGAAAATTATTTGAAAAATAGTGCATTTTCTAAATAAGTTTAAGTAGAAGGAAAAATAAATATGGTGTAAACCTACATGCAAAAATCATGAAGGGTTTTAATTGTTTTTTAAAAGCCAGCATTCAGTTTTAGAGGTGTGAAGGGGTGTAACCACATGCCATTCTGCTCTTTGAATTATTTTTGGCATTCTTGATGTCTAGCAGACATCTAGACAAGATAAAGATCTTACTTACAGGACATACAGGAAGCAACATCTGCTCTTCTGGTTTGTTTTTTTTACTGCTCATTATCAGACTGCTAACCATTTGGGTGTTAGTTCATCTCTGCAGAATAAAGGCATCACATCATTAAGAACGAAAAACAAAAAGGGGGGAGCCTTGAAGTGCCATTCCTGACTCTACCTGGCTGGAAGAGCCATCATTGAGATATCACTATGCAAGGTGAATACATTTAATAAGTAATCCATTGGTATCCAAATTGGTACTTTTGCAGTGTAATATTTTAATATTTTCTTTTAAATATATCCATGTTATTATGTTTAATGTCTAAGGCTGTGCGCATTCCTGTAGAGATCTAAAACCAATAATACTGTAAAATATTATCTTTTTATTTCCATTTGATAGTTCTATTTCTATATTCTTCGAAAAGTCTTCACAAAAGTGTACAAAATATGTGTATAACCACAATGTCTGTGAAGGTGACCTTTTGCTGTCATCTACAAACATGTCTGTTGAGTTAGACAATATAATAAAAAATAATATTTTAAAATTATGTTGATAATCTTAAATAATCTCATTACATGGATATTTTTGTAAAAATGATTATAACGTAAAGAAATGGACGAAATGAAATAATAATTTTCAGTGCCCCAGGGTTCTAATAGTACACATTTAGACCGGGCTTATTGGCTTTTAGCCTCATATCACCTGTTTTTATTGTAGCTGATTTGGTTTAAATCATAGACAGTATAAAGGAAGTTTAAATATCGTTTTTCATAAAGCAGAAGCATCCGGTGAAAAGTGACGAACGATGGCTTGACAGACGTACCTGTAACTACCAGCAGGTGGCAAAATAATCCTCATTATCAACTGACTTTGAGGGCCTAAACATACATAACAAAGGAAAATCATTTTCACAAACAGTAATCAGCAACAGTAACTTTTGAACTTTTTCCTGTGTTTCAATGAAAATGACTGAAACTTCATTATTAACATTTAATGCCGTGAGCACTCAAAGTGTTTGAATGCAGCGTTGTAGACAGGTGCTATATCCATTGTACATTAATATTCATGGTCTGTGTTGAAATACTACTACTATACTACAGCTACTACTACTAATAACAGCTCTGTCTCTCTCTCTCTCTCTCTCTCTCTCCAGACAAGAATGCCACAGAAAATGACATATACAATTATACGAGTTACTATGATGAAGGTGTCACACAAGATTATGCTCCTATCAACTTAACTGATATTCAAGATTTCAGTCAAGTGTTTCTTGCCACTCTCTATAGTTTGGTTTTCATCCTGGGCTTCATAGGTAGGTGTGTCCTGTTGTATGTTGGCTGTGAGAACACGTCCTCACTTTCTGGGGACAGAGATAGATTTCGTAAGCTGTTGACTTTAAGGGATTCAGGGGAAAGAGTCTTGTATGTAGGTGTGTAACAGTGATGTAAGAAACACAAAAACAGACATCCTTATTTTACATGTAACAGTGTGACAGGTACACTTATCGTGCCTTTTCTCACAAAGGTAACGGACTAGTGGTGTGTGTCCTGGTGAAGCATCGCAATCAGAGCAACTTGACAGACATCTGCCTCTTCAACCTGGCTCTCTCTGACCTCCTCTTCGTCTTCACGCTGCCGTTCTACTCTCACTATGCCAGGGTCGGCCAGTGGACTTTTGGAGACTTCATGTGCCGTTTGTTGTCTGGCTCTCACCAGACTGGCTTCTTCAGCAGCATCTTCTTCATGGTTGTCATGACGCTGGACCGTTATGTAATCATCGTGCACGCTCACAGGGTGGCACGTTATCGTACAGTGAGGGCAGCCATCATTCTGACGGTGCTCATTTGGACACTGAGCTTGTTTGTATCTCTGCCGGATTTTATCTTCACACAGGAAACAAAGGAAGAGTCTCAGAAGATTGGATGTAACTATCCCGAGGAGAAGAAAGTCTGGAAGCGTTACAACCTGTTCACCACAAATGTGCTGGGTCTCATGATTCCCATGCTGGTGATGGTAGGTTGCTACTCCAGGATCATCCCCACACTGATGAGCATGAGGACAGCAAAGAGGCACCGCATCGTCAAGTTGATCATCTGTATAGTTGTTGCGTTTTTCTTGCTCTGGACTCCATATAACATTTCCCGTTTCTTGAAGTTTCTTCAGGAAAAGGGGAAAATCCCACGTAATGACACCATGGACAAAAATATAAGGCTGTCAGTGGCAGTAACTGAGAGCTTAGCTTACACTCACTGCTGTCTGAACCCCATCATATATGCTTTTGTGGGAGAGAAGTTTATGAGACGAGCCTTGCAGCTTCTGAAAAAGTTGGTGCCTGGTTACAGCAGAGATCTGACAGACAGCTCATTCAGGAGGAGCTCAGTTATGTCCAGGGGCTCTGAAATCACCTCCACTTTTAAACTGTAGAATTTTGAGGGCAGTTGTAACTTGTTTAACATGCAGTTTTCACGTGTTATTACTGCAGAGCATATCTTGTTATTGTTTTTTTGTTCATTTGACCACTTGTATTTGACACATACTGCAGTGTTTTTCACTACAGAGTTTGTGTTTACACCTTTAGATCCTATGATTACAAGGGAATACTTCATTTTTATCATAACATTTCAGATGCAAAGGCTCAAAACTTATCTCCAGTGTTTTTGAGACTATGTAATGCTCGTCCTTCTTCTGCTCAGGCTCAGTGAAACTTGCTGGTGCAAACCTGCTGTTTGCAGCATCCTGTAACAGCAAGCTGACACAAACATGCAAAAACAGCATACTGCAACACAAACAAACCAAAGATGGCAATACAGAATGTTCTAGTCTTAGATGAAATAGAAATCATTCAATCAAATGTATACCAATACGGAGCATTTTCCATATTCACATGTCGTCATTGATAATTGAATCTTATAAAATGATGTGGAGCAAACGTTCCAGTATTGGCAACATTGTATATATGTACAGAATAGAGCTTTACATGCTGGATACATTGTCCTTATTGCTTCAGTGACTTTTACTGTTGTGCCAGACCTTCTTTGAATGAAACCGGTGCATTTTCTTACTTTAATTTACATATTTCTATCTTCAGCCCCATTCTGATGTTTCACTTTTTGCACTTTTTTTGTTTGTTACATCATTTTATGGTTCTTTGCATTTGTAATGACTGAGTCGAGTCAGACACTCCTTTATCTCTTTTCCTGATTTTATATGATAGTTTTCTTAAGACAATAAATGATAATGCAAATCTTCATCTTACGTCAAATTAAAGTCATAAAGTGGTTTGTCATATTGGAGGAGTCCATTGTTCATTTTGAGAAGCTCTCTTAATTCTCTCTGTTATGGAAATGACAAATTCTGTACACAGTCAGAAAAAAGGATCTGTTAAAAAAGAAGTTCTGTGAGATAGTCCCAAACTAATTCATTAGATAGGTTACTCTTCACCATCACTATAATTTTTCTTAACCCTTAACTTTTCCTTTTAGCAGCACTTCAGAAATTCAGTAATTTTACTCCTTTCCCAAACCAAAATCATATTTGTTGCCCTTTGTAGTGGACAGCAGAAATAACTTTGGCATATTTTCAACCTATAATCATGTTTCAGGAAGTGAAAGTACGGATTTTCCTTAATATTGTGGAAGGAGAGTCAGATTAGAGCTGTCAAGACATTAGGTGGACATTAGAGTACAAAGGTGAAAGCTCAAAAGAGCACATACAGAGATTGTACCATGTATTGCTCTGACTTTTTTAGGCATTACAATTTCTAGAAGGGGAAATAAAAGCATTTTAAGTTGAATTCAAACACACATCAATTTAAGGTTTGATTTCTTTCTTCAGTTACCCTGTTGATTTATTCAGTTAATTATATTTGCTAAAAGTGCATTAAACTGTACCGTTTCTGTGTTTACCAGTTCAGTTTAAATTATACTGAAACTGGGTTGAAATCATGTTGTTGTTGGTGCTCATCTCTGAAGGCAGCATTAAAACTGAAATGAACGGAAAATATTCTTCAGCATATTACTGTTGTCATATTACTGATGACTCAGATAACCTCTGAAAGGATTCAAATGAACTGGTTAGCCAATTCGGTAAGTCAAGACATGTTATTCAAGATTCACCAGCAGCCAACAGGCCCAGGGTCCTCCAGCATCTCCAGGCCCAGGACTCTCCAGCAGATACCAGGCCCGCCACCAGGCCACGGCCAGGCTCCAATAGCCCAAGACCAGGCTTCCTTATTAGCCTGCAGGCGGAACAGAACGAAACTTCAGTAGTACCATAGCCAGTTTTTGCTTAAACGATACCAACTATGGCTGGTAAAAGTGCCTACTAAATGGTAAATGGACTGATTCTTACACAGTGCTTTTCTACTTTCCCAGAACACTCAAAGTGCTTAACATTCTTAACATGCCACATTCATCCATTTACACAAGCACTTTCTTCTATGCTGTGTAAGTGCTTTCTACCTAACACTTGCACACATTCATACTCTGATGGATGCATGTTAGAGTAATTTAGGATTAATATCTTGTCCAGGGATATCTGGCATCCACACTGCCAAGGACTGAACCACCAACCTTCCAATCAGCAGATGACTTGGTCTACCTCCTTAGATGTCAGGAGAGCTTTCTAATACCTCTAAACAACAGAAGTTGCTATTGGATATGATGGAACAGATTAAAGAACTGCAAAAACTAAATGAGGAAAAGGATTTAAAAAAAAAAGCCCTATTTGATTCCCAAGTGGATGATCTAGAGCAGTATACCTGTATGAATGGCTTAATAGTAAGTGGACTGGAGACCAAACACAGAACGTATGCTAGAGCTGTAGTGGCACAGGAAGTCACTGAGCCTACTGAAGCTGACGTCGACTCTTTGGAGCAACAAACTGTCAATTTCTTCAATGGCAATTGAATAACTATTAATAGTAAAGACACTGAGGTTTGCCATTCTCTGCCTTCAAAAAGTAATAGAGTAAAACCATCTATAATAATAGGCTTTGTGAATAGAAAATCAAAAAGGACACGCTAAGAAGCTGTGAGGAACCAGTGTCTACATAAACGAGCATCTGACAAAGAAAAATGCAGACATAGCATGACAAGCAGGAATACTAAGAAGACTAAAAACGGTGCAATCAACATCTACATCAAACTCAAAGGAACCCCAGAAGAACAAAAAGTTGTGGTCATTAAATTAGTTTCAGATCTGGATAAATATTAGAAATGAACTATGACAGGTTAAATGAAAATTATAATTCTCCATTAGGAATTCTTGACAACCAACTATACATAAGAATCATATAACATGACAAAATATGATGATAATAACTTTTCTTAGTAAAGTGAGAACCAACCTTCCCTATAAATAATCATTGTATATACATGATTTGGGACTAAAACCCTTTTAGCATACTGATCACAGACTATGGGTCTTGGAAAATGATATAGACCCTGAAAATAATTTCTACACCCATAAAGATGATCAACAATGTGAATGTTATACTAATGAGCAGTTTAATGATGTAATAAGCTAGTGTGTGGAACACCTGTACAGATGAAGTTAAGAAAAGTCCATCAATACAAAAATTCACACCAATTTTGCTTTTCTAAGATCAGCTCTATAAATTCTCTCTTGTTCACGTATTACTTTTATCTGTTTATTTAATCACTTTTTTTAGTGTTATTTCAGGTATTCAGGTTATTTTAGTTATAACATTGTGTGTAATATAGTATAGTATGAAAATATCTTAGCTGACAGAAAAAGAAAGGGAGGGGGAAGTAATAATAAAAGGACAGTCCAGGGCAAGGTTTGTGAAACATGGAAAACCCCGCCCCCGCGCAGTGTTGAAAGCGCTAAGGGGGTGTGTTGGTGAGTGTATAAAGTGCACAGGGTGAGTATGACTGTGTGAAAACTAGGGTGCTATTAAAACTTGTAAAACTTGCAGGGGCAACATCAGAACGAGTGTCCAAGTGTCCATACGTTGCGGTTGCTGTGCTTTGTCATCTAGCTAGCGCTGCAAAAGAGGAGCGAGCATAAAGGGGATAATGTTTTTTAAAATAGCAGTTAATTTCAAATGCAGCACTTTTATCAGCTCAACAAACATCACCAAACACACAAACTGCAGTTTATCTCACAGTGTGTTGCTAGCCTAAGGTCCAGCTGCTGTATTTCACAGGGAGACAAAAGAAAGACACCTAACGTCACTAATTGATGAAGAAAGATTAAAAAAAGACAGGACAGGGAAGGAGAGGAAGAAGAGAGGTTATATTTAAAGGTAGGGACTGCTCAGTCTTGTTTGTGAACTAGAAATTTAAGGATTACATTAAAGATCAGATATTGGGTAAGGCTCCCCTCTACAATGTGGGCAACAGAAATTCTTTTTAATTTTCTTCTTTTTCTTTGCTCATTTTCTGATTCAAACTGAGTGCATTCATTAAAATTTAGTTTTAAACAGAAGTAAAGTTTGTGATCTCAATATTATTTTATTATTACATTAATATAGAACAAGGTTCAGGTAGCATTGCACAAAAACAGCTGGCAGAAACATCATCCAGAGAGCAACTTTTTACTTTCTTCATTTCAGTGACTGTACTTTTTCACTACTTCAACTTCTACTGGAGTATTTTTCAATACTAGTGTCTGTACTTCTACCTAAGTAGAGAATGTCTGTACTTTCCCACCTCTGGGCAGATGTGACACAACCACCCAACTGCTGCAAGGTAGAGCCCCCTCATCGCCAAAAGCCTCAGTGTCTAACTTGCAGTTTATATCTATCACTAAGTCTTTATCTCCTTTGCTATCACTAACTCTATCTCTGTCCCTATCTTATCTACGTCTCTATCACAAACAGTATCTCTATTTTTATCTTCATCTCTGTTGTTATCTATATCTGCCATCAGTGAGGTTTACAGAAGAAACAAAACAATTGAGTGGCAGCTCTCTGGGTGAAAAATGTGCTTTTGATGCCAGAGGCAAGCTATCATCATCAATATGAACCAGCAGCTTGTTGAATCTATGCCATGTTGTATTGAAGTAGTTCTGAAAGCAAAACTCAGTCCAGTGATAACAAGGTGTCTTTACTAAAGTGTCCTGAGATATACAGCGGTAATGTATAACAATGGGATCAAGAAGATGAAGGAACAAATAAAGAAAGAAATGATAATAATAATAAGCATTGTGACGCGCTAAAAACTAGCAGTCATTTTGTGAAGGTGTGAATTTGGGTCACCAAAAGCTGTCTTGCACTTTGAAGTATTATCTAGCTGTCTAGATTTTAAGCAGACTCCTGATAAAGATCTCACTTGAGGACGTACAGGAAGTGAAATCTGCTTTTCTACTGTGCTCCTCATTATAAGACTGCTGACTTTAAGACAGTTAGTTTATCTCTGAACATCTAAAGGGATCACATCAATAAAAAAAATCAAAAAAAGAGTTCCTGACTTGACGTGTTTGGAAGATACATCACTGAGATATCACCATGTCAGGTGAATACATTTTAATAGTAATGCAGAATTTAGTATATTTAAAGTGTAATATCTTTCAGAGTTCTTAAAAATATTTTTTTAATAATGTGTAACGTTCACAGCTGTACGAGTTGCCGCAGGGATTCAAAACCAAATGCTATAATTGAAATTATATCACAATTACTTCATGATTGCTATTTCTAAATTTAGTCTACACGTTTGTTTTTTATTTTAGTCTACTGTGTTTGAAGATCATTTTTGAAATTATTCAAAAGATATGCATTGCCACAATGTCTTGTGGTTGACCTTTATATCTACAATCATCTCATCCACAAACATGTATTTTTTTAAGGTAGACAATAGAGTTGTACAATGATAATTATGTTAAATAATATCACTATGACCAAAACATACTAGCGTGAAAAATAATCATTAACAAACAGGCCAAATTGAATAGTAACGTTTATTACGCCTGCTGAAATGAGCAGGTTTATGATTGTACAAGCTGACGCTGGGTTTATGGGTTTAAAGCCTTTTATGACCTTTCTTCAGAATAGTTACAGGTTTAAATCATAGCCAAGGAGACTTAAATCCTACTTTAATACAGGAGCGTCACATTATGGATTGATGTGAAGTGGTGAGAACTTTCCTAAGGAGGGAGTACCTGTGACAACCAAAAGGTGGCAATCAATTATCAACTGGCTGGGGGCCATAAGCCCAATGCAGCAGAGCTGAATGGAGTAGCATTTGTGGTGCTCATGGTTAAGGAAATTTCCCTTTTCAAACAGCAGCATGTCGGCAAGAATACTACTGCTACTACTTTAACTAGCACGTTCTTCTTCTGTTCCAATAAAAACGGATGAAGCAGCAATACTATTTAATTTTCTATCCACCTTCCTCAGGAGACAAAAAGCAAAAATTTATATATATATATATATATATATATATGTATATATATATGTATGTATATATATAATTTTTTTTTCTTTATCCAGATAATACAATTAAATTTTTACATTTGATCAACTTGCATATGTTTTTTGACTATGCATCTAAATATTACAAACAGAGTTGAAAGACTATTACTGATACTACTACTAGTACTAATGACATCATTCTCTCTCTCTCAGCAGAATTTAATTACACAGAAGACAATTATGGCAATTACAGTGATTTTGATTATGGAGACTATGCTCCAGCCAACTCCACCGATGTAAAGGAATTCAGCCGAGCGTTTCTTGCTATTCTCTACAGTTTGGTTTTCTTCCTGGGCTTCATAGGTACGTGTGTCTTCTTCTGTCTATATTGTGGGGATTGTATTGTATTCACACATTGCAGGGACCTGTTGTCCCTTATGGGAACAGAAAGCACGTTTTAGGCCTAAACTCTGTATGCAGGTGTGTTTATGTGCAACACAACAACATGAGACCGACAGAGAGAAAGAGACAGAAAGAATATGTAACAGTGTGACATTTACACTTATTGCATCTTTTCTCACAAAGGTAACGGGCTAGTGGTGTGTGTCCTGGTGAAGCACCGCAATCAGAGCAACCTGACAGACATCTGCCTCTTCAACCTGGCTCTCTCTGACCTCCTCTTCGTCTTCACGCTTCCTTTCTTCTCTCACAATGCCAGGGTCGGCCAGTGGACTTTTGGAGACTTCATGTGCCGTTTGATCTCCGGGTCTCACCACATTGGCTTCTTCAGCAGCATCTTCTTCATGGTTGTCATGACGCTGGACCGCTACATGATCATCATGCACGCTCACAGAGTTGCACGTTATCGCACAAAGAGGGCAGCCATCATTCTGACCGTGCTCGTTTGGATGCTGAGCTTGTTTGTCTCTCTGCCGGATTTTATCTTCATACAGGAAACAAAAGAGTCCCAGAAGTTTGGATGTGACTATCCCAAGGAGAGAAAAGTCTGGGAGCATTACAACCTGTTCACCACAAATGTGCTGGGTCTTGTGATTCCCGTGCTGGTGATGGTAGGTTGCTACTCCAGGATCATCCCAAGGCTGGTAAACATGAGGACTGCAAAGAAGCACCGCATCGTCAAGCTGATCATCTGTATAGTGGTTGTATTTTTCTTGTTGTGGGCTCCATATAACATTTCCCTTTTCCTGGAGTTTCTTCAGGAAAGAGAAATAATCCCTGATGATGAAACCTGGTACAAAAATGTAAGGCTGTCAATAACAGTGACCGAGGCCTTAGCTTACACTCACTGCTGTCTGAACCCCATCATTTATGCTTTTGTGGGAGAGAAGTTTATGAGACGAGCCTTGCAGCTGCTGAAAAAGTTGATGCCTGGTTACAGCAGAGATCTGACAGACAGCTCATTCAGGAGGAGCTCAGTTATGTCCAGGGGCTCTGAAATCACCTCCTCCTTTAAACTGTAGAAGGTGGAGGGCAGTTGTAAGTATTTTGACACAAATGTTTCACCCTGTTATTACTGCAGACCGTGCATCATGTTCGTATTGTTAATTTGGTCACTTCTATCTGACAAATATCACAGTGTTCTTCACCTGTGAGTCACCTTCAAAATGTCTCTGTACACTTTTGGATCCTTTGCATTTACATTGGTTTATATTTGATTCTGACCATAAGATTGTAGAAGTAAATTCTGCCTACTTATAAAATTAACATGTTAGCACTGCTAACTGCTTTATAGAATCTCAAGTATCTTACTATGTGATGCCCTTCCTTTTTTTGCTCAGGCTGACTTACATTAGGTGGTCCATTAAACTGAACCTGCTGTTTATAGCAACTTGTAACAGTTTGCTTTGTTCTTCACACATTTTTAATGAGTTTGCTATTTTGCAGAAATGCACCAAAAATAGCGTACAACAGTTTTAGATTTTCTTTAAGCAAAAGAAGATGTGAAATAGCTGCATGTGTGAATCGTAATTTTCTCTACTTCCATGTTGTTTTCTGATGTTCAGCCTTATATAGTTCTTTTGTTTGTAGTATTATGTTGTGGTTCCTTGTATTTGTCATTGTTTACCAATGGAGCTGATTGGAGTCAGGCATCCAATCATCTCTTATCCTGATTTTGTATTATTGCTTTGCTAAGACAATAAATGATACTGCAGATCTCGACCTCATGTCACATGAAGGTCATCAAGTGGACTGTCATGTTGGAGAAGTACATTATTGCTTTTGAGAAGAATATTTGCAGCGAGCATGTTCTTTTGTTTCCCATTGTTATTGTAATGACAAATTCTGTACACAGTGATGAAAAGAAAGATGGAATAGTTTTGCCACTGCATCAAATATTACCTGGAAACAGTTCAGTAATCCAAAAACAATGTTTTTTTTTCCATGTAGAATTCAAATACTTGGAATTTTCATATTTTCACATACAGTATGTTAATAAAAGGTTCAAAGGATATGAGTGACAACTGTTTCAAAACTGAACAGATTGTGTCACTACATGCAGACATGGTGAAGTTCACCCAATGAAGTTCAAGGTGAGCATCAAAATGTCAAAGAAAGCTGACTTAAGGGACGTTGAAGACAGGATGGTTTGCAGTGCCAAAGGGGATGGTGTATGTACTTCAGAAAATGAAAATGAGCATTCAGACATGCAGTCGTGGTCAAGTCAACCTGCTAAAGTTCACAGTGAGCATCAGAATAGAGAACATTTCTACTAAAGTGTCCTGTGAGTGTAGAATCTATGATGAGCAGCCGGGCTGTACGACAGTGAGACCAAGAAGAGGAAGAAACAAATAATAATAGTAGCGAAAATGATACTAATAAAGTCTCTTGTACTTTATATAAAAACCAGCAGTCATTTTGTAAAGGTGTGAATTTGTACCACCATATGCTGTGTTGTTCTTTGAAGTATTTGTAATGACCTCACTTAAGGACAAACAGGAAGTGAAATCTGCTTTTCTTATTTTGCACTTCTCATGATCAGATTGCTGACTTTAAGACTGTTAGTTAATTCCTCCATATCTAAAGAGATCACATCAATAAAACACGAAAAAAACAAGCCTTGTGTTGTGTTTGGAACAAAGAGAACAACAAAGTCTCGGAGCGTTACAACCTGTTCACCACAAATGTGCTGGGTCTTGTGATTCCCGTGCTGGTGATGGTAGGTTGCTACTCCAGGATCATCCCCAGGCTGGTAAACATGAGGACCACGAAGAAGCACCGCATCGTCAAGCTGATAATTTGTTTAGTGGTTGTATTTTTCTTGCTCTGGGCTCCATATAACATTTCCCTTTTCCTGGAGTTCCTTCAGGAAAGAGAAATAATCCTCAATGATGGAACATGGGAGTAGCAGTAATCGAGGCCTTTGCTTACACTCACTGCTGCCTGAACCCCATCATTTATGCTTTTGTGGGAGAGAAGTTTATGAGACGAGCCTTGCAGCTGCTGAAAAAGTTGATGCCTGCAGAGATGTGTTAGACAACTCATCTAGTACACATTCAAATCCTCTGATGTCACCTCCACTTTTATCTAGTAACTTTTTTTGCTCATTACTTCACAATGTAACACCCCTGTGTCAGATGTTATTGGGATTCAGTGCTGCATAAATGAAACTGAACTGAACTGAAGGTGGAGGGCAGACGTAACTCGTGTGGCATGAATGTTTCACCTTGTTATTACTGCAGGCCGTGTCTTGTTCATGTTGTTTTTGTTTGTTTGGTCACTTCCTTGTTCTGCTCAGGCTAAATGAAACTTTTTGGTCTGTTAAACTGAGCCTGCTGTGTATAGAATGCTTTTCTTCACACATTTTTTTCATGAGCTTCCATGTTTGCAGAAAAATATAAAAAAAAGGGCCTAAAATGGTTTCAGATCTCCTTTGTACAAAACTTGCTCATTGCCTTACTGTCATTCCTATTTATACCTAATTCCACATTTTCATGTTTTATACTCTTCTTCTTCACTTGTTCTACGTTATGGTTCCTCATATTTGTCATTACTTGGCACTGGGATTGATTCAAGTCAGACATCCATTCATCTCTTATCCCGATTTTGTTTTCTTGAAACAATAAATGATAATGCAAATCTTGAACTTACATCAAATGAAGGTCATAAATTGGATTGTCATGTTGGAGAAGTGCATTGTTCATTCTGAGAATATATTTGCAGTGAGAATGTTACTGCATTGACAAAATCTGTAGTGAAAGTGAAAATGAAATCTGCATTTCTTCTTTTTTGTGCTTCTCGTTATCAGACTGCTGACTTTAAGACAGTCAATCTCTGCACATCTAAAGAGATCACATTAATAAAAAAAAAACAAAAAGGAGAAGCCTTGAATTATAATTTCTGACTTCACCTGATTTAAAACGACATCACTGCTATATGACCATGTCAGGTAAATATCTTTGAACAGTAATACAAAGTATATATATATAAAAAAAAAAAAAATCCCCGCTCGTCCCTGCGGGCAGTCAATTCTTCAAGCTTGGGTCCTCTACCAGAGGCCTGGGAGCTTGAGGGTCCTGCCAGTAGGTGTGAACCATGTAGGGGCCTAGTGCTGTCCAACTCTTCATACTGGAGACACTTCCTTGGATATCTGCCACTGTGATGGTTACTGGACTCTGTTCAGGGAGGTTGCTGTGGTCTGTCCTCAGATCCACTAGCCACTGAGCATTGCCGTTATGGGTTGCGTCCTTCTCCCATATGCTCTTCCAGTATTGTTCCGTATTGTTCACCTGCCACTGAGAGTACACCTTGGATGGTTCTGTGGAGAACAGCTGGTTTATTCTCTTGCCTTCTGTCTGGTGTACCACTTTAAGCGACTGGCCAAGGCTGTGAGTCGTTGCTTGGCAGTTTCCAAAGCCTCAGTATGGACAGCTTCCTGTACTTCTTACCCACCTTCTTCATCACACCTTTCTGCAATTCGGATAGTTGGCTAACCTTTCTCTGTGCTACCTTGATCTTAGCCTCTAGCCTCCTTTTCCATGGAGGGTACTGCCCCTTGTGGCTGTTGTCAACTTGCAGCCAAGCATCTCACTGATCACTGCTGCCGTATTGTAGATGAGCTTTTTAGTCGCAGTAATCGTGGCTGTAGGTATCGTCAATGTTAGAGGTATCATCCGTATATTTTTTTTAATATATATATATATATATATATATATATATATATATATATATTAGGGGTGCAACAATATACAAAATTCACGGTTCGGTTCGATACTTTGGTGTTACGGTTCAATATTTTCTCGATACAAAAAAATGTTCATGCCTTTTTAATTTGTCATTTATTAAAATTATAAATATATATTTTAACTTAAAAGTACAGTTTTTAAATTTAATGTTGCTGAAACAACAAAGTAATAAAGAATAAATAAATCTATCTGATTGAGAAATCACTCATCTTTGGAAAAGAGAGTTTATTACAGAGAAATGGCTCTTTCCAAAATAAAAGCTATACTATACGCTTCTTCTGGGCTATATTCTCAGCAGCATATTAAACATATCAGGTCCCCATAAGGAGAATCATGTGCTAACGGCTGTCTAAATGACTCGGGTAAAGTTTGTAGCATGCGTGCTTGTTGTTTTTGTCTGCTTCCACTTGTCTTTGCACTAGGATGATGTTGGCATAAATGTGCAGTCATATTCGTT
Source organism: Simochromis diagramma (assembly GCF_900408965.1). Taxonomy (NCBI): domain Eukaryota; kingdom Metazoa; phylum Chordata; class Actinopteri; order Cichliformes; family Cichlidae; genus Simochromis; species Simochromis diagramma. The sequence goes on along the minus strand of NW_024387423.1, from coordinate 5,986,163 downwards.
GTGTTCCCACTAGTGCTGTCAGCATTAATCTCGTTAAAATGACGTTAACGTCAAAATGCGGCAAATCTCCGTTTACCAGTTACCGCGGATCGCCCCGTGCGTGGGGCTGGACGGCGTCAACACGTTAACGAGCTAACTGTGCTAACGCACTAGTTCCCACCAATGTAATTGAGCATTGCGTGGCACATCCGACATACTGTTTTACTTTAGTCCATGACGCGCTTACCTTCAGGGTCATACGTCACATGAAAACTAAAATAGTTCCAAAGGCCAGATCTGAATGAGGGTGGGGGAGGTTCAATTTGCCATGTCTCAACGAGCTTAGCTGTCTCGCTAGTTTGTGCTGCGCTCATTGGATCTGTGCTCGACAGTGCAGCCTAGGCGGAGTAGTCGAACGCAGATCCACTGAGCTCTTAACACAGACAGCATCGTCAGAAGAAAAGTTGATAAAATAAATTAAAAATTTTGTATTGTTCAATACATATGTGTACCGAACCGAAAGCACTGTATCGAACGGTTCAATATCGATACATGTATTGTTGCACCCCTAATATACATACAGGGAGTGCAGAATTATTAGGCAAATGAGTATTTTGTCCACATCATCCTCTTCATGCATGTTGTCTTACTCCAAGCTGTATAGGCTCGAAAGCCTACTACCAATTAAGCATATTAGGTGATGTGCATCTCTGTAATGAGAAGGGGTGTGGTCTAATGACATCAACACCCTATATCAGGTGTGCATAATTATTAGGCAACTTCCTTTCCTTTGGTAAAATGGGTCAAAAGAAGGACAGGCTCAGAAAAGTCAAAAATAGTGAGATATCTTGCAGAGGGATGCAGCAGTCTCAAAACTGCAAAGTTTCTGAAGCGTGATCATCGAACAATCAAGCGTTTCATTCAAAATAGTCAACAGGGTCGCAAGAAGCGTGTGGAAAAACCAAGGCGCAAAATAACTGCCCATGAACTGAGAAAAGTCAAGCGTGCAGCTGCCAAGATGCCACTTGCCACCAGTTTGGCCATATTTCAGAGCTGCAACATCACTGGAGTGCCTAAAAGCACAAGGTGTGCAATACTCAGAGACATGGCCAAGGTAAGAAAGGCTGAAAGACGACCACCACTGAACAAGACACACAAGCTGAAACGTCAAGACTGGGCCAAGAAATATCTCAAGACTGGTTTTCTAGTTTATGGACTGATGAAATGAGGAGTGAGTCTTGATGGGCCAGATGGATGGGCCCGTGGCTGGATTGGTAAAGGGCAGAGAGCTCCAGTCCGACTCAGACGCCAGCAAGGTGGAGGTGGAGTACTGGTTTGGGCTGGTATCATCAAAGATGAGCTTGTGGGGCCTTTTCGGGTTGAGAATGGAGTCAAGCTCAACTCCCAGTCCTACTGCCAGTTTCTGGAAGACACCTTCTTCAAGCAGTGGTACAGGAAGAAGTCTGCATCCTTCAAGAAAAACATGATTTTCATGCAGGACAATGCTCCATCACACGCGTCCAAGTACTCCACAGCGTGGCTGGCAAGAAAGGGTATAAAAGAAGAAAAACTAATGACATGGCCTCCTTGTTCACCTGATCTGAACCCCATTGAGAACCTGTGGTCCATCATCAAATGTGAGATTTACAAGGAGGGAAAACAGTACACCTCTCTGAACAGTGTCTGGGAGGCTGTGGTTGCTGCTGCACGCGATGTTGATGGTGAACAGAACAAAACACTGACAGAATCCATGGATGGCAGGCTTTTGAGTGTCCTTGCAAAGAAAGGTGGCTATATTGGTCGCTGATTTGTTTTTGTTTTGTTTTTGAATGTCAAAAATGTATATTTGTGAATGTGGAGATGTTATATTGGTGTCACTGGTAAAAATAAATAATTGAAATGGGTATATATTTGTTTTTTGTTAAGTTGCCTAATAATTATGCACAGTAATAGTCACCTGCACACACAGATATCCCCCTAAAATAGCTAAAACTAAAAACAAACTAAAAACTACTTCCAAAAACATTCAGCTTTGATATTAATGAGTTTTTTGGGTTCATTGAGAACATGGTTGTTGTTCAATAATAAAATTATTCCTCAAAAATACAACTTGCCTAATAATTCTGCACTCCCTGTATATATAAATATATATATATATATGTATATATGAATATATGTACATATATACCCACAAAAAAAGCGCATAAAATGGTTTCAGGTCTCCTTCATATAAAACTTACACATTGCCTTACTGTCATTCACACATTCTACCAACTTCCACATTTCCAGATCTTACACACTTCTTCTTCACTTGTACTATGTTATGGTTCCTTATATTTGTCATCACTTGGCACTTCGGTTGATTCAAGTCAGGCATCCATTTCCTCTCTTATCCTGATTTTTTTTCCTTAAAACAATAAATGATAATGCAAATTGTGAACTTACATCAAATGAAGGTAATAAAGTGGATTGTCATATTGGAGAAGTGCATTGTTCATTCTGAGAATATATTTGCAGTGAGCATGTTGTTCTATTTCTAATTGTTACAGCAATGATGAAATCTGTAGTAAAAGTGAAAATTAAATCTGCATTTCTTCTTTTTTGTGCTCCTCATTATCAGACTGCTGACCTTAAGACTGTTAGTCAATCTCTGCACATCTAAAAAGATCACATCAATAAAACACGAAAAAAAGGAGCCCTGAAGTGCAATTCCTGACCTCACCTGATTTAAAACTACATCACTGAGATATCACCATGACAGGTAAAAATCTTTTAACAGTAATACACACACACACACACACATATATATATGTGTGTGTGTACAGGATAGAATAAAATAAAATACTATATACAGTAGAATAAAATAGAATAAAATATACAATAGGATAAAAATAGAATATAAATGCTGTATACAACTGAGTAAAAATACAGCAATGCCAGATAAGAGTATTGCACTTAGTGTTATTGCACATGTGTGGATGTGTGTGTTTGATCAGTTGAAGTCTTTGTTGTGGAGTCTGACAGCAGTGGGGAGGAAAGACCTGCAAAATCTCTCCGTCCCACACTGTGGGTTCCGCAGCCTGCCACCGAAGGAGCTGCTCAGTGCTGTCATAGTCTCCTGCATGGGGTGGGAGATGTTGTCTAACAGGGATGACAGCTTAGCCACTATTCTCCTGTCACTCACCACCTCCACTGGGTCCAGAGGGCATCCTAAAACAGACTGGCCCTTCTGATCAGCCAGTCTGTTCCTGTCCCCAGCAGAGATGCTGCCACCCCAGCAGACCACACCGTAAAAGATGGCTGAGGCCACCACAGAGTCATAGAAGGTCTTCATGAGTGGGCCCTCCACTTCAAACGACCTGAGTCTCCGCAGCAGGTACAGCCTGCTCTGCCCTTTCCTGTAGATGGCTTCTGAATTATGAGTCCAGTCCAGTTTGTTGTTCAGATGAACACCAAGGTACCTGTAGCTGTCCACAGCCTCAATGTCCATACCTTGGATGTTCAGTGGTCGCAATGGAGGATGTTTGTGCCTGCGGAAGTCTACCACTAGCTCCTTGGTTTTACTAGTGTTGATCTGGAGGTAGTTCAGAGGGCCCAGTGGCGCCAGTGTTCGGCAGCCTCGCCTCTGTCAGTGCGCCCCTGGGTGGCTGTGGCTACAATGTAGCTTGCCATCACCAGTGTGTGAATGTGTGAATGACTGGATGTGTAAAGCGCTTTGGGGTCCTTAGGGTCTAGTAAAGCGCTATACCAGTGGTCCCCAACCTTTTTTGTGCCACGGACCGGTTTATGCCTGACAATATTTTCACGGACCGGCCTTTAAGGTGTCGCAGATAAACACACCAAAATAAAGCTACCGAAAAAAAGAAGATTTATTCATAACACACGTGAAAAGACCCAGGAAAACCGAGTTAACAATAAAAACAATAACAAAATAACGTTGAAAACCGATAAAAACCCTGAAAAACATACATTTTACACCTGAGCCTCAACTCTCGCGGGCTGGTACCAAACGACTCATGGACTGGTACCGGTCCGAGGCCCGGGGGTTGGGGACCGCTGCGCTATACAAATACAGGCCATATACGATTTAGTTCAGCTGGCACCAGTCCACAAAGTCTTTGGTCAGTCCTCTGTACTCCTTGTCGTCCCCATCAGTGATGAGGCCGACTATTGCAGAGTCATCAGAGAACTTCTGCAGGAAGCACTGGGTGGAGTTGTGGGAGAAGTCTGCAGTGTAGATGGTGAAGAGGAACGGAGCCAGAACCGTTCCCTGTGGGGCCCCCGTACTGCAGACGAACCTAACCACAGCTCAGTGCAGTGGCTTCGGCAATGGAGATGCTGAACATGGTCCATCCCGACTCAATATTCCCAGTCTCCTTCTGAATACTGCTGAAGATCTGCCGGAGGTGTGCGTCGAAGATCTCGCAAACTGGGGCCTCTGCTAGGCATTCCCAGCACACCCTCACTATACGTTTAGGCACGCCAGGTCAGTCCAGTTACCTCACCAACCCTTTTTGCGTTACATGCTGAGCCACTAGCGCAAGAAGTGCAGCAACACCCAAATTTGGAGGGAGTTACTCTAGCTGAACAAAAACATCTTATTGGATTATTTGCTGATGATATCATTGTTTTCTTACAAGATTCTGACAAATGCTTTCCAATTCTGATGCAGTTATTCCATACTTACGAAAATCTATCGGGCTACAAAATTAATGTATCCAAAACACAAATTCTATCATTTAACTATTCACATTATCAAAAGATTAGAGACGAATATAAACTAAAGTGGCACTTGAACACCATGAAATATTTGGGCATAACCTTGACAAAATCACTATCCGCTATGTTTGAGACAAACTGCAATCAGGTGGAAGGTAACATAAAAAAAAGAATTAGAACGGTGGTCAACAATACCTACAAATTTCTACTCTAGAATCCAAATAATAAAGATAAACATTCTCCCAAGATTGCTGTACTTGTACCAATCACTCCCACTTCCTATACCTCAAAGTAAATATAAAATATGGGAAAAAATGGTCACAAGGTTTTTATGGGATGGGAAAAAGCCAAGAACAAGGACGACAACACTGCGACTCCCGAAGTGTAAGGGAGGGATGGCTTTGCCCAATCTAAGGGAATACTTTTATGCAGCTCAATTTAGACCCCTTGTTTGTTGGTGTAGACCAGACTAGGAGGCAAAAGAAATTGAGAGAGAAATCGAGGGAAACAAAATGCAAATTTTTATCTCTGACAAACAACTAATGACCTCTTATAGAAGTAGAATGAACCAAATTGGGAAATTTACATTAGAAATATGGCACACAGTAATAGAAAAAAATGCCAGTTAAAGGAAAAATTATTTTTACTGAAATGATTCAGACAAGATTAAAAAATTTAAACCGGGACAATGGGACCAAACGTTTAAGCAATGGAAATTAAAAGGGATTACAGCAGTTTGTACACTAATGAAAAATGGAACACTAATGAGTTTCCAACAACTAAAAAATAAATACAAATTTGAAAATAGAGACTTTTTTTAGTTACCTGCAAGTAAGGGATTATGGCAAAAAACAAATAAAGACCAACTGGTTTAAAAATCCATTGGGTATAATCGGACTAGTGAACAATTGCTATGAACAAAAACAATTCAAAGCAATTTCTGCCTTTTACAGATCATTAGAAGAAGGTAGACAGGATACAACCTGTTACCTTAAAAAGAAATGGGAAACTGAACTGACCATAAATATAACAGAGAAAGAATGGCTCAGTATGTGTGAAACACAACACAGTTCAACAAATTCGCCGTTGTGAAGGGAATTTTGCTGGACAAATCTGACCCATTTTTTCATAACACCCCAAATTAAAAGCAAACAGATCTCAAGTCCACAGAGCTGTTGGAGGTCGTGTGGAGAAACGGAAGCTGATCATTCACACGTATTTTGGAAGTGCATAAAAATTTTAAAAAAAGTACTGGGAAGATCTCAAAATGAACATGGATAATATTCTTGGTTATGCACTCCCAAACACCTGCCAAATGATGTACCTTGGAAACATAAAGGATCTGGTAAAGAAGGAGGACATGTATCTAGTAAAAATAATTCTAGCCGCAACAAAGAAAGCAATCATAAAGAACTGGCCACAACCAGACCCTCCCACTCAACAAGATTGGATTAGGATTGTAGAAGGCATCTCAGAGATGGAACTAATTACATACAATATTAGACTGATGGGATGTAAATATGATAGACAATGGGGGAAGTGGAAAGTTTAAGTTGCACCTTGCAACATACTAAGAAATCTGCATGTGATAAAAGGTGAAAAAAGTAATGTAAACTCCAGACTGTTTGTTTGTTTGTAATGTTCTTTACTGTAATGTTTTCAATACTAACTAAAATTAATAAATTGCAAAATAACAACATGTGACCAACAGAGAGTAAGAGACAGAAAGAATATGTAACAGTGTGACAGGTACACTTATTGCATCTTTTCTCACAAAAGTAACGGACTAGTTGTGTGTGCTGGTGAAGCACCGCAATCAGAGCAACCTGACAGACATCTGCCTCTTCAACCTGGCTCTCTCTGACCTCCTCTTCGTCTTCACGCTGCCTTTCTTCTCTCACTATGCCAGGGTTGGTCAGTGGACTTTTGGAGATTTCATGTGCCGTTTGATCTCTGGGTCTCACCACATTGCCTTCTTCAGCAGCATGTTCTTCATGGTTGTCATGATGCTGGACCGCTACATGATCATCGTGCACGCTCACAGGGTTGCACGTTATCGCACAAAGAGGGCTTCCATCATTCTGACCGTGCTCGTTTGGATTCTGAGCTTGTTTGTGTCTCTGCCAGATTTTATCTTCATACAGGAAACAGAAGAGTCCCAGAACTTTGGATGTAACTATCCCAAGTAGAGAAAAGTGCTGGGTCACGTTATTCCCTTGCTGGTGATGGTAGATGGTATATACAAGAGGTGAACAGGACTAAGAGGAAACAGCTGGGAGACACGGCTGACACTGATTACTTAGAAAAGACGGAGGAGCACACAAAACTAAATACACTGACATAAGACACAGACCTTCAAAGTAAAACAGGAAACTCAACACACATGCAGAGACACAGACTCAGAACTGACTGAACAGGAACAGAGGGAATACAAAACCAAAACCTAAAAACTAGCAAATCCTAACAGAAGACATAACCAGAATAAATAAGAACATAAGATAATATTAACAAACACAAAACACTGAGTCATCAGACTCAGGACCATGACACAGTTTTACAGAAAATCACTAAATACAATATTTTGTGATCTGGATGAAAATGGTCAGTCATCTTTCAGCTAAAATGATTGCAACAGTAACTAAAATAATAATTTGTTACACCAAAATATATAGAAAGAATGTAATGTAAAACATGCTTTGAGTAGATAAGCTACACCAGCTTAAGACCACTGGATGCCACTCCTCAGATAAGAACAAGAAAGTGAGGATGCAGTTTGCACCACATAATTCGGACAACTGAAGATTGGAAAATGTCATCAGTTCATATTAATCTCAATTTCTGCTCCTAAAATTGAATGGTAGAGTCAGAATTTGGCAGAATGGTGCATCTCCCTGTGCATCTCTTCATGATCACAGTGTTCCGATCTTCTGATGGTTGCTTCCAGCAGGATAACACACCATGTCACAGAGTCCAAACATCTGAAACTCTTTTTTAATCTGACAATAAGTTCGCTGTGCTCAAATGGGCTCCACAGTCACCACAGTCTTAATCCAACTGAAGAGCTTTGGGATGTGGTAGGAGGTTCTGAATGTGCAGCCAACAAATTTACGGCAGCCGTGTGATACTATCACATCAACATGAACCAGTATCTCAAAGGAATGTTTTTAGCAGCTTGTTTAATCAATGCTGTGTAGAATTAGAGTAGTTCTGAAGACAAAAGTTGGTCCAAACCAATACGTGCAAGACATACTACTAAAGTGTCTCATGAGTGTAGAATCGATGATGTGCACTGATGTACAACAGTGAGACCAAGAAGAGGAAGAAACAAATAATAATAGTAGCGAAAATGACAATAATAAACTCTCTCATATGTTATGTAAAAACCAGCAGTCATTTTGTAAAGGTGAGAATTTATGTTACCATATTCTGTGTTGTTCTTTGAAGTATTTGTCATGATCTCACTTAAGCACATGCAGGAAGTGAAATCTATATTTCTTTTTTTGTGCTCCTCGTTATCAGACTGCTGACTTTAAGACTGTTAGTTAATCCCTGCACACCTAAAGAGATCACATCAATAAAACACGAAAAACAAGAAGCGTTGAAGTGTAATTCCTGACCTCACCTGAGACATCACTGAGATATCACCATGGCAGGTAAATATCTTTTAAAAGTAATACAAAAATGTTATATATTTAAAGTTTAGCATTTTTCAGAGTTCTTGAAAATACATGTTTATAATGTGTTAAATCTGTTAAGGCTGTACATAGTAGAAATTCAAATGCTGTAATTTAAAATTGTATCACAATTTATAAGGGGTGGGACATGATATATATACATATATTTTAATGAATTAGAGGTTTTGTAGTTAATTAATCTTGATTAATCGCATTTAATTGCCCAAGAAAATTTAAAGGGGTTTTAGTGGGCGACGGAATTAAACAATAAACATGGACATGAATATTGTAAACTCCAGCTCTTTTAATTTTTTTTTTTGGGGGGGGGGAACAAACTAACCTTTTGTTTAAGTCTAAAACTGTACTCACCTCTACCATGACCATGTGTCTACACTAATACACTATAGCTATTAATTTTCACTGCTTGTGATGAGAAATACAAGAATAAAATAAATAAATAATAAATACCTACTGTCTCTCTCTCAGCAGAATTTAATGACACAGAAGACAATTACGGCAATTACAGTGATTTTGATTATGGAGACTATGCTCCAGCCAACTCCACCGATGTAAAGGAATTCAGCCGAGCGTTTCTTGCCATTCTCTACAGTTTGGTTTTCATCCTGGGCTTCACAGGTAGGTGTGTCTTCTTCTGTCTATATTGTGGGGATTGTATTATATTTACACATTGCAGGGACCTGTTGTCCCTTATGGGAACAGAAAGCACGTTTTAGGCCTAAACTCTGTATGCAGGTGTGTTTATGTGCAACACAACAACATGAGACCGACAGAGAGAAAGAGACAGAAAGAATATGTAACAGTGTGACATTTACACTTATTGTATATTTTCTTCCAAAGGTAACGGACTAGTGGTGTGTGTCCTGGTGAAGCATCGCAATCAGAGCAACCTGACAGACATCTGCCTCTTCAACCTGGCTCTCTCTGACCTCCTCTTCGTCTTCACGCTTCCTTTCTTCTCTCACAATACCAGGGTCGGCCAGTGGACTTTTGGAGACTTCATGTGCCGTTTGATCTCCGGGTCTCACCACAGTGGCTTCTTCAGCAGCATCTTCTTCATGGTTGTCATGACGCTGGACCGCTACATGATCATCATGCACGCTCACAGGGTTGCACGTTATCGCACAAAGAGGGCTGCCATCATTCTGACCGTGCTCGTTTGGATGCTGAGCTTGTTTGTTTCTCTGCCGGATTTTATCTTCATACAGGAAACAAAAGAGTCCCAGAAGTTTGGATGTGACTATCCCAAGGAGAGAAAAGTCTGGGAGCGTTACAACCTGTTCATCACAAATGTGCTGGGTCTTGTGATTCCCGTGCTGGTGATGGTAGGTTGCTACTCCAGGATCATCCCCAGGCTGGTAAACATGAGGACCGCAAAGAAGCACCGCATCGTCAAGCTGATCATCTGTATAGTGGTTGTATTTTTCTTGTTGTGGGCTCCATATAACATTTCCCTTTTCCTGGAGTTTCTTCAGGAAAGAGAAATAATCCCTGATGATGAAACCTGGTACAACAATGTAAAGCTGTCAATAACAGTGACCGAGGCCTTTGCTTACACTCACTGCTGTCTGAATCCTATCATTTATGCTTTTGTGGGAGAGAAGTTTATGAGACGAGCCTTGCAGCTGCTGAAAAAGTTGATGCCTGGTTACAGCAGAGATCTGACAGACAGCTCATTCAGGAGGAGCTCAGTTATGTCCAGGGGCTCTGAAATCACCTCCTCCTTTAAACTGTAGAAGGTGGAGGGCAGTTGTAAGTATTTTGTCATGAATGTTTCACCCTGTTATTACTGCAGACCGTGTCTCATACTTTTTTCATTCATTTGGTCACTTCTATCTGACAAATACCACAGTGTTCTTCACCTGTGTGGCACCTTCGAAATGTGTTTGTACACCTTTGAACTTACAGTAATTTCTTCCCCTGACTGTTAGATTTTAAATGTACTCATTACTTCTTCAATGCCTTTAATGTGTGTTAGCACTGCCAATTTACAGTATATTAATCACCTTCGACTCTAATTATCAAATTCTAAATGTAAATGCTGCCTACTTATAAAATTAACCTATTAGCTATGCTGGCTGCTTTACAGAATCTCGAGTATCTCACTTTTTAATGCCCTTCCTTCCTCAAGCGGAACTAAACTTGCTGGTCTGTTAAACTGAACCTGCTGTTTATTTCAATGTGTAACTTTCTTCTTCTTCTTTTTTATGACCTTGCAATTTCATAGAAGCACATCAAAAATAGCATACAACAATTTCCGAGTATATCTTTGTACAAAAGAAGATCTGAAATAGTTGCATGTGTGAATTGTAATTCTCTCTACTTCCACATTGCTCTCTGATGTTTAGCCTGATATTGTTCTTTTGTTTGTTGTATTATGTTGTGGTTCCTTGTATTTGTCATTGTTTGCCAATGGAGCTGATTGGAGTCAGGCATCCAATCATCTCTTATCCTCATTTTGTATTATAGCTTTATGAAGACAATAAATGATACTGCAGATATTGAACTTATGTCAAAGAAGGTCATCAAGTGGATTGTCACACTGGAGAAGTACATTATTCCTTTTGAGAAGAAGTTTTGTTATTAACATGTTTGTTTGTTTCTTATTGTTATTGCAATGAGAAATTCTGTACACAGTGATGAAAAGAAAGAAGATCAAAAGTTCTTTGAGATGGAAGTAGTTGTTCACATTCATTAAACAGCAGCATGATGTCATATAGACGACCATTAGTGGAGGTGGATTTCATAAACAGTTAGAATATTCAGGGAAAGTTGATCAAGTTAAGCTTTCTAATTACTGTTGTTTATACAGATTAGTATTATAGATTTTTTTAAAGAAGTATATCTGAAAAAAAAAAGAAACAAACAAAACAACTCTTTATCTGGGGAAGGACATTTCAGGAAAAGCAGCAACAAGCGACTTCATCTCGTAAAATTAAATTAATCTTTAAAAAAAAAAAAAAAAAAAAGAATAAAGACATGACGAGTCTTCTAGATGTAAAAATAAATGTTTTTGCCACTGCATCAAGAATTACCTGGGAATAATAGTTCAGTAATTTAAAAATAATGGTTTTTTTTCATGTAGAATCAAATAATTTGGAGATTTCATATTTTAACATATAGCATGTTATTAAAAGAGAGTATGAGTATACACTTACTCCTCATATAAAAAGAGCAAAACATGCCTTTTCAACTGCACATGAACGCAAATATGTAATCAGCCAATCACGTGGCAGCACTCGGAGCATTTAGACATGCACATGAGGTCCAGTTGACCTCCTGAAGTTCATGGTAAGCATCAGAATAGAAAACGTTTGTGCTAAATTGTGCTGTAAGTGTAGAATCTTCGACAGTGAGACCAAGAAGAGGAAAAAACAAATAATAATATTTATGAAAACGATAATAATAAACTCTCTCATACGTTGTGTAAAAACCAGCAGTCATTTTGTAAGGTGTGAATTTGTGTCACCATATGCTGTGTTGTTCTTTGAAGTATTTGTAATGATCTCACTTAAGCACATGCAGGAAGTGAAATCTGCTTTTTGTTTTTTTGTACTCCTCATCATCAGATTGCTGACTTTAAGACTGTTAAAGTCAGCAGTCTGACTTTAAACGACCGCGTGCTCAGTGAATACCTCTGGCAGCAGAAACCAAAGAATGAGGAGGAAGGTGAGGAACAATCATGGAAGGACCCAGTGGTAATCGGAGTACTAGGTGTGGTGACTCCCAAATTAGGCAAGTGGCTCCAGCAGATCCCAGGAACAGCATTGGAGATCTCTGTCCAGAAGAGCGCAGTCCTAGGAACAGCTAAGATACTACGCAGGACCCTTGAGCTCCCAGGCCTTTGGTAGAGGGGCGAAAGGGGAAGTAAGTATATATGTATATACTATTATATCTTACAAGATTTCAGATGTAAATGCTCATTATTTCTTTTACGAATTTCAAGTGTATTGGATACTTTGTCATCATTTGTTTATAGCACCCTGAAAGCGTTTGATTTCTCACACATTTTTTTGAGCCTACAAGTTCAAAGAAATAAACCAAAATAAGCATACAAAGACATCAGATCTTTTTCTTTAGAAGACCTGCACTTTGTCTTGCTGTCATTCAGATATTTCTATCTAGTTCCCCATTACTTTCGGATGCATAGCCTTATACACTTCTTTTTGGTTATGGTTCTTATATTTGTCATTAACTTTCCACTTGAGTTGATTCAAGCCAAGCATCCATTTAACTGGTATCCTGATTTTGTTTTCTGAAAACAATGAATGATAATGCAGATCTTGAACTTACTTCAAATGAGCGTCATAAAGTGGAGTCATATTGAAGAAGTCCATTGTTCATTCTGAGAATACATTTGCAGTGAGTATGTTCTTTCACACAGTTATGAGTAGTTAAGTAAGTCAAGTAGTTAAACTCAACTTTAGGTCTTTAATTCCTGATAAGATGTTGTTAAAATACACTCAGAACATTTAAGAAGTATTTTTAAAAAAAAAACAAAAAATAAATAATGTTTTGAGATGCTCTAAAGACAAGTAGGGACCTGCTGGATCCCAAGACAACAAAAGAGGTGAGGCAGTTTCTGGGGCTGGCCGGTTATCACCACGGGTTTGTACCAAACTTTGTGGAACTGACCAGCCCTCTGACCACCTTCACCTGGAGGGCTGCGCCGAATCTAGTTTAGGGTACAGAACAGTGTCCCCTAAACTGTTCTCCATAGTGATGCCTTGAGCATAGGGCTAAGGCCATTTTGTTCCAGCTGATAAGGGAGGGGTGTACATCAGTCAAACGTTATTAGAGCATTAGAATGGCTACAGTAGCTTAGGCTCCCTGGTGGTGAAGTGTGGCTTGTGGCTCAGCTGCAGGGGAGAGGTATTGTAGCGAGTTTTGGGGTCAGTGGCAGGGCAGGCTAGCTGGCACAGGTGTCACTGACAAACTAATCAGGTCTTTTCCATATTTAAAGCAGTAGTACGCTGGGATGGGTGTGGGTGTGGAGAGAGAGAAGACTGAACAGAGTGATTGGAGCTATACGAAAGCCGCACGACAGTAATCAGTCAAACTACGCAATAACAAGGTCACGTGTTGGCCAGCAAACACTGTGTCTGCAGCATCATGCTGGAGTTTCCTGTAGCTTGAGACGTGCTACAATGAACCATCATGAAAATCTCAGAGAAATACATTCAGCAGCTTGCTGCATCTACATTATAAGTAAGTAAGTAAAGTATCGTGTGAGTGTAGAGTCTATGCTGTGCAGCAGTGATGTGACAATGAGACCAAGAAGAAGAAGAAACAAATAATAACAGTAGTGAACATGATAATATTAAACTTTGTGACACATTAGGTAAAAACCAGCAGTCATTTTGTGAAGGTGTCAATTTGTGTCACCGTATGCTTCGTTGTTCTTTGAAGTATTTTTTGGCTGTCTAGATGTTGAACAGACTCCTGATAACGATCTCACTTGGGCACGTACAGGAAGTGAATTCTGCATTTCTGATTTGTGCTCTTCTTTATCAGACTGCTGACAGTGAGACAGATTGTTCATTTCTACATATCTAATAGGATAACAACAGTAAAACCGAAAAAAGCAGCTGAAGTGCAATTCCTGACTTCACGTGGTTGGAAAAGACACCACTGAGATATGTTGGGTGAATACATTTTAACAGTAATACAGAAATCCTAATGTTGCAACTGAAATTATACCATAATTCACGTTTTCTGTTTTATATATCGTCTAAAGATCTTTTGATTTTAACATCTTTTGTGAAAAGTAAAAAGATACGCACTGCCACAATTGCTTTGAAGGTGTCCTTTATATCTGCTAACATCTACAATCATCTCACCTGCAAACATGTATTTTTTGAAGCTACTCAATATATGAATACTATTTTAATAGTGTTAGGATGCCTGGGTCGTTGACCCAAGGTTTTTGAGTTTATTATTTATTATTTCCAGTCTTTGGTTTCTTTGAGTTCTGTCTTATGGTTTATGTCTCTGTCTTCTCTAGTTGCTCTGTCTCCCCTGTCAGCTGTATCCCCTTGTCTAGTTCGCGTCTCTGTGTATCCTTAGTTGCTATATCCCCGTGTCCAGTCAGTGTCTGTGTCGGCCCTGGTCCCACGTCTCTGTTCCCTCTGTTGTAGTGCCTGCATGTGAGTCTGTGTCTTTTGTTCAGTCTGTGTTATGGGTTTCCTGTTTTACTTTGAAAGTCCATGTCTGATGTTAATGTGTCTGGTTTTGCTTCCCCTTGTCTCGTTAGGCCTGATTTGCCCCAGCTGTGTTTCCCTCCTGTTACACAGAGGGAGCAATCAGGGAATGGGTATTTGAGCCCTGTGTTTCTTTGTGTCTGGGTCGTGAGCTACCGTTTATCTAGCTGTGTGTTCTGTCAGTCCTCTGGTGTAAGTTGATTTTTGATTTTTTTTTTTCCCCCAGTTATGTTATATTTGAGTTTAACATTAAAGCTGTTTTGAGTTCACATCTGGCTCCGGAGTCTGCACCTTGGGTCCTATTCCTGTCTGCACACAGCCTACGCATAACAGATAGTTGTCAAGTTACATAATATCATGGTATGCAAAAAGAAAAAAAAGATCTGTGTGGAAAATCATTGAAAAGAAGACCGAAAGAAATATTGCACCAGCATTACAGCCTATTCACCTTCATGGTTGTCATGACGCTGGACTGCTACACGATCATCGTGCACGCTCACAGGGTTCGCACAATGAGGGCTTCCATCATTCTGACCGTGCTCGTTTGGATCCTGAGCTTGTTTGTCTCTCTGCCAGATTTTATCTTCAGAAAGGCAAAAGGACAGGAATCCCAAGGAGTGGAGTGTGACTATCCTGAAGAAAGCGTTATGATATGGGAGCGTTATGATTTGTTCACCACAAATGTGCTGAGTCTCGTGATTCCCTTGTTGGCTGGTAAACATGAGGACTGCAAAGAAGATTGTCAAGCTGATCATCTGTATAGTGGTTGTATTTTTCCTACTCTGGGCCCCATATAACATTTCCCTAAAGCGCTATACAAATACAGGCCATTTACCATTTTCCTGAAGTTCCTTCGGGAAAGAGAAATAATCCTCAATGATGAAACCTGGTCCAAAAATGTAAGGCTGTCGATAACAGTAACTGAGACCTTAGCTTATACTCACTGCTGAGCCTTGCAGCTGCTGAAGAAGTTGGTGCCATACAGGCCATTTACCATTTAAAAGGATAGAAGGTGGAGGGCAGGTGAGTTTTTTGACATGCATTTTTCACGCTTGGAAAAAAACAACAAATAAACTCTTCACCTGAAAACATTTTTTACTTTCTTTTCTCTGCCTCTTATTTGTACAAAAATGTCACTTCTCAGAAAACACCTTGTTGTGGGTAAATTAAATTGAAGCATAAGCAACAACAGTAGAAGTCATTGCATAAAATCAACCTAATCTTTCTTTAAAAACAAGAATGAGTCTTTCAGAAGAAAAGATGGAGAGGGCTTTCTCATAGGATCAAAAATTAAACAGTTCAGCAATCTGAACATAATGTTTGTTTTTTGTAAGATTCAAATAATTTGAGGATTATATATTTTTCATGTACAGTATGTTAATATAGATTCAAAAATTACGAGTGACAGCTCCAAAGTGTGTCACACCCAAATACAAGTTTAAACTATTCCATGCAAAGAAAAGTTATACATTTACTGCACGCATCAATAAACTTTGCCCGTTCAACTGCACATGAACACAAATATTTAATCAGCCAATCACATGGCAGCAACTCAGAGCATTTAGACCTGCAGACATGGTCAAGTCAACCTGCTGAAGTTTAAAGCGAGCATCATAATAGGGAAGAAAGTGGATTTCAGTTAAAGTTACAATGAACATGATGTGATTATTTGTGCCAGAGGGGCTGATTTGAATATTTAAGTGTGCAACCATCTCTAGTGTTTACAGAAAATGGTCCAGAAAAGAAACAATATACAGCCAGTTATCGTTGAGCTGGTACGATTGCAACATTAACTCAAATAAAAACTTGTTACAACCAAAGTATGTAGAAGAGCATCTCTGAATGTATAATATACATTGATCTAGATGAACTACAGCAGCAGAAGACCACACTCAATGGTGCTCAAATAGCTTTCACAGCCACCGCAGCCTAAATCTAACAGACCAGCTTTGGGATGTGGCTTAGCTGGAGGTTTGTCTTTATGAATGTGCAGCCACCAAATCTACAGCAACTGCACGATGCTATCACATCAACATGAACCAAAATCTCTGAGGAATGTTTGCAGCACCTGTTGAAGGTAAAAGTGGGTCCAAACCAGTATTAGTGAGGCATAATGGCTAAAGTCTCCTGTAAGTGCACAATGTATGATACTGAGCAGTATCCTTAATGAGTCAAAGAAGAAAAACAAATAAAAATAGTATCAGTAACAATATTAATAATAATAAACCTTCTGTCACTTTAAGAGATAACGTGCAGTCATTTTCTGAAAGTGTGAATTTGTGTCACCATTTGCTGTGTTGTGCTTTGAACCATTTTCTGGCAGTCTAGATTTAGGGCAGACTCCTGATAAAGATCAGATTTGGGGACGTACAGGAAGCAACATCTTTTTTTCCCTTTTCTGTTCTCATCAATAGGGGACTGCAGAACGTTTGATAGTTAGTTCATTTCTGCACATCTAAAGGGATCACATCAGTAAACGGGGAAAGGGAGCCTTGAAGTGTAATTCTTGACTGAACCTGGTTGGATGAACTATCATTGAGATATCACAATGTCAGGTAATTATCTTTCAACAGTAATCCACAATTTAGACTATTTAAAGTGTCATTTTTTTACAGAGATCTTGGAAATTTACTTGGGTTATAAAGTGTAGTGTTCAAAGCTGCACGCATTGTCACAGAGATCTAAAACCAAATGCTGTGACTGAAACTATGTCAAAGTTACTTCATGATTTCTAATTTCATCTTTAATCTAGAGATCTTATTTTTACTGTTGTTTTTTATTAGTAGATGAAAACATATAAAAGTTATTCACTGCCACAATGCCTTAATATGACTTTTACAGCTGCTGTTATCTCCAACCATGTATCTGTTACTTTCAGAATAATTATAATAGTAATTTTGTAAAATCCCAGTAATAGTATAGAAAAATTTCAAATGTGCCAAAAAACAGCAAAAAACAAGTCTACATGAAAAATCATAATAAGATAGATAAACAAAGTAAATGAAATAATCTATCCTAGGTTTATAGCTGTATACCATGAATTTTAATCTTAAACCATGAATTTTAATTTGAATCCTCATAAAACCAGTTTTCAGATTAAATCCTGTTTTTATAAAGTTTTGGCTCAATGATAATGTTCCCAAGGACGGAGTACCAATGAGCACCAATAGGTGGCAAAATCACCCCCACTGTCAACTCCCTGGGGGGCCAAACCAGCAGACGTGAATGGATTATTTGTGGTGCTCATAGCAAAGGAAAACCTCCTTTAAAACAGAAACATGTCATCAGCAATAGGTTGGCAATTCAGGCTGCACTTGATAAGGGTTGAAACGGCATTACGAAACCAAACCTAACACTTTGATGCAATGAGCATTCAAAAATAAATCCAGTTAACCTCTAACGGTAGCATGTGTTTACAGCAGTAAAGAAGTCTTTGATATACTGTTTTGCATCTTAATTGTCGTAGCCTGTGCTGAAATTAATATAAAAAATAATAATAGTAAAGCTTTCTCTTTCTTTCTGCAGAAGAAAACACCACATCCTATTATTATTCATTTTACTATGAGTTTCCTAACGGCACAGACCTTTCTCCTACCTACATGGGTGATGTAAAGGACTTTAACAAAGTGTTTCTCACCACTCTCTACAGTTTGGTTTTCATCATGGGATTCATAGGTAGGTGTGTCCTCTTGTGTGTATGCTGTGGAGATTATGGATTGTTACTACACATTGCACAGACCTCCTTTTCTGGGAATTTCCAACTTGCATACTTCAAAATATGTATGCAGGTGTGTGTATGCGAGACACACAGATGAAACGGGAAAGAGAGAATGTTGTTCAACATGTAACAGTGTGACAGGTACACGTATTGTGTTTTTTCTTCCAAAGGTAACGGACTAGTGGTGTGTGTCCTGGTGAAGCATCGCAATCAGTGCAACCTGACAGACATCTGCCTCTTCAACCTGGCTCTCTCTGACCTCCTCTTCGTCTTCATGCTGCCGTTCTACTCTCACTATGCCAGGGTCGGTCAGTGGACTTTTGGAGACTTCATGTGCCGTTTGATCTCCGGGTCTCACCACATTGGCTTCTTCAGCAGCATCTTCTTCATGGTTGTCATGACGCTGGACCGCTACATGATCATCGTGCACGCTCACAGGGTTGCACGTTATCGCACAAAGAGGGCAGCCATCATTCTGACCGTGCTCGTTTGGATGCTGAGCTTGTTTGTGTCTCTGCCGGATTTTATCTTCAGAAAGGCAAAAGAACAGGAATCCCAAGGAGTGGAGTGTGACTATCCTGAGGAGAGCAAAGTCTGGGAGCGTTATGATTTGTTCACCACAAATGTGCTGGGTCTCATGATTCCCGTGCTGGTGATGGCAGGTTGCTACTCCAGGATCATCCCCACACTGATGAGCATGAGGACAGCAAAGAGGCACCGCATCGTCAAGCTGATCATTTGTATAGTGGTTGTATTTTTCTTACTCTGGGCCCCATATAACATTTCCCTTTTCCTGAAGTTCTTCCTGGAAAAAGAAATAATCCTCAATGATAAAGTCTTGGATGAAAATATAAGGCTGTCTATAACAGTGACCGAGGCCTTTGCTTACACTCACTGCTGTCTGAATCCCATCATTTATGCTTTTGTGGGAGAGAAGTTTATGAGACGAGCCTTGCAGCTGCTGAAAAAGTTGGTGCCTGGTTACAGCAGAGATCTGACAGACAGCTCATTCAGGAGGAGCTCAGTTATGTCCAGGGGCTCTGAAATCACCTCCTCTTTTAAACTGTAGAAGGTGGAGGGCAGTTGTAAGTATTTTGTCATGAATGTTTCACCCTGTTATTACTGCAGACCGTGCCTTGTTCATGTTTGTTTTCTTCATTTGGGAGCATTATTTGACACATACCACAGTGTTCTTCACCTGTGTGTCACCTTCAAAATGTGTCTCTACACTTTTGGACCTTTTGAATTTACAGCAATCTTTTTTTCCCCCCCTGACGGTTAGATTATAAATGTACTCAATACTTCTCTCATGCCTTTATTGTGCGTTAGCACTGCTGATATACAGAATCTTAATCACCTTCGACTCTAATGCTCTTCCTTCTTCTGCTCAGGTTAAATTAAACCTGCTGGTCTGTTAAACCGTACCTGCTGTTTTATAGCAACCTGTAACAGTTTCCTTACTTCTTCAGACATCTTTTATGAGCCTTACATGTTTGCAGAAACACACCAAAAAGAGCATAAAACTATTTCAGATCTCGCTTGTACAAAATGTGCACACTGTCTTACTGTTATTCACATTTCTACCTACTTCCACATTGTTTTCTAATGTTCAGCCTTTTATAGTTGTTTTGTTTGTTGTATTATGTTATGGTTCCTTGTATTTGTCGCTATTTGCCAGTGGAGTTGACTCTTATCCTGATTTTGTATTATCGCTTTGTTAAGACAATAAATGATACAGCAGGTCCTCTGCTTACATTAGATGAAGGTCATGAAGTGCATTGTTCATTCGGAGAAGAATATTTGCAGTGAACATATTCTTTAATTTCTCACTGTTACTGCAATGACAAATTCTGTACACAGTCATGAAAAGAGAGAAGATGTCTCAGATTAGTTTACTATGCAGGTAATTCTTCACTATCGTAAAACAGCAGCATGATCTAATACATGGCACCATGGCACCGTAATCAATTGTACACATTTCCCCTCTCTTTTTTCTATTTCATATTAATGCTAATGGAAAAAAACATTATTTGCATACAATTAAATTAATCTTTCTGATGAGTCTTTCAAAACGAAAAATGAAGAAGTCTTCTTCGCTGCATCAAAAGTTCCTGACTAAATAGTTCAGCAATCTGAACATAATGTTTGTTCCATGTAAGCATAAAAGAAAAGGTGGATTTCATATGTTCATATACAGTATGTTAAAAAAAAAGGTTCAAACAATATGAGTGACAGCTTTGCCAAAATAACCAAAGTGTGTCACTGCATCCCCAAATACAAGTTTAAACTGTTCCATGCAAAAACAAAGTTATACATTTACTGCACACATCAATAAACTTGCTCGTTCAACTGCACATGAACACAAATATTTAATCAGCCAATCACATGGCAGCAACTCAGAGCATTTAGACCTGCAGACATGGTCAAGTCAACCTGCTGAAGTTTAAAGCGAGCATCATAATAGGGAAGAAAGTGGATTTCAGTTAAAGTTACAATGAACATGATGTGATTATTTGTGCCAAAGAAGACCACACTGGATGCCATTCTGATCAACAGATCAAGAAACTGAGGCAGCAGTTTGTACTACATAGTTTGGACAACTGAAGACTGGAAAATGCTGTCAGTTCATATTATTCTTGAGTTCTGCTGCCATACTTGGATGGCAGGGACATGATGCCAGATGTTAGAATTGGGTATAGACAACATGAAAGGATGGATCGATCCTTCCTTGTATCAACAGTTCATGGTGCTGCTGGTGGTGTAATGGTGTGGGGGATATTTTCATGGAAATGTTTGTGACCCTCAGCACCAACTGAGCATCCTGAGTATTGCTGTTGACTATATGCAACTCTTCATGACTGTTTTAATCTCCTAATTCCTGATTCCAGCAGGAACACCCACCATGCGTGAGTTCAAATAACCTCACACTATTATATTTACATGACAAGCTCAATGTGCTCAAACGGCTTCCACAGCCACCACAGCCTAAATCCACCAGACCAGCTTTGGGATGTGGCTGAACTGGAGGTTTGTCTTTATGAATGTGCTGCCACCAAATCTACAGCAACTGCACGATGCTATCACGTCAGCATGGAACCAGAATTTCAATTCAATTCAATTCAATTTTATTTATATAGCACCAAATCACAACAACAGTCACCTCTAGGCGCTTTATATTGTAAGGTAGACCCTACAATAATACATACAGAGAAAAACAATCATATGACCCCCTATGAACAAGCACTTTGGCGACAGGGCGAAGGAAAAACTCCCTTTTAACAGGAAGAAACCTCCGGCAGAACCAGGCTCAGGGAGGGGCGGGGCCATCTGCTGCGACCGGTTGAGGGTGAGAGAAGGAAAACAGGATAAAGACATGCTGTGGAAGAGAGACAGAGATTAAAAACAAGTAAGATTCAATGCAGAGAGGTCTGTTAACACATAGTGAGTGAGAAAGGTGACTGGAAAGGAAAAACTCAATGCATCATGGGAATCCCCCAACAGCCTACATCTATTGCAGCATAACTAAGGGAGGATTCAGGGTCACCTGGTCCAGCCCTAACTATATGCTTTAGCAAAAAGGAAAGTTTTAAGCCTAATCTTGAAAGTAGAGATAGTGTCTGTCTCCTGAATCCAAACTGGAAGCTGGTTCCACAGAAAAGGGGCCTGAAAACTGAAGGCTCTCCCTCCCAAATACTCTAGGAACAACAAGTAGGCCTGCAGAGCGAGAGCGAAGTGCTCTAATAGGGTGATATGGTACTACAATGTCATTAAGATAAGATGGGGCCTGATTATTCAAGACCTTGTATGTGAGGAGCAGGATTTTGAATTCAATTCTGGATTTAACAGGAAGCCAATGAAGGGAAGCCAAAACAGGAGAAATATGCTCTCTCTTTCTAGTCCCTGTCAGGACTCTTGCTGCAGCATTTTGGATTAATTGAAGGCTTTTCAGTGAGTTTTTTGGACATCCTGATAACAATGAATTACAGTAGTCCAGCCTAAAAGTAATAAATGCATGAACTAGTTTTTCAGCATCACTCTGAGACAGGATATTTCTAACTTTAAAGATGTTGCGCAAATGGAAGAAAGCAGTCTTACATATTTGTTTAATATGTGCGTTGAAGGACATGTCCTGGTCAAAAATGACTCCAAGGTTCTTCACAGTGTTACTGGAGGCCAAAGTAATGCCATCCAATCTGGTTAGATACCATATGTCTAAGATTTTCAGGGCCGAGTACAATAACCTCAGTTTTATCTGAATTAAGAAGCAGAAAGTTAGCGGCCATCCAGGTCTTTATATCTTTAAGACATTCCTGCAGTTTAACTAATTGGTGTGTGTTATCTGGCTTCATGGACAGATAGAGCTGGGTGTCATCTGCATAGCAGTGAAAATGTATGCTATGTCTTCTAATGATGCTGCCTAAGGGAAGCATGTATAATGTAAACAGAATTGGTCCTAGCACTGAACCCTGTGGAACAACATAATTAACCTCAGTGTGTGAAGAGGACTCTCCATTTACATGAAAAAATTGGAGTCTATTAGATAGATATGATACCAACCACTGCAGTGCAGTACCTGTAATACCTACAGCATGTTCTAATCGCTCTAATAGGATATTATGGTCAACAGTATCGAATGCTGCACTGAGGTCTAGCAGGACAAGCACAGAGATGAGTCCACTGTCAGAGGCCATAAGAAGATCATTTGTAACCTTCACTAAAGCTGTTTCTGTGCTGTGCTGAGCTCTGAAACCTGACTGAAACTCTTCAAATAAACCATTCCTCTGCAGATGACCTGTTAGCTGTTTGACAACTACTCTTTCAAGGATTTTTGAAATGAAAGGAAGGTTGGAGATTGGCCTATAATTAGCTAAGGCTGCTGGGTCTAGAGATGGCTTTTTAAGTAAAGGTTTAACTACAGCCATCTTGAAGGCCTGTGGTACATAGCCGATTATTAGAGATAGGTTGATCATATTTAAGATCGAAGAATTAATTAATGGCAGGACTTCTTTGAGCAGTTTTGTAGGAATGGGGTCTAAAAGACACGTTGATGGTTTGGAGGAAGTAATTATTGAAGTTAACTCAGAAAGATCAATTGGAGAAAAAGAGTCTAAATGAACATCAGTGGTACTAAGAGTAGCTGTAGATAATATTAGATCTGTGAGATGGTTATGGGTAATTTTTTCTCTAATGATTAAAATTTTATTTGTGAAGAAGTTCAAGAAGTCATTACTAGTTAACATTAAAGGGATGGTGGCTCAACAGTGCTTTGACTTTTTGTCAGCCTGGCTACAGAGCTGAAGAGAAACCTGGGGTTGTTCTTATTTTCTTCAATCAGTAAGGAATAGTAAGATGTTCTGGCTTTGCGGAGGGCTCGCTTGTAAAGCAACAAACTATTTCTCCAGGCTAAATGATGATCTTCAGCATTTCCTCGCCAACGTATGAGTTATCTGCTTTAGGCTACGTGTTTGTAGCCATGGAGTGAAGTACTTCTCATTTGAGGCCTTAGTTTTCATAGGAGCTACAGTATCCAGGGTCGTACTTAGTGAGGAGGCAAAGTTATTAACAAGATAATCAACCTCTGTTGGAGTAGCGTTCAGATAGCTGCTCTGCTCTGTGTTGGTACAAGGCATTGAAGATGATAACAGTGGGTGGATTATATTCTTAAACTTAATTACAGCATTTTCAGAAAGACATCTATTGTGATTAAATCTACTCTCCACTGCTGTGTAATCAATTATTGTAAATGTAAATGTTATCAGGAAATGATCAGACAGGAGACGGTTTTCAGGAAACACTGTTAAATGTTCAGTTTCTATGCCGTATGTTAAAATAAGATCTAGAGTGTGATTAAAGTGGTGGGTGAGTTCTTTTACATTTTGAGAGAAGCCAGTTGAGTCTAATAACAGATTAAATGCCACGTTGAGGCTGTCATTTTTAGCATCTACATGGATGTTAAAATCACCCACAATAATTATTTTATCTGAGCTGAGCACTAAACCAGATAAAAAAAAGTCCAAGAAATCAGACAGAAACTCTGTGTTAGGTCCAGCTGGACGATAGATGATAACAAATAAGACAGTTGGGGTTGAGTTTGACAAGGCTAAGCATCAGACTTTCAAATGAATTAAAAGTCTGTCTTGGTCTTTCGTTAATTAAGAGGCTGGTGTGAAAACTTGCTGCCACATCGCCCGCGCGGCCTGTGGTTCGAGATTTCTGATAGTTAGAATGACTCGGGGGTGTTGATTCATTGAAACTAACATAATCATACTGGATCTCTAAGTAATGTTTGCAGCACCTGTTGAAGGTAAAAGTTGGTCCAACACAGTAAGACATAGCAACTAAAGACTCCTGTAAGTGCACAGAGTATGATATTGAACAGTGGTGTACATTAATGAGTCCACGAAGAAAAACAAATAAAAAATAGTATCAGTAACAATATTAATAATAATAAACCTTCTGTCACTTTAAGAGATAACGTGCAGTCATTTTCTGAAAGTGTGAATTTGTGTCACCATTTGCTGTGTTGTGCTTTGAACCATTTTCTGGCAGTCTAGATTTAGGGCAGACTCCTGATAAAGATCAGATTTGGGGACGTACAGGAAGCAACATCTTTTTTTCCCTTTTCTGTTCTCATCATTAGCGGACTGCAGAACTTTTGATAGTTAGTTCATTTCTGCACATCTAAAGGGATCACATCAGTAAACGGGGAAAGGGAGCCTTGAAGTGTAATTCTTGACTGGACCTGGTTGGATGAGCCATCACTGAGATATGACAATGTCGGGTAATTATCTTTCAACAGTAATCCACAATTTAGACTATTTAAAGTGTCATTTTTTTTTACAGAGTTCTTGGAAATTTACTTGGGTTATAAAGTGTAGTGTTCAAAGCTGCACGCATTGTCACAGAGATCTAAAACCAAATGCTGTGACTGAAACTATGTCAAAGCTACTTCATGATTTCTAAGTTCATCTTTAATCTAGAGATCTTATTTTTACTGTTGTTTTTTATTAGTAGATGAAAACATATAAAAGTTATTCACTGCCACAATGCCTTAATATGACTTTTACAGCTGCTGTTATCTCCAACCATGTATCTGTTACTTTCAGAATAATTATAATAGTAATTTTGTAAAATCCCAGTAATTGTGTAGAAAAATTTCAAATGTGCCAAAAAACACAGCAAAAAACAAGTCTACATGAAAAATCATAATAAGATAGATAAACAAAGTAAATGAAATAATCTATCCTAGGTTTATAACTGTATACCATGTAATGAATTTGAATCCTCGTAAAACCAGTTTTCAGATTAAATCCTGTTTTTATAAAGTTTTGGCTCAATGATAATGTTCCCAAGGACGGAGTACCAATGAGCACCAATAGGTGGCAAAATCACCCCCACTGTCAACTCCCTGGGGGGCCAAACCAGCAGACGTGAATGGATTATTTGTGGTGCTCATAGCAAAGGAAAACCTCCTTTAAAACAGAAACATGTCATCAGCAATAGGTTGGAAATTCAGGCTGCACTTGATAAGGGTTGAAATGGCATTACGAAACCAAACCTAACACTTTGATGCAATGAGCATTCAAAAATAAATCCAGTTAACCTCTAACGGTAGCATGTGTTTACAGCAGTAAAGAAGTCTTTGATATACTGTTTTGCATCTTAACTGTCGTAGCCTGTGCTGAAATTAATATAAAAAATAATAATAGTAAAGCTTTCTCTTTCTTTCTGCAGAAGAAAACACCACATCCTATGATTACCATTATTTCTATGAGCTTTCTAACAACAACTCTGAGAACGACACAGGCTTTTCTCCTGCCAATCTAAGTGATGTAAAGGACTTTAACAAAGTGTTTCTCACCACTCTCTACAGTTTGGTTTTCATCCTAGGATTCATAGGTAGGTGTGTCCTCTTGTGTGTATGCTGTGGAGATTATGGATTGTTACTACACATTGCACAGACCTCCTTTTCTGGGAATTTTCAACTTGCTAACTTTTAACTATGTATGCAGGTGTGTGTATGTGAGACACACAGATGAAACGGGAAAGAGAGAATGTTGTTCAACATGTAACAGTGTGACAGGTACACTTATTGTGTATTTTCTTCCAAAGGTAATGGACTAGTGGTGTGTGTCCTGGTGAAGCATCGCAATCAGTGCAACCTGACAGACATCTGCCTCTTCAACCTGGCTCTCTCTGACCTCCTCTTCGTCTTCATGCTGCCGTTCTACTCTCACTATGCCAGGGTCGGTCATTGGACTTTTGGAGACTTCATGTGCCGTTTGATCTCCGGGTCTCACCACATTGGCTTCTTCAGCAGCATCTTCTTCATGGTTGTCATGACGCTGGACCGCTACATGATCATCGTGCACGCTCACAGGGTTGCACGTTATCGCACAAAGAGGGCAGCCATCATTCTGACCGTGGTCGTTTGGATGCTGAGCTTGTTTGTTTCTCTGCCAGATTTTATCTTCAGAAAGGCAAAAGAACAGGAATCCCAAGGAGTGGAGTGTGACTATCCTGAGGAGAGCAAAGTCTGGGAGCGTTATGATTTGTTCACCACAAATGTGCTGGGTCTCGTGATTCCCGTGCTGGTGATGGTAGGTTGCTACTCCAGGATCATCCCCACACTGATGAGCATGAGGACAGCAAAGAAGCACCGCATCGTCAAGCTGATCATTTGTATAGTGGTTGTATTTTTCTTACTCTGGGCCCCGTATAACATTTCCCTTTTCCTGGAGTTTCTTCAGGAAAGAGAAATAATTTTCAATGATGAAACCTGGTACAACAATGTAAAGCTGTCAATAAAAGTGACCGAAGCCTTTGCTTACACTCACTGCTGTCTGAACCCCATCATATATGCTTTTGTGGGAGAGAAGTTTATGAGACGAGCCTTGCAGCTGCTGAAAAAGTTGATGCCTGGTTACAGCAGAGATCTGACAGACAGCTCATTCAGGAGGAGCTCAGTTATGTCCAGGGGCTCTGAAATCACCTCCTCTTTTAAACTGTAGAAGGTGGAGGGCAGTTGTAAGTATTTTGTCATGAATGTTTCACCCTGTTATTACTGCAGACCGTGCCATGGACAAGTGAACTGAATCATTTCTTTAACAGGTTTGATTCATCCAGGATGCAGTATCCAACATGGGTTGCAGTCTCACCCAGAATCTTAATCACCTTCGACTCTAATGCTCTTCCTTCTTCTGCTCAGGTTAAATTAAACCTGCTGGTCTGTTAAACCGTACCTGCTGTTTTATAGCAACCTTTAACAGTTTGCTTACTTCTTCAGACATCTTTTATGAGCCTTACATGTTTGCAGAAACACACCAAAAAGAGCATAAATCTATTTCAGATCTTGATTGTACAAAATGTGCACACTGTCTTACTGTTATTCACATTTCTACCTACTTCCACATTGTTTTTTAATTTTCAGCCTTTCATATATGTGTGTGTGTGTGTGTGTGTGTGTGTGTGTGTGTGTGTGTGTGTGTGTGTGTGTGTGTGTGTGTGTGTGTGTGTGCGTGTACATATAGATATAGATATACATAGACATATATAGAGAGAGATATAATTTGTTGTATTATGTTATGGTTCCTTGTATTTGTCGCTACTTGCCAGTGGAGTTGACTCTTATCCTGATTTTGTATTATCGCTTTGTTAAGACAATAAATGATACAGCAGGTCCTCTGCTTACATTAGATGAAGGTCATGAAGTGCATTGTTCATTCGGAGAAGAATATTTGCAGTGAACATATTCTTTTATTTCTCACTGTTACTGCAATGACAAATTCTGTACACAGTCATGAAAAGAGAGAAAATCAAACGTTCTATGAGATGGTCTCAGATTAGTTTTACTATGCAGGTCATTCCTTACTATTGTAAAACAGCAGCATGATCTAATACATGGCACCATAAGTGGTGCAAAGACCTACAATAAAGATGCCATCAATTGTAAACATATTCAAGTAAAATGAAGGTCTGAAGTTCCTGATAAGCTGTACTAAGAACAAAAAATAAACTCTTCATTTGCAAACATTTTCGCCTCTCTTTTTTCTATTTCATATTAATGCTAATGGGGAAAAAAACTACACCACCTCCTTGGCGTGGGGAATGTGAGTTTCAGGAGAAACAAGAAAAAGCCCATTATTTGTATACATTTTTAAAAGGAAAAAGGACATGATGGGTCTTTGACGCTGCATCAAAAACTACCTGACTAAAAAGTTCAGCAATCTGAACACAATGTTTGTTCCATGTAAGCATCAAAGAAAAGGGGGATTTCATATTTTCAAAAGATAAGATGAGATAACCTTTATTAGTCCCACACGTGGGAAATTTGTTGTGTCTCAGCAGAAAGTGGACAGTGCAAAGTTACAGGAGAAAAAAAAACCCCACTGCAATAGGATAAGACAAGAATGTTAAGTGGTTGCAGTGGAGGATGTTTGTGCCTGCGGAAGTCTACCACCAGCTCCTTGGTTTTACTGGTGTTGATCTGGAGGTAGTTCTGCTGGCACTAGTCCACAAAGACTTGGGTCAGTTCTCTGTACTGCCTGTCATCCCCATCAATGTTGAGGGCGACAATTGCAGAGTCATCAGAGAACTTCTGAAGGAAGCACTGGGTGGAGTTGTGGGAGAAGTCTGCAGTGTAGATGGTGAAAAGGAACGGAGCCAGAACCGTTCCCTGTGGGGCCCCCGTACTTCAGACAACTCTGTCCGACACACAGCCCTGAATTCTCGCGTACTGTGGTCGGTCGGTGAGGTAGTCCAGTATCCATGATGTGAGGTCATGGTCCACTCCTAAGTTCTCCAGCTTGTCCTTCAGGACCGTGGGAAGAATGGTGTTGAAGGCATTGGAGAAATCAAAGAGTATGATTCTCACAGTGCTCCCACCGGTCCACAGGTGAGAGAGGGAACGATGTAGGAGGTGATTGACGGCATCATCCACTCCAATGCCAGGTTGGTAGGAAAACTGAAGTGGGTCCAGTGATGATCTCACCAGGGTCCGAAGCTGAGCCAGCACCAGCCGCTCCAGGGTCTTCATCAGGTGGGGAGTCAGAGCCACCGGCCTGTAGCTGTTGAGAGCATTTAGACCTGCACACATGGTCATGTCAACCTGCTGAAGTTCGAAGTGAGCATCATAATGGGGAAGAAATTCAGTTTAATTTCTGTTTACCATAACGTGGTTGTTTGTGCAGAGGGGCTGTTCTGAATGTTTCAGGAACTACTGCACTATCTATTCAGGACGACCGTGGCTCAGGGGGTTGGGAAGCGTATCTGTAACCGGAAGGTCGCCGGTTCGATCCCCGGGCTCTCTGTCCTGGTCGTTGTGTCCTTGGGCAAGACACTTTACCCTACTGCCTACTGGTGTTGGCCAGAGGGGCCGATGGTGCGATATGGCAGCCTCGCCTCTGTCAGTCTGCCCCAGGGCAGCTGTGGCTACAACTGTAGCTGCCTCCACCAGTATGTGAATGTGAGAGTGAATGAATAGTGGCATTGTAAAGCGCTTTGGGTGCCTTGAAAAGCGCTATATAAATCCAATCCATTATTATTATTATTCAACCATCTTTAGTGTTTACAGAGAATAGTCCAAAATAGAAACGATATCCAGTGAGTTGCAGTTCTCTGTTTGAAAATGTCTTGTTGATGGAGAAGACCCAGACTTCTGACACAGCTAGCTGGCACGAATGCACCAGTAACTCAAATAACAACTCGGTATGACCAAAACATGCAGAAGAGCATCTCTGAATGCACAACACTTCAAATCTTGCAGTAGATGTGCTACAGCAACAGAAGACCACATTGGATGCAACGCTGTCAGATAAGAGTATGGGTAATGGCTGATTTGAAAAGTTTCAGTCAGGTTTCAGAGCTCATCACAGCACAGAAACAGCTTTAGTGAAAGTTACAAATGATCTTCTTATGGCCTCTGACAGTGGACTCGTCTCTGTGCTTGTCCTGCTAGACCTCAGTTAAGCATTCGATACTGTCGACCATAATATCCTATTAGAGCGATTAGAACATGCTGTAGGTATTACAGGTACTGCACTGCAGTGGTTTGTATCATATCTATCTAATAAATTTTCATGTAAATGGAGAGTCCTCTTCACACACTGAGGTTAATTATGTTGTTCCACAGGGTTCAGTGCTAGGACCAATTCTGTTTACACTATACATACTTCCCTTAGGCAGCATCATTAGAAGACATAGCATACATTTTCACTGCTATGCTGATGACACTCAGCTCTATCTGTCCATGAAGCCAGATAACACACGCCAATTAGTTAAACTGCAGGAATGTCTTAAAGACATAAAGACCTGGATGGCTGCTAACTTTCTGCTTCTTAATTCAGATAAAACTGAGGTTATTGTACTCGGCCCTGAAAAGCTTAGACATATGGTATCTAACCAGATTGGATGGCATTACTTTGGCCTCCAGTAACACTGTGAAGAACCTTGGAGTCATTTTTGACCAGGACATGTCCTTCAACGCACATATTAAACAAATATGTAAGACTGCTTTCTTCCATTTGCGCAACATCTCTAAGGTTAGAAATATCCTGTCTCAGAGTGATGCTGAAGTTCATGCATTTATTACTTTTAGGCTGGACTACTGTAATTCATTATTACCAGGAAGTCCTACAGACTCCCTGAAAAGCCTTTAATTAATCCAAAATGCTGCAGCAAGAGTACTGACAGGGGCTAGAAAGAGAGAGCATATTTCTCCTGTTTTGGCTTCCCTCCATTGGCTTCCTGTTAAATCTAGAATTGAATTCAAAATCCTGCTCCTCACATACAAGGTCTTAAATAATCAGGCCCCATCTTATCTTAATGACATTGTAGTACCATATTAGATACCATATTAGAGCACTTCGCTCTTGCTCTGCAGGCTTACTTGTTGTTCCTAGAGTATTTGGGAGGGAGAGCCTTCAGTTTTCAGGCCCCTCTTCTGTGGAACCAGCTTCCAGTTTGGATTCAGGAGACAGACACTATCTCTACTTTTAAGATTAGGCTTAAAACTTTCCTTTTTGCTAAAGCATATAGTTAGGGCTGGACCAGGTGACCCTGAATCCTCCCTTAGTTATGCTGCAATAGGGATAGGCTGTTGGGGGATTCCCATCATACATTGAGTTTTTCCTTTCCAGTCACCTTTCTCACTCACTATGCGTTAATAGACCTCTCTGCAATTAATCATACCTGTTATTAATCTCTGTTACATATGATTGTTGGGTTTTTCTCTGTATCTATTATGTATCTACTATTGTATGATCTACTGTACAATATAAAGCGCCTTAAGGTGACTGTTGTTGTGATTTGGTGCTATATAAATAAAATTGAATTGAATTGAATTGAAATTCTGGTTCCATGCTGACGTGATAGCATCGTGCAGTTGCTGTAGATTTGGTGGCAGCACATTCATAAAGACAAACCTCCAGTTCAGCCACATCCCAAAGCTGGTCTGGTGGATTTAGGCTGTGGTGGCTGTGGAAGCCTTTTGAGCACATTGAGCTTGTCATGTAAATATAATAGTGTGAGGTTATTTGAACTCACACTTGGTGGGTGTTCCTGCTGGAATCAACCATTAGAAGATTAAAACATTAGAGTGATGAAGAGTTGCATA
The DNA here is from genome assembly GCF_900408965.1 of Simochromis diagramma. Taxonomy (NCBI): domain Eukaryota; kingdom Metazoa; phylum Chordata; class Actinopteri; order Cichliformes; family Cichlidae; genus Simochromis; species Simochromis diagramma. The sequence continues at coordinate 5,954,243 of NW_024387423.1, read as the reverse complement.
TAGTCAACAGCAAAACTCAGGATGCTCAGCTGATGCTTAATAAACCATGATGAGGCAAAACACACAGAGTCTGTGTGAAAGTTACTGCATATATGTTCAGTGCAGACAGATATATAGTGCATATGGTTATATAGGTATACATGTCATCCAAAAGTCCCCCCGCCCCCCCTTTCGTGTTACTCTTCACTATATCTATCAAAAAAGGACCCAATATAATTATTCTTTAAAGAAAATGAATGTGCAGCCACCAAATCTACAGCAGCTGCACGATGCTATCACATCAACATGAACCAAAATAACTGAGGAGTGTTTGCAGCACCTGTTGAAAGTTAAAGTGGTTCCAACACAGTATTAGTGAGGCATAATGGCTAAAGTCTCCTGTTAATACAAAGTGTATAATATGTAGCAGTGGTGTACATTAATGAGTCCAAGAAGAAAAACAAATAAAAATAGTAACAATAACAATAAAAATAAACTTTCTGTCACTTTTGGCAAAAACCAGCAGTCATTTAGTCAAAGTAGAAATTTCTGTCACCATTTGCTGTGTTGTGCTTTGAACCATTTTCTGCAAGTCTAGATTTCAAGCAGACTCCTGATAAAGATCAGACTTGGGGACGTACAGGAAACAACACCTTTTTTTTCTCTTTCTGTTCTCATCATTAGCGGACGGCAGAACTTTTGATAGTTAGTTCATTTCTGCATACCTAAAGGGATCACATCAGTAAACGGGGAAAGGGAGCCTTGAAGTGTAATTCCTGACTTGACCTGGTTGGATGAGCCTTCACTGAGATATCACAATGTCAGGTAATTATCTTTCAACATTAATCCACAATTTAGACTATTTAAAGTGTCATGTTTTACAGAGTTCTTGGAAATTTACTTGGGTTATAAAGTGTAGTGTTCAAAGCTGCACGCATTGTCACAGAGATCTAAAACCAACTGCTGTGACTGAAACTATGTCAAAGCTACTTCATGATTTCTAATTTCATCTTTAATCTAGAGATCTTATTTTTACTGTTGTTTTTTTAATAGTAGTTAAAAACAACACAACACTGCCACAATGCCTTAATACAACTTTTACAAGTGCTGTTATCTCCATCCATGTATCTGTTACTTTCAGAATAATAATGGTAATATTGTAAAATCATGGTAATAGTGTTAAAACCTTTCATCACATCCAAAACAATGCTTACATTAAAAATTACAATAACACAGATAAACAAACCCAATAGTCGGTCGTAGGTTTATTATGGAATACCATCCTCGTCTAATAATTTTAATCCCAACAAAACCAGTTATCAGATTTGTTACAATAATGGTGCAGGTTTAAATCATAGACAGTGTGAAGAAGATTTTAATCCTATTTTTTAAAAAGAAGCATTTTATGGATTAACGATGTTCCCAAGAGGGAGTACCAATGAGCACCAATAGGTGGCAAAATCAGCCCCACTGTCAAATGACTGATGGCCAAACCAGCAGACGTGAATGGATTATTTGTGGTGCTCGTAGCAAAGGAAAACCTCCTTTAAAACAGAAACATGTCATCAGCAATAGGTTGGAAATTCAGGCTGCACTTGATAAGGGTTGAAACGGCATTACGAAACCAAACCTAACACTTTGATGCAATGAGCAATATAGTAAATCTTTCTCTCTCTTGCTGCAGAAGAAAACACCACAATCTATGATTACCCAGATTACCATGAGAACGACACAGGCTTTTCTCCTGCCAACCTAAGTGATGTAAAGGACTTTAACAAAGTGTTTCTCACCACTCTCTACAGTTTGGTTTTCATCCTGGGCTTCATAGGTAGGTGTGTCCTCTTGTGTGTATGCTGTGGAGATTATGGATTGTTTCTACACATTGCACAGACCTCCTTTTCTGGGAATTTCTAACTTGCTGACTTTTACCTATGTATGTAGGTGTGTGTATGTGAGACACGCAGATGGAACGGGAAAGAGAGAATGTTGTTCAACATGTAACAGTGTGGCAGGTAGGGCTGGGCCATATCATACCGTTCACGGTAATACCGGTATAATGTTGGGCAATGATAAGAAAATGAAATATCACAATAGAATTTGGGTAAAACGCGCATGTGCAGTGCCTTTGTTTTTATATGCACATGGCGGAAAAAGCATGGCAGCGATGGAGAATGAGAAGGGCAAAAGCTGATCTAAGGAGCTTGGAAAGAAAAGCGTCTGGACTTCTTTGAGTTGCTTGAAAACGTTTCACCTCTCATCCGATAAGCTTCTTTATTTCTAAGGGTCAAATGGTGGAGAGTGCCAGATTTAAAACCAGTGGGAGTTTCCCCCCAAAGAGGGACAAAGGACCCCCTGATGATCCTCTACCTATTCACATGAGCCAAGGTGTGAAAGCGGGTGTGGGTCACAATCAGCCAGGGTTTCGGGTGAGTTCATTGTGAAACCTGGCCCCACCTTATCATGTGATTTCCTGAGGTCAGATGGCCCAGGATGTGAGTGGGCGTTAAGGCGTCTGGGAAGGGATCTCAAAACTGGATTATAGATGGCAGACAGTTGGTGTCGTAAACCACCGCCTCTGTTCAAAGATGGTCGCTCACAGTGGACGTAAATCAGAGGTCCCCAACCCTCGGACCGGTATGGGTCCGTGAGTCGTTTGGTACCGGGCCGCGAGAGTTGAGGCTCAGGTGTGAAATGTATAATTTTCAGGGTTTTTATCGGTTTTCAGCGTTATTTTGTCATCGTTTTTATCGTTAACTTGGTTTTCCTGGGTCTTTTCATGTGTGTTATGAATACATTTTTTTTTTTTCGGTACCGGTACTAGTTTTATTTTGTTGTATTTATCCGCGACACCTTAAAGGCCGGTCCATGAAAATATTGTCAGGCATAAACCGGTCCGTGGCGCAAAAAAGGTTGGGGACCGCTGACGTAAATGACTTCTTTCATTCCTCTTTCAAACCATCTGTCCTCTCTGTCCAAAATGTGAACATTGGCATCCTCGAAAGAGTGACCTTTGTCCTTTAGATGCAGATGGACAGCTGAGTCTTGTCCCGTGGAGGTGGCTCTTCTATGTTGTGCCATGCCCTTGTGAAGTGGCTGTTTGGTCTCTCCGATGTAGAGGTCTGGGCATTCCTTGCTGCACTGTACAGCATATACCACGTTGTTGTTAAGTTTGTTTGCTCCTTAGACTACGATGACCTGGATGACTGAGAACCTTCACAGCAAAAGCGGATCGTTGAATGAAACAGTTGAACCAGAATTGGTTTGTAAAAATGCTGCAACTTCAGTGGTGTGGAACTGGTTTAGCTTTCTTCTGTCAGATACACAACAAAGCACTATTTCTGCTAGAGCATGCTAGCGGACCGTCGTTATTACCATGTTTTTCGGAAAATACGGCGCACTTAAAATCAATCCTTGGATTTTTATGAAAATCGATAGTGCCCCTTATAATCCCGTGTGCCTTATGTATGAATTCTGGTTGTGTTTACTGACCTCGAAACGATTTTATGTACACGGCGCTCGAAAATCTGTCAAATGTTTTAGTACGACTTTGCTAAGCTACGAACCCGCACCGCTTGATGGATTGTCGGAGCATCACGGCTACCGTAGGCAGGAGCCTTGCGGAGTGATACGTACTGTGTTTCAACATAATATAGATAATACAGTATTGTGTGTGTATAACCTCTTTTTAAGTTTTGTGGATATTTTACATGGTTATGTTGAGGATATGTCGGTCAATTTCCACTGGAAATGCCTTTTGATTAAACTGTCAGCAAGGAATTTGCATTTGCACTGTTAAATTTTTATATAACTTTAATGCACATAAAAAACAGCTGCTTGTTTAAGTGAAAATAAATTGATGGGGGTTTTTGCGCTAATGAAGTTGTGGAGTTGTAAAGTATTTTGTCTAGTGTCAATTATATTGTCAGTTATATCGGTATTGCAAATTTTCAAATGTATTGATAGGTTTGTAGCTTAAACCTATTCACTGGAACGTTGAAGACAATGTAATTACACAGCAAAGCAAGACACGAGTAGGCAAAGTTCTTCATGTTTCTCGTGCACGGGAGAGAACCGGACAAGCGCCGTTCCTTCGCTTGACCCCAGTTGCTCTCGTCCACTCCCCCGTAACACTGCTTTTATTGAGGTTACATGAATATACATAGGTTCATTAACATATGACGTCTACATACAAACAAAGAGCACCTTGCCTGTGTGTGTGTGTGTGTGTGTGTGTGTGTGTGTGTGTGTGTGTGTGTGTGGGGTCAGAGTATGACCCCATGAAGACTTCCCTAAACCTGCTGGTCTGGAAGTCCAGCAGTTTATCTAAACAAAGGGCACTTAGCCTAAAACAGATATAGATACATTTATCCTACCATAAAACAATAAGAAAAGGTATGACCTCTCCCATCCTCCCAGAGTGTGGCTCTTAATGCCAGAGCACTCTGGAATGCACACTACGTCTCTGCAGACTACTAAGGATCAAACCTCTATCAATCTACAACTAATTATAAAACTCTAAGCCTACATAAGTAGATATTTCTAAGCATAGATGATAATCAACAATACAAATCCAACATGTATATCGTGATAAATATTTTTGGTCATATCGCCCTGCTCTACTGACGGGTACATATATTATGTCTTTTCCCCCAAAGGTAATGGGCTAGTGGTGTGTGTCCTGGTGAAGCATCGCAATCAGAGCAACTTGACAGACATCTGCCTCTTCAACCTGGCTCTCTCTGACCTCCTCTTCGTCTTCACGCTGCCGTTCTACTCTCACAATGCCAGGGTCGGCCAGTGGGCTTTTGGAGACTTCATGTGCCGTTTGATCTCCGGGTCTCACCACATTGGCTTCTTCAGCAGCATCTTCTTCATGGTTGTCATGACGCTGGACCGCTACATGATCATCGTGCACGCTCACAGGGTTGCACGTTATCGCACAAAGAGGGCTTCTATCATTCTGACCGTGCTCGTTTGGATGCTGAGCTTGTTTGTGTCTCTGCCGGATTTTATCTTCATAAAGGCAATAGGACAGGAATCCCAAGGGGTGGAGTGTGACTATCCCGAGGAGAGCAAAGTCTGGGAGCGTTACAGCCTGTTCACCATAAATGTGCTGGGTCTCATCATTCCCTTGCTGGTGATGGTAGGTTGCTACTCCACGATCATTCCCACGCTGTTGAGCATGAGGACCGCAAAGAAGCACCGCATCGTCAAGCTGATCATCTGCATAGTGCTTGCATTTTTCTTACTATGGGCTCCATATAACATTTCCCTTTTCCTGGAGTTTCTTCAGAAAAGAGGAATAATCCCTGATGATGAAACCTGGTACAACAATGTAAAGCTGTCAATAACAGTGACCGAGGCCTTTGCTTACACTCACTGCTGTCTGAATCCCATCATTTATGCTTTTGTGGGAGAGAAGTTTATGAGACGAGCCTTGCAGCTGCTGAAAAAGTTGATGCCTGGTTACAGCAGAGATCTGACAGACAGCTCATTCAGGAGGAGCTCAGTTATGTCCAGGGGCTCTGAAGTCACCTCTGCTTCTTTTAAACTATAGAAGGTGGAGGGCAGTTGTAATTGTTTTTGTCATGAATGTTTTAGTGTTCAGTTTCAGTGTTTTTCCTGTTAGTTTTGTTTGTTTGTCACTTTGCCACATAGCACCAGTGTTTTTCACCAGTGTCTCTCCTTTAAAGTTTGTCTGTGCACCTTTAGATCCTGCTAATGTTGTTATGGCCATAAGATTTCAAATGTGTTATAAACGACACTATTCTGTTACCATAGCCATATGTTTTAGAGAATCTCACGTCTTTTCCAAGCTCTGTGCAATGCCCTTTCTTCTTCTGCTCAGGCTTAATGAAACTTGCTTAAACTGAACCTTTTGTTTACAACAGTATTTGCAACAATCTGTTAGTTTGTTTTTTGTCACACATCTTTAATGAGCTTGTGGAAAAGTGGTTTATTCAAATGTACGGAATTCTGAAGTTGGGTTTTTGAATAAGTTTTGAAAAAAATGCTTTATGCCAGCATTTATAATGGAATTGGATTGGAAACAAACTTTCCAGTGTTGGTTTTTGTCTCACTTTTTTATATATATATATATATATATATATATATATATATATATATATATATATATATATATATATATATAGAGAGAGAGAGAGAGAGAGAGAGAGAGAGAGAGAGAGAGAGAGAGAGAGAGAGAGAGAGAGAGATATACAGTGGACTGACCTACTTTTGCCACCTTTTACTTTTACATTGTAAATAAATTCCTTTCTTTTGCCTCAGTAACTTTGACTACCATTTCAGATGGGTTTTTGGTGTTGGTTTTTTGTACCGTGCCTGCACACTGTACTGTTTTCCAGGTATTGATCTTATGCACGCTTATGTTTTGTTATGATACTTGTACTTGTACTTTCACTGTTCATGAATCAAGGCTGGCATCCACTCGTCTCTTGTCCTCATTTTGTATCAGAATTTTCTTAAGTCAAAACATTTTACTGTAGATCTTGAATTTACTTAAAATAAAAATCACATTGTCCCGACATCCCCGATGTCACATTGTCCCTGTGACATCGGGGAAGTACACTTAGGAGCAGCTTAAGTGGTAATATTCTACATTCATTCCATATGTTTGTATCTCAATTGAACAAAGTTCAATTCCTAAAATTAAAATAACTCAAATAAAAACTTGTTACAACTACAATATGTAGAAAAGCATCTCTGAATATATAATATACATTGACCCAGATGTGCTACGGCAGCAGAAGGCCACACTGGATGCCATTCCGATCAACAGATCAAGAAACTGAGGCAGCAGTTTGTACTACATAGTTTGGACAACTGAAGACTGGAAAATGCTGTCAGTTCATATTATTCTTGAGTTCTGCTGCCATACTTGGATGGCAGGGACATGATGCCAGATGTTAGAATTGGGTATAGACAACATGAAAGGATGGATCGATCCTTCCTTGTATCAACAGTTCATGGTGCTGCTGGTGGTGTAATGGTGTGGGGGATATTTTCATGGAAATGTTTGTGACCCTCAGCACCAACTGCGCATCCTGAGTATTGCTTTTGACTATGTGCATCACTGTAGAGTTTCCATCTTCTGATGGCTGATTCCAGCAGGAGCACCCACCATGTCATAGAGTTCAAATCACCACACACTGTTATTTTTACATGACAAGCTCAATGTGCTCAAACGGCTTCCACAGCCATCACAGCCTAAATCCACCAGACCAGCTTTGGGATGTGGCTGAACTGGAGGTTTGTCTTTATGAATGTGCTGCCACCGGAGAACATTCATACTGTGCCCCGTTACTGGAGCTGGAGAGTGAGTTATTCAGGAGAACTCTCCACAGCATTAACTGCCCTGTGACTGTACCACCTTAATAAACTATGGTTAAGGCAAATCGTCTTGTGCTTAAGAGTCTACGTGTAAGTTACAGAATATATGTTCAGTGCAGGTAGATATATAGTGTGTGTAGTTATATAGGTATACATGTCATCCAAAAGTTCCCCCGCCCCCCCTTTCCTGTTACTCTTCATTATATCTATCAAAAAAGGACCCAATATAATTATTCTTTAAAGAAAATGAATGTGCAGCCACCAAATCTACAGCAGCTGCACGATGCTATCACATCAACATGAACCAAAATAACTGAGGAGTGTTTGCAGCACCTGTTGAAAGTTAAAGTGGTTCCAACACAGTATTAGTAAGGCATAATGGCTAAAGTCTCCTGTTAGTACAAAGTGTATAATATGTAGCAGCGGTGTACATTAATGAGTCCAAGAAGAAAAACAAATAAAAATAGTAACAATAACAATAAAAATAAACTTTCTGTCACTTTTGGCAAAAACCAGCAGTCATTTAGTCAAAGTAGAAATTTCTGTCACCATTTGCTGTGTTGTGCTTTGAACCATTTTCTGCAAGTCTAGATTTCAAGCAGACTCCTGATAAAGATCAGACTTGGGGACGTACAGGAAACAACACTTTTTTTTCTCTTTCTGTTCTCATCATTAGCGGACTGCAGAACTTTTGATAGTTAGTTCATTTCTGCATACCTAAAGGGATCACATCAGTAAACGGGGAAAGGGAGCCTTGAAGTGTAATTCCTGACTTGACCTGGTTGGAAGAGCCTTCACTGAGATATCACAATGTCAGGTAATTATCTTTCAACATTAATCCACAATTTAGACTATTTAAAGTGTCATGTTTTACAGAGCTCTTGGAAATTTACTTGGGTTATAAAGTGTAGTGTTCAAAGCTGCACGCATTGTCACAGAGATCTAAAACCAAATGCTGTGACTGAAACTATGTCAAAGCTACTTCATGATTTCTAATTTCATCTTTAATCTAGAGATCTTATTTTTACTGTTGTTTTTTTAATAGTAGTTAAAAACAACACAACACTGCCACAATGCCTTAATACAACTTTTACAAGTGCTGTTATCTCCATCCATGTATCTGTTACTTTCAGAATAATAATGGTAATATTGTAAAATCATGGTAATAGTGTTAAAACCTTTCATCACATCCAAAACAATGCTTACATTAAAAATTACAATAACACAGATAAACAAACCCAATAGATGATCGTAGGTTTATTATGGAATACCATCCTCGTCTAGTAATTTTAATCCCAACAAAACCAGTTATCAGATTTGTTACAATAATGGTGCAGGTTTAAATCATAGACAGTGTGAAGAAGATTTTAATCCTATTTTTTAAAAAGAAGCATTTTATGGATTAACGATGTTCCCAAGAGGGAGTACCAGAGGTGGGACCAAGTCATTGTTTTGCAAGTCTCAAGTAAGTCTCAAGTCTTTATCCTCAAGTCTCAAGTCAAGTCTCAAGTAATGTCAGGCAAGTCAGAGTCGAGTCTCAAGTCACTGGTGTAAAAGTCCAAGTAAAGTCACAAGTCTGAAATTTTGAATTTCAAGTCCTTTCGAGTCTTTAAAAAACCCCGAAAAAAGCATGTTGCAGTTATATGCTAAATGTAAATATTAGACCATGTAATTTTTAAATCTGTGTTTTTCTCAACACATGACAAAATAGTGAACTTAGAAAATATACACAAATTGTGAAATTGCACCTCTTTAGAATGCAGCTCAATTAAACCTAGCTCCAAGAATAATTTTCACCGACAGTTCTGAGATAAGCTGCATGTTATTCTTGGATGCGCTTGTAGGACCGGCTTTAAAATCGCATGACAAAAATATCATACATAAATAAATGATATTTTTTTTAAAATATCATTAAAAAAAAAAAACTGCATCACCAACGTAGCCTGGAAAACATTTGCTAGTTAGATGAAGTCAGCTATCTCATCGTAGCATATTTATATGCATATTTATAATCATACGGTTCTTGGAGTGAGTGCATGCACTCATGAAGTTTAGTAACTTCAGGTCACTGCAACAAGCCCAGGTACAGTTTACCGACGGATGGGTACAGGACCTTGAAATGCACCGTGTAGAAAGTAAAGACCATCGTACGTATCATAAGTTTACCAGTCTCACAAATCGTCGTCATAAATACACATTCGTTAACCGTTTATTAATAGGACCTTTGAGCTCAATGGTAATTAATTAGCAGTGGAAATAATTTCTGGTAGCATCACAGAAATGTAGCAGTGACAATAATACTGTATGCTGTAATCGCACTGGGCAATTAGTGATACAAAACAACTGTTTTACCCTGTGAATAAAAGTATATGTTTTTGTCAATGTACCATAATAACAGAATTGAAACACAATATTGTGTCAGGACAATTCACTATTTATGCACAATAAACAAAGGAGCGACAATTTCTGTTCAGCGCCAGACTTGCTTGTAACCTATATCACCAATTATGTTATGAAAATGACGCATTAACTACAACAGCAGACTGACCTTTGTGGGAATGCTTGGAGCAGACTAACCTGTGAGCTGGAGGGTTCTGGGACGTTATATTTGGTCTTTGAATGGCTGCAATCCAGTCGCGTCTTTGTTACTTCGGAAACATGGCTCGAACAATTTCTCTTCAACGACGTAATCCGATAACAACCGATCTCTTTACCCGTCGGCTTCCCGTGGCTGTCATGCGACCGGCTATTGCAGTTAATAATACAACAGCTTCTTGACATTTTTGTGTTTCTTTTTATCGCTGTGTGACTGATTTCAATTGAAAGCCTGCGTGCGCTAGTACCGCTTGCCACGAGTTCCCAGAATCCTTTGCGGTTCTACCTGTGAATGACGTCACATTTTCAATCTCTATATAATATGCATGTTAAATTTTATATTTGGGGTTAAAAATCCAAGGTCTTTTCAAGGTAAACCGGTTCAAGTCCAATTTAAGTCCCAAGTCATTGGTTGTAAAAGTCCAAGTCAAGTCACAAGTCTTTAGAACATTTTTCAAAGTCAAGTCTAAAGTCATAAAATTAATGACTCGAGTCTGACTCGAGTCCAAGTCATGTGACTCGAGTCCACACCTCTGGGGAGTACCAATGAGCACCAATAGGTGGCAAAATCAGCCCCACTGTCAACTCTCTGGGGGGCCAAACCAGCAGACGTGAATGGATTATTTGTGGTGCTCATAGCAAAGGAAAACCTCCTTTAAAACAGAAACATGTCATCAGCAATAGGTTGGCAATTCAGGCTGCACTTGATAAGGGTTGAAACGGCATTACGAAACCAAACCTAACACTTTGATGCAATGAGCATTCAAAAATAAATCCAGTTAACCTCCACCGGCAGCATGTGTTTACAGCAGTAAAGAAGTCTTTGATATACTGTTTTGCATCTTATTTGTTGTAGCCTGTGCTGAAATTAATATAAATAATAATGTTAATAACAAATCTTTCTCTCTCTTTCTGCAGAAGAAAACACCACATCCTATGATTATTCATTTTACTTTGGGTTTCCTAACGACACAGACCTTTCTCCTACCAACCTAAGTGTAAAGGACTTTAACAAAGTGTTTCTCACCACTCTCTACAGTTTGGTTTTCATCATGGGCTTCATAGGTAGGTGTGTCCTCTTGTGTGTATGCTGTGGAGATTATGAGTTTCTACACATTGCACAGACCTCCTTTTCTGGGAATTTCCAACTTGAGAATTTTTACCTATGCATGCAGGTGTGTGTATGTGAGACACAGATGAAACGGGAAAGAGAGAGAATGTTGTTCAACATGTAACAGTGTGACATTTACACTTATTGTGTATTTTCTTCCAAAGGTAACGGACTAGTGGTGTGTGTCCTGGTGAAGCACCGGTATCAGAGCAACCTGACAGACATCTGCCTCTTCAACCTGGCTCTCTCTGACCTCCTCTTCGTCTTCACGCTGCCGTTCTACTCTCACAACGCCAGGGTCGGTCAGTGGGCTTTTGGAGACTTCATGTGCCGTTTGATCTCCGGGTCTCACCACATTGGCTTCTTCAGCAGCATCTTCTTCATGGTTGTCATGACGCTGGAGCGCTACATGATCATCGTGCACGCTCACAGGGTTGCACATTATCGCACAAAGAGGGCAGCCATCATTCTGACCGTGCTCGTTTGGATGCTGAGCTTGTTTGTGTCTCTGCCGGATTTTATCTTCATAAAGGCAATAGGACAGGAATCCCAAGGAGTGGAGTGTGACTATCCCGAGGAGAGCAAAGTCTGGGAGCGTTACAGCCTGTTCACCATAAATGTGCTGGGTCTCATCATTCCCTTGTTGGTGATGGTAGGTTGCTACTCCACGATCATTCCCACGCTGTTGAGCATGAGGACCGCAAAGAAGCACCGCATCGTCAAGCTGATCATCTGCATAGTGCTTGCATTTTTCTTACTATGGGCTCCATATAACATTTCCCTTTTCCTGGAGTTTCTTCAGAAAAGAGGAATAGTCCACAATAATATAACCTGGTTCAAAAATATAAGGCTGTCAAAAACAGTGACCGAGGCCTTAGCTTACACTCACTGCTGTCTGAATCCCATCATTTATGCTTTTGTGGGAGAGAAGTTTATGAGACGAGCCTTGCAGCTGGTGAAAAAGTTTGTGCCTTTTTATGGAAGATATTTGTCAGACAGCTCATTCAGGAGAAGCTCAGTTATGTCCAGGGGCTCTGAAGTCACCTCTGCTTCTTTTAAACTATAGAAGGTGGAGGGCAGTTGTAATTGTTTTTGTCATGAATGTTTTAGTGTTCAGTTTCAGTGTTTTTCCTGTTAGTTTTGTTTGTTTGTCACTTTGCCACATAGCACCAGTGTTTTTCACCAGTGTCTCTCCTTTAAAGTTTGTCTGTACACCTTTAGATCCTGCTAATGTTGTTATGGCCATAAGATTTCAAATGTGTTATAAATGACTGTGAAAAGTGGTTTATTCAAATGTATGGCATTCTGAAGTTGGGAATTTGATGTTAAAGAAACTTTCCAGTATCGATTTTTTTCTCACTTTTTAAATATATATATAATATACAGTGGTCTGACCTACTTTTACTACTTTTTACTTTTACATTGTAAATAAATTCTTTTCTTTTGCCTCAATAACTTTGACTCCCATTTCAGATGGGTTTATGTTTTTGCTCTTTTTTTTACTCTGCGTGCATACTGTACTGTTTTCCAGGTATTGATCTTATGCACACTTATGTTTTGTATGACACTTGTACCTGTACTTGGACTGTTCATGAATCAAGGCTGGCATCCACTTAGCTCTTGTCCTCATTTTGTATCAGAAAATTTTGTATTTTGTATCAGAATTTTCTTAAATCAAAACATTTTACTGCAGATCTTGAATTTACTCAAAATAAAAATCACACTGGGTTCTTAATTGTCCCTGTGACATCGGGGATGTACATTGAAGAGCAGCTTGAAGTGGTCACATTCATTCTATATGCTTTTATCTCAAGTTAAGCAAATTTCAGTTCCTACAATATTTAACTGAGAAAATTCTGCATCCAATCATGAAGTGTGAAATGATCAAATTCATTTGTCCCAGATTAATTTATTAGACAAGTAATTGTTCACTATCATGAAAGCTTTGTAGTTACTGATGAGCTTCTATTAACACAGAATCAAATTATTTTCATTTGAATACATTTTCCCTTTCCTATTTAAATCTAATGATCACGCACGAAGGGACAATTGTTGAAAACGTACACCAACAACTTTGTGTGAGAGAAATGAAGTTGCAGGGAAGCACAAGTATACATATTTGCATAAACTTACCTTATACTTTTAGCTTATCCTACCTTATACATTTCACTTCAGCAAGAGAAAGACTTTATTTTTTTATCCCGTGCATTGACACAACACTGCAAGAGATAAACAGGTAACATAAGGCTCCGCAGGCTAGGCCCACTATGCTACCCAAGCCTGCTCTGGAAAATGAGCAAGAGACACATAGCTGAAACCTTACTGCCTCGGACGTCGCATCATGTGTTGAGGAACCAGGACACACTGATGAGAAGTGGGCTACTGAAGTATCAAGGCATAAGTGGACAAGCACTGAGAATAGATGTTGGAATGCTACTACACCCAATATATAAAGTAATGGCAAAATATCTGACAGCTATGTGTTTAAATATCCTTAATTGGCAACTGCTATCACAACTAGAGATTGATGAGTTACAACACAAATGATACGGCAAGGGGTGCTAGCATATCAGGTCAGGAGGGAGATATCATCACCCCACCCTCAAAGATTGGTCACTGAGCCCCAAGAACAATTAGTGCATTAAAGGTATTGAATACAAGAGCAGCTTACCTGAGAGACAGGCTCATAGCTAAGGTGGAAACCTGGACACTTCATGGTCGATTACCAAGATTACATTAAGTACACCTGAAAGTCTGCTAAAAGAGATGTGAATGTAGCATTTTGGACAATCCCTACTGCGACCATCACTGAAAACAAGCAGCTGAACGACACAATGGCAACAATGATCCTTGAGATGTTGGCTACAAGATGAACAGCCACATAGAGCAGTGCTCTTTATGAAAAAGAAAGAGATTGGAGGTAAAGATCAAGGCAGCACGGAGGGAGGTTAGCCAATTCTAAGAGTGGCTTATACGTGTGGATGAAAGATGTAATAAAGAAAGGAATGTACTAAGAAGTGCAACTTGCTGCCAATAGCTCATGCCCTAGGAGCTCCCAAGCAAGACTCAAAGCATTGGCTAGCTGCTTGAAGAGGTACACCAGAGAGACAGAAGCCAGTAGAAAACCCAGATGTTCTCCACCGAACCATCGAAGATGCAATCCCAGTGGCACTTCACTCCATAAATGTTTGGCAGTGCATATGAATGAGCTGCTAATGGATGAGAGCTAGCCAGAACGGCTAACGCCTATAATAACGCGAAAAACTGATGTACTATTAGCTTTCAGTGTAAACTAGACATTCATGAATAAATAACAAAAACATATAGGCTGTGTTCAGAAATCAAAGCTGGAAGGCTGCTGCACCTGTCCCTTTAAACAAGAGGTTTGTAAGTAGCACAGAAGGACCCAACTGGAGTAACTTGTTCTGTACACAACATGACAAGTGACAAACACACTCTTTAGCTTCTGACTTTCTCTCTGAGATGTAACCTTACTTTTAAATGCATACATTTTTTCAGCGCAGTCTCATTTTCACAGTTCTGTTGCTAATCTTGACAATCTGTCTATTTTGCATTGGCCAATTTGTGAAAAACACACAAAATATTGAGAGGAGGAGGGATTTTGTATTTTTTATGGGTCAGAGTAATTTTTCATGTTGTTTTTGAGTTAAAATCTCAAACATTTTTTTTGATTATAGAAATGCACTTATTAACAAGCTGAAGGTAATAGCTTTCTTTGAATCAGTTTTTCATTGTGATGCTAAAACCATGTGTTAGCTAGGTAAAAATGCTTATCAAGAGGTCAGCTTGTGTGACAACCAGGCCCCTGAGAATGAGAAATGGTTTTACAGTTGTGTGTTTTTGTTCCTTTGTTGGATAAGCAGCTTGTATTAAGCCATATAGCAATAGCTGGCCCACAAAGCAGGGCTTCAATGTGTTGTCTGCAAAAACTGATCACTCAAAGATTATATCTCTGACAATCCGGTATGCATATTTGTCATAAATGAGTTGTGTGACTAATGCACAGGTTTGCTAGATAAAGACTAGCAAGCTTAAAAAATAGGCTGCCTTTCCTTATCTGGATGATCTAGCATGCATCAAGATTTTTACACTGACTTGCTCGCTGTTGCTCAGGTTATCATGCATAAAAACAATTTGTCTTTTAAAAGATACTTTTGGCCTTTTTGAAATTATATCAATGATACATCAGTACAAAATGTAGTCATGGTGGAGTGTGCCGATTGTTCTCAGTTGTTTTTGTGATTTTTAATAAAGGTTACATTATTAAAGCACTTGTATTTAAATGACGCAGTGTTTATTTCTAAACTTGTTTATGTCTCTATCTGAAAAAAATATAGGATAAAATAAAGCCTTTTTTTTACATAACCAGGGATAACCAGCCCCATACTGTGTGACAAACAGCCCCATGATGGAATTGGTTGTCACAAAGTGTTAGAGTGTGGTAATTACTTTTTGTTACAGTTAATTGCAAACATGATAAGCAGACCCATTTTGAGCCAACCCGAACCTTAAACTTCAACTTCATGAAGGAAATGGTATTTAAGGATGTTTCAACGATCAACAATTTTAGCAGTACTAAAATGTGGGCATACAGATGTTGGTCTATGCCAGACCTTCCCAAAGTGTGGGGCCCAGGGGCGCGGTATGAAAAGGGGAGGGGGGAAACAAAACGCTTGGACACTACTAGCATGGGGCGGCCACAGAAATGCAAAGCAGGAAATGAAGCATAACTGAATATGTTTCCAAACCAACTTCATTCTAAGCCAAAGACTAGAAAATATGGTGAAGCATATCTGCCCTTTGGTTTCACCTGCACACAAGTGCCAAGGTAGGTCTCCCCTGCAGAATTGGTTTTCGCTGGGCTCTTCAAATCACGGACAAACAGTATCCCACATTCTTGATTTTTAGTTCAAACACTTGTTGTAATGACTAACTACTCCTGACTTTTTGGAGATGTTAGCTCTTTATACAGTAAAGTTACAGTGGGATACAAATAATATCAGGCTGATCCTGCCACGATTTGTTCCCCCTGTCTAAATCACGGACAAACAGTATCCCACAGCTGTTTATGTTTTTCAACCCATTTTGCACAGAGAGGCATTTTTTGAAAATGAATTGATAGCAATGTTGAATATTATTACACAGGAAAAAAAACCCAACTACACGTAAAATAATCACACCGTGAGGCCTCTGCCTTTGTAAATGGAGGGACATTAACTGCGTGTGTGTATGTAAGCCTGTAAAAACCGAAGATAGTCAGATTAACAGTATTTTGCCTCTAACTGCTATTCTGCAATTCATCTCATGTAAACAATAACATGGCGCACAGCGTGACGTGGAAAAAGGCGCATACTTTGACGTTGTGTGACAAACTCTGTATTCCTCGTCCACACAAAAGGAGTTTTAAAAAATCTCCGTTTTCGGTGATTCGAAACGCCGTTTACGTGTGGACAAAACAGCTGCGTTTTCAAAAATACTTGTGTAGGTGCGGATGTAGCATAAAAGAGTTAGTAGTTTATTTTATTACTACCTGTAATTTATTGCAGATTACTTGTATTTGCTTAATTGTTTACTAAATGTTTGAGGTGTGAAATAAACCGCAATGGAGCAAAAGATGGGTGTGTGTGGTTGGAGGGTGTGTGCGTGCGCGTGCACGTGCGGGGGGGGCAACATTTTTCTTTTAAAACAAAGGGGGGCCTAGCAAAAAAAGTTTGGGAACCACTGGTCTATGCTGTAAGTAAAGGCAGACAGTAGGAGAGAAGCAAACAGACATAAACTGCTAAGAAAACAAGTTGAAGGAGATAATATGTACTGAAAACACAGAAACACACTCAGTACTCAATACTATAAATGGGCCTTTCTGCATTCCAAGGTTGTCCCTCAGAATTATGTTTTCCCACATAGGTCTAAATGTGTGCATGTGATAATTATAGCTTGATAGCTACAATTAGCTCCACTAGACACTAACAGGATGTCCTGTTTGTGAAGTAATTATCTGACTTAGTTCACTGGGTTTTCAGTTCTTGTGGTTATTTTTGGTTATATTATGAAATATTTTCATGGCTATAGTTGCTTGCAGAGATGCCCTTCTTTATATTTTACCAGAGGTGCTATGTTTTTCTTTAACACACCAGTCTCCAATTTAAAAAAAAAAGCACTAACATTACCTCAGAGGACTGGTTACTTTCATGCATTCACCCCTCACATGTCTGTTTTCCAGTTTTTCCATTTTGTTCTGTGGAGTTTGGTGGTTTTGACCAAAAGAGGACTTTAGTTCCTCTTCACAAAGAGCTGCACAGCAGATTAGGCTCCAAGAAGACTTTAAATTCAACTTAAAGTTAAAATGTTGGCGATTTTATTTACTGTGCTGTTTTGTGGCGACACTGACACCGACAGACATTTGCAGTGAAGAGGAAGATCTGTGGTCTCTCACAAAGATCGATGGAGAGGGAGAGAGATTATCCTAACCTATCACAAGAGGGTATTCAAACACAACACCCTCTCAAGTGTAAAATATCTGCACATGTCAGTAAAGCTGCAGATAAAGTCTGTGTGCTGCTGTAGCCATCTCCTCAAACAAAATGGCTTATAAACTCCAAGCTCGAAATTTCTATCCACCTGCTAAAAAAATACGACAGTTCCAACAAGTTACACTACAGATTTTTGTGTATGTTTTCCTACTATCAACCCGGAGAAGACATTGGAAATAAGACCCATTTTCTTATTATTTGAGGGTGGAATATTTGCTGTAGAGTAAAAATTGTGGAATTGTTTAAAGAATTTTTCTGTATCTCCATTTTACTGGTTGACTAGTTCACTGTAGCCTTATCAATTACTCAACTGGAAGGAATTTGGGAGATTTCTAAAAAAAAATTTAAGCAATACATTTATAAAAACTTGGAGAAAAAAAAGTAGACAGAGTTATTTTAGCCATTTGATTTGCTGGAAGAACAGTGCCTCTATGACACCCAGTCTGAGAGGATATGGGTACTGAGGAATAACAACAAATAATAAAGAATTTAGATGACGGCAGCATATGTTGGGATGATTCATTGTTTATAAAATCACATTATTAATAAACCCTTTAACGCTTTAAGCAAAGTCCAACAGTCATTTTCTGAAGCTGTGTCCACATGTTCTGTCTTTCTCTTTAAAGTTTTATTGCTGTTTGGATGTCAAGCTATATCTTTAACAACAGAATCCTGATAAGGATCTCACTTAGGGCACATACACGAAACAACATGTGCACTTCTGTTTCTGTGGTCCTTATTATCGGACTGCAGACATCAAGACGGTTACTTCACCTCTGCATGTCTAGAGGCATCACGTCAGTAAAAGAGGGAAAAGGAAGCTTGAAGTGGAATTCCTGGCTGTACCTGGAAGAACCTTCACTGAGACATCGCCATGGAAGGTGAATATATTTTAACAGCAATTCAGTATTCGGTTGTCTTTGAAAATTGTTTGCAAAAAGGTACAAATTCTATGCATTGTCACGATGTCATTAAAGTTCATCTTAAGGCTTTTGTATTTTCCTGTCATTTAATGTCCTATCATTTAACTCATATGAACTAAATAAGTTATAATAATTCAGGTTTAATTAACAGACCAAATCCTATTTTAGTGTAGCAGTGGTATCTTATGGATTGATGACGGTGGGAAATGAAGGGGTGAGAAACTTCCAAAAATATACCTGTGGGAAAATAAACCCTCATTTATCAATTATCTCTGAGGGGCCAAAATGCCAGGTAACGACAGTTCAGTCAATGATTATCAGTGGTTTTCTCAGAAAAGGAAAAATCACCTTAAAAAAAACACACAAAAGTAACCTTTGATCGGGCGACTACAGCCAGCACTTTCTTCTCCTGTCGCATCCCCAACAGTCAGCAGCAGGTGTATACAGTAGCAGTTGTGTTTGTGTTTCCTAATAAATAGGCTCTAATCCTGATGCACGTGTGTTGTATCGTAATTGTTGACATTTTAAAAGCTTTTCTCTCCCTTTGCAGGAGAGAACATCACAGAATACACCACAATGTATGATTACAGCACTTTTTTTACTGACGATGGAAACTACAATCCTATCAGCTACAGCGACGTAATGGACTTCATCAGAGTGTTTCTGGCCACTCTCTATAGTTTGGTTTTCATCCTGGGCTTCATAGGTAGGTGCGTCCTCTTGTGAGTATATTATGGGTGTTGGATTGTATTTAAATGATGTATGAAAGTGTGTGTATGTAAGAGAAAGAGAGATGATGTTGTTCTACATGTAACAGTGTGACAAGTACACTTATTGTGTCTTTTCCCCCAAAGGTAACGGACTAGTGGTGTGTGTCCTGGTGAAGCATCGCAATCAGAGCAACCTGACAGACATCTGCCTCTTCAACCTGGCTCTCTCTGACCTCCTCTTCGTCTTCACGCTGCCTTTCTACTCTCACTATGCCAGGGTCGGCCAGTGGACTTTTGGAGACTTCATGTGCCGTTTAGTCTCCGGCTCTCACCAGATTGGCTTCTTCAGCAGCATCTTCTACATGGTTGTCATGACGCTGGACCGCTACATGATCATCTTGCACGCTCACAGGGTTGCACGTTATCGTACAAAGAGGGCAGCCATCATTCTCACCGTGCTCGTTTGGATGCTGAGCTTGTTTGTCTCTCTGCCGGATTTTATCTTCACACAGGAAACAGAAGAGTACCAGAAGTTTAGATGTGACTATCCCGAGGAGAGAAAAGTCTGGGCTCATTACAACCTTTTCACCGCAAATGTGCTGGGTCTCGTGATTCCTTTGTTGGTGATGGTAGGTTGCTACTCCAGGATCATTCCCACACTGGTGAGCATGAGGACCTCAAAGAAGCACCGCATCGTCAAGCTGATCATCTGCATAGTGGTTGCATTTTTCTTACTATGGGCTCCATTTAACATTTCTCGTTTCTTGAAGTTTCTTCAGGAAAAAGGAAAAATCCCACATGATGAAACTTGGGAGAAAAATTTAATGAAATCAATAATAGTGACCCAGGCCTTTGCTTACGCTCACTGCTGCCTGAACCCCATCATATATGCTTTTGTGGGAGAGAAATTTATGAGACGAGCCTTGCAGCTGCTGAAAAAGTTTGTGCCTGGTTACAGCAGAGATGTGACAGACAGGAGAAGCACAGTTATGTCCAGATCCACTGAAGTCACCTCCACTTACATCTACGGAGGTCAGTTGTAGCCACAGTACTCTTCACCAGTGTCTTAGCTTCAAGGCCTGTCTGCACACGTTTAGACCATTTGAATGAGTATAACCTCTTAGCACTGCCACCTGCTTTACAGAATTTCAAGTCTTTTCTAAACTCTGTGTAATGCTTTTCCTTCGTCTGCTCAGGCCAAATGAAACTTGCTGGTGCTGTAATCTGAACTTGTTGTTCACAGCAGCCTGTAACAGTTTGCTTTCTTCTTTTACGTGTTTTTAATGAGCTGTGGAAAAAGTGTTTCATTCAAATGTATCGCATTATGAAGTTAAGGTTTAGAAGCATAATTTCCACATTTCACATCATAATGGAATTTGATATGTTTATGTGGAACAAACTTTCCAGTGTTGCCAGATTTTATGCTCTCACTTTTGTATTTCTGTACATTATACGGTGTGCTGTTTTTCATTCTAAACATATTCTAAAATAAACTCTGCTTTTTCTGATGTTTGTTCAAAACCTGTACTTTCATTTATATATTTCAAGCTAATCTCTTTCTAAATTTCAAATATATGCAATTTCTGTTTCTTTTATAATTTTATGATTTCATGATGTATTTGTAAGTACCCTGCAAATGGAGAGATCAAAGTCTTTCATGTACTTATCTCTCATCTTGTTTCTGTGTAACTGTTTTCTTAGGACAATAAATGATACAGCACATCTTGAACTTGAAATGAAAGTCATACACTTGGTCATTGAGCATTCTTGTCAGATTCCAAAATTACATTTGAGATATGTACATTTGGTAAGACATGTTAGGTAGTTTCAGATCAATGTATTTATGGTTGCAGCCACCACTAAACACTAGCATGATTTATTTCAGGCAGGAACTGTGAGTAAGTTCAAGTAAAGTTGTGCAAACTAAGCTCAGTCATTCCTGATGAGCTGAATTTAGTTTTTAGAAATCAGATTATTAAGAGGTATATCTGAAAGGAATAAAAAGGAAAGTCCTCATTTGAATATATTTTTCCCCTTTGTCTTTTCCCGCCTCATGTTAACGCATAAAGGGACATTTCTGAGAAAACCACACCAACACCTCTTTGCAGGTTTAACACAATGCGGAGGAAACAGCAAAACCCAGAGTTCACGTTACCAGAAATGAGCTCCGCTGCAGGATTTGACACAAAAAGCAAGCAATGCATATTGGCAGGATGACATGTAAGCTCGGCGCGCAGCACAAGAACATACGCATTCAGGAGCAGTGATTTTGGCCAAAAGTGTGGTAAGCGTGTTCAAATTTTTGATTTCTAAACATTTAGTTTCAACTTACTAGAC
Organism: Simochromis diagramma; assembly: GCF_900408965.1. NCBI lineage: Eukaryota > Metazoa > Chordata > Actinopteri > Cichliformes > Cichlidae > Simochromis > Simochromis diagramma. The sequence goes on along the minus strand of NW_024387423.1, from coordinate 5,932,687 downwards.
TTACTTCAGCTCGTTCACCTCCTACACCCTTTAACCCACTGTGTAGTTGAGGAATATGCGTGTGTGTATGTGTGTGTGTGTGTCAGCGCGTAAACACTGTCACCCACAGGAAGTGAGGGTCGGCAACGGTAACAAGTCAGGTGGTTGTGCATCTGTTTATAGTGAAAGGAAAAATGTTTGACATGCGGTTTGAATAGATCACATCAATTTGATTATGGTCACGCCGGCAGGAAGTTTTGAGATGTCTATGGATGTATAAGCATTCATCTACAGCCATTCATTATATTTAGCCTGTACTTTGAAAACAGAAGTTAACCTTCTGGGTGGTTTTTACACATAAGCCTCTCTTACATGACTCACTAAATGATGATTCTATCAAAAATGTTCTACTTAAAGGGCAGGAAAGTCCAGTCCACTCTCTCAATTCCCTGTTTGAACTAATTTTTCCCTTTGAAGAATTTATCATCACTTTAAAATGTTCATTTGATGAGCAAACTGTTCACTCATCATGCTTGTGGGGAATAGTGTTTCTAATAAAGAGAAGAAATAAACAACATACTCCTTTTCTGTTTCTTGAAGACTGGCTTTAAAGACTTCTGATAGCTAAACTATGGAGGAAATTCTTATGTGACTTTCCACAAGAAAAATTAAATCAGGAGCCAAAAGGTGCCATCATAAAGTAAGTAGGCTTTTTTTTTTTTTACACATACATACATATTTATATGTAAAATATTCAGGTGCTTCGGCTTTAAAATAGAATGAGAACAGACTCAAATTAATGTTTGGTAAGAAATTCAGTAACTACCACAAATGGCTTGTAGACATGTTCTGGCATAATATGGCACAAAAAACATAATCTTATAATGATCATAGATGTAAATGTACCTCTTTAAATTATCTGTGATATCTGTTAGACAGCAGAGTGACTGAAGAGTGCGTGGCACTGGGGAAAGGGAACACAAAAGGCATTTGAGGACAAAAACTGAATAGAGGAAGTTTTATGTCTTTTGGGCATTTCTCTCTATCTGTATTGCCACTTTTTAATCTTCTGATGGGCTGAAGAAAAAGGAGGAAAACACTGGAACACTTCATATGTGTGCATGTATGTCAGAGACTCACCCAAAACAATCCAGAACTGGGTTAGAAACTGAAAACATGATCAGACAGGTCCAGCTGCTTGAGTGGTTTGGCTGGTGCTTTTTAAAGCACTGAACTGCACCTTTTTTAACACCAGACGAACTACTTTTATTTGATTTCCCAACAAGCTGATTTAACAGATTTGGTATTGTTGGTGCCAATTACATCTATATAGTAACAACGGGCAGCCTCCATATTGTTATTACTTGTGTATTGTTTACATCATTTAAATAACTTGAGATGAATATATTGACAATAGTTCAGGTAATTGTTTTTTTCTTTTTTTCTCTTTATGTAAAAGACCACAGTAGCTTTTAAACGTGACGGTGACATTCTCACCTTTTTGCATGACTGTTGTACTACATTGACCAAATTTCCTTTTCTGTCTCACAGCTGTACCACCATGTCAGATAACGGGACCTTAAACTACTCAGAAATTTATGACTATGATTACAATGATACCTGCAATCCGGATTCAAGTTCGGATTTCATTGGATCCATGGTCTTAACAGTGCTTTGCTATGTGCTGTTTTGTGTTGGCATTCTAGGTATGTATCTTTTTTTTCCCATACCAATTCTATGTAACACAGCATTTATAAACCAGCCCCTGATAAGGCTTTTTGAATACACAGTCATAGCTTGTACGATAGCCCAAGACGCAACTCTGTATACTGAAGCACAGAACTCATCAATAAAGTTCATGCATGCATCAGACTTTCACATACGTTCTGTTCTAAGATTAATATCTGAATTTATTTCACAGGAAACAGCACAGTCCTGTGGGTCCTCCTGCGACATGTTAAGCTCAGAACTATGACTGATGTATGTCTTCTCAACCTGACTCTGTCTGACCTCTTAGTGGCTGTATCACTGCCCCTCTGGGCCCACAGTTCCCAGAACCTCGGCTTATGCAAAATAAAAACAGGAGTTTATCAGGTAGTTATTTTCTTTCTCACTTTCTTTCTCTAAATGGAAAACCTTATGTGTACCATAATAACACATGGAATGCATATTCATTATTGGAACAACTGAAGCACTTCAACTTTCATGATTGACACGTCGATACCGTGCCTTCTTCAGAGCCAAGGCTGCGGTCCACGAGATTTAAAAAACAGATAATCTGGAGTCTGTTGAATTTGAAATGTTGCAACTATGACTGACGAACTGCAACTTCCTCATGGCTTTGCCATGTCGCTGGCGAAGACAAAGAGATGATTATTCTTAGGCTCATCAAAATCAATGGTTTATGGTTGTGTTGAATCATATGTACTACCAAAAAGTAAAGTTTATATATAAACTAAGTAATCCGAATTGGCTCCTTTGTCAAGATGAAAATTTTTTTATGTTACCTTTTTTTTTTTAAATAAGTGAAAGTTTAACCAGTTTACTCACATTAATTACTTCATATTTTAGTCAAAAGAAATGATTTCTGTTTTCTGAATGCAAAATTCACAAAATTCACAAACAATTACACCTGTTTAGTTGTTCGATGCTCTAAAGCTCAGGTGATGCGTGAAGCAACTGCTGGGTAATGTCAGATTTGTGAAGAACCTCACTGACGCATTTAAAGCCTCATCAAAGGTTTCCTCATCTCATGTCACATCCTGTTCTAATTTTACTTCCTCTCTTCTTCCACCCAACAGTTAGGCTTCTACAGTGGGACCTTGTTCGTGACCTTCATGAGCGTGGACCGCTACCTGGCCATCGTCCATGCCGTGGCAGCCATTCGAGCCCGGACACGTCGCTACGGCATCACAGCCAGCATCATTATTTGGGCGATATCTGTCACTATGGCAACCCCTCGGGTAGTATTTGCCTCCTTGGAGTCTGATGATAACGTCTCAGAGTGCCAGCCCATCTACCCAGAAGACACAAAGCATTTCTGGAAGTTGCAGCGCAACTTCAGTGAGAACACAGTGGGCCTTTTTCTGTGCCTTCCCATCATGATTTTCTGCTATGTGAAAATCCTCATTGTGCTGTCAAAGTCCAGGAACTCTAATAGGAACAAGGCTGTGAAGCTGATTTTCATCATTGTGTGTGTGTTTGTGGTGTGCTGGGTTCCCTATAATGTTGCAGTTTTTTTCGAAACACTGGAGGTGTTTGACATAAACCTGGGACCCAACCCCTGTGTGAGTTCGACAGCCCTCAACACTGCCATGAGCATTGCTGAGATTATCGCGCTGTCCCACTGCTGTGTAAATCCAGTGATCTACGCATTTGTAGGAGAGAAGTTTAGGAAGTCATTGAACAAGGTGATGGCTAAATACTTTGGTTGGAGTTACCCAAGCAGTGGTCCTTACAGCCACAGGGATACCACAGACAAAGAAACCTCCAACACACCTGTAAGATCAGAGTATTAAAAATGGGTTATGTGCTTTGCTGATGGGTGTAACTGTTTCCGCAGCACTGGATTTTTTTTTTTTTTTTGAAACTGAGAGACTACAAAGATCACAAATTGTGTGTGTGTGTGCGTGTGTGTGTGTGTGTGTGTGTGTGTGTGTGTGTGTGAGCGCACGTGTGTGTGAACGCATGTCTGTGGTTAGTACTTCTGAGTGGTGTAAAACAATTCTCAAAACCAATTTGCAGTTACAAGCATTCAGTTTTGAAACTGCTTAAAACAAAACACATGCATCAAAACATAAATGTCGTGTTTATTCACAGTTTGTAACACAATCTTATTTTTGAAAAAATAAAATTATTGAACAAAAAAAACCCTTTCGTCATTCTTCTTTCCTTTTACAGTAAGAGGAAAAAAGTCTCTGAAGTGTGTTAAAGGGTGTTACCAACAGTGTGTTTTTGCAGGGTAAGATAGACGCATAGCAGCCCTTTATGATGGAAGTGGCAAAACCACTTTCACTGCTGTAATTCCTGTCAGAAGGTTATTATTATTTGAAAAGAAGTGTTCAGATCTGAGTTCATGTGTCATCTAACAACAACATGTCTGAGTAACACAAGGCATTGTTGGGGCCTACGAGATGAATTTAAATGATGCACAACAATATTAAGATCTGGTAAACACACAAGTCACGCAGAAGGTTTCCTCTTTATATTTTAGTCAGAAGTCTACCCCTAACTCAAAGAAAGAAATGCATTTAGCAGACACGATGCTATTCTGAAACCATTGTCTGTACAGGGTGCACTGCTGGCTGTGTCGGTAGTATCACTTCTGTCAGGCAAAAAAAACAAAAAACCCACATGCAAGCCTCCAGCTGTGTGCGCCTGCAGGTCTGGTCAGAGTCACCTTGCATATTTAAAAGTTTGCATATATGGACTTGTGGTTCTATAGCTGCACAGACTGTGGGCTTTTGCACTGCGTGTTTCGAAAACAGTCTCAGGAAACTATTAAACCATACATCTCACATCGGAACCCGCAAGCCCACCCAGTTAACTTGGTTTTGAGGAAGGTTGTACTTTTAAAAAAAAAAAAGCAACACCTTCAATTTTTTTTCATGTGTGTGCAAACCATTTCTCACTTCACACATCTTAATGCAAAGTGGATAACTTGTTTGATTAGACAAGCCATCTCTCTATCCTGCGATCCACAATGAATTCCACCATCAGCACCATGGAAAGGTAAAAATATTTTTCCCACTTTATATGCAGAATGATTCAGGCTAACATGTCAGCAGTATTGCTGCACGCCTTTACAGTTCTGCAAGTGGGAAGAAAACAATGACGCACACTTATTTATCTTCAGCCTGTAACAATTGAAATGTTTTTTTTCTTTAATGGAAAGCATCTATAATCATAACTAAATGGACAAAAGTATAAAGCAAAAAGAGGAAGGTCAGTGTAATGACTGTCATTTCTCATTAAAAGTTCAATTATAATGCTCAAAATGTTGTTTGATTTAGCTCATTGATCCATATCTTAGACGCAAGATCTTTATCAGTTCATCTTTTACCTGTTGTGGCACAGGGCAATCTGAGTGAAGAATAGTGAACTGGGGCACAGTGAGGAATGTGTTATCTATGCATTATTTAATTAATGACAGTAATGCTGCCTTTTTTTCTTTTTTTCTTTTTGTTAGTGATAATAGAGACAAGCACCAAGGTGCATTTTCTGTATCTGTCTATCTGCTGACAGTGACAGGGCATTTTCTCTTTTGCATGTGTTAAATTTAGGTCAGTGGGAGAGGAAATTACATCCTCATCTCATTTGTAACACTTTTGAATATAAAATGCAATATGCTTTGATAATATCCAAGTTATCCAAGTAGTTTTCTACTTTTTTTTTTTTTTGCCTTGTTTTGTTTATTTGTCTTTTTGTGTGTGTTTTTTTAAATTAATGGAACGTGTTAAAAAAAAACTTATCTTAATTCTTGAAAAACAGTAGTAGCTATCATCAATCGTCAATTAGACTGACGCTAATCACAAAGCATTTTAAATACAGTGCAGCGCACTAACTGCAAAGTCCTCACAATTCAAGACAGTTATTTTTTCAGTCTTAAGTAAATAAACCACTTACAATGGAGATGTCTTCTTCTGTGGCCAGGATTTTTACTTTATAGTCTATACCTTATTTGGCTTCCTTTTTTAATACTTTAATGTTTAAAGTGATCTTGAGTTCCATGAAAGATATCAAATAAAGCTAAGCTATTATTATTATTACTATTATTATTATCAGCATTATAATATTGTGTAAACAAGCTGCCGATACTTACTGCTGAGTGATGTACACAAATCCTATGCCAACTCAGGTTCTGATAGTAATCATGACATAATCAACTTTAGGGGGATATTCTTCTCTAACATTACTTTTCATAGATTTATTTATTTGTAGTATTTTGTTTTTTGCACGCAGCTGCTGAAAATGTGTTATAGGCACATCACTGAAGAAGCTACAGCAGTCAGTGTGCTGCTGTAACAGATCCTTTATTAGATTAAATTTACCAAAATTTGAATCAAAAGTGGAGAGGTAGAGGGAAGAGATGACAAAACCACTGCTGGGGAAGCCTACCACAGACTGATGCAGCGCACTGATTCTAATGCACCTGCGTGAAATGTAATAAACCAAAAGTGCTATGAAGTTAAAAGGGCATACAAAAGAAATCTGTTGCCACAAACCATAGCAGGAGCAAATGTGGGTCACCCTCCCCTCAATACATGGAATGACCACAAGCATGTAAGTCATCAGCAACTAGAAGCAGTGAGATCTTTAAAAAATGTTGCAAGTATGTAAAACTTATTTATATAGCACTTTATAAAACATGTAACCAGTCACAAAGTTTCATATTATTTCATAATGAAGCAGTTAAAGATTAAAGAGCATTAGATCGATTGGTAAAATAATCCCAAAATTAACAGCAATCAGTTCTCAAATTAGTTCCGATTGCGCACGGAGCAGATTTGAGTTGGCTAGCTATAGACGTGTAGTGTTTTTCCCCACTCCTCTGTACAACCTCGCTTCAATTCATTGGGATATTCAGGAATTTGTTCATGCACACCTCTCAAGGGCCAGCCACAGCATTTCAATCAGCCTAACGTCTGGACTTGATCCTCTTCTTTTTCAGCCATTCTTTTGTGTTAGGGATCACTGTCACTGTCATCATTGATCAAACTGGGTCAGGCTTAAGCTGTCAGACAGGTGGCATTTGACATTTGATTCTAGAGTATTTTGGTATACACAAGAGAGCATGGTTGACTTAATGATTGCAAGGTGCACAGATCCTGTGGCTGCAAAAAACCCCTATATCCTCGCCTTTCCTCACCATCGTGTTTGACACTTGGTATGTGGTTTTTGTACTGACATGCTGTGCTTGGTTTTCACTGAACGTAGAGCATGTTTGGCTTCATGGCCAATCATCTCCACTTTGGATATCTTACTTTATCAGATTATTCATGTGATGTTTATTTCCACTTCTGCACCATAATGTGCCTTCTAATTTCTTTGAACACTTTTGTTACTTATATTTTTTGCAGATCCACTCATATACAAAGAAGTTGCCTAATAAATGTAATTCAAAAATATGATCTATATGACGACTTCACGTCAAGAATTGGCCCAATAAAGCCCCTGTGCCCCCCTCAGCTGAATTCTGTGAATATGTGTCAACTATAAGTTACACTGATTTATACAGATAAATGAACTTGCAGATAAGCTTGCAAGCTGGGTTTAATTATTAGGTTAACAGCAGTATAGAATCATTAACATTTGGTTAACCACAAATACTTCTGCTGCAATCCAGGTAAGCAGCATGCCTGTGAGGCACAGCGGTGAGAGGTAACCCTCATATATATTTGAAACTAAAATCAGGTCACTCATCAGTATGTGTGGACAGTTTTAAAGCACAACCCTACTCAAAAACTTCAAAACAAATAGAACTGCGTTGAAAATAAATGCGTGCTCACAGTCAGCTCTCCCACTGTGTGTGGCGGTGCGTCTGCTTTCAAACACATGTATTTTCCCACTTTTGTATCTGTGGCTACATTCCTCTATGACATTATCATGCGTGTACGGGTGCAATTATGCAGGGTATGTGTGAGTGCAATCACATTTTGTATTCTAATTCACGTAATAGCAAAGTGGATTGAGCCAAATCCCCCCATCAAAGCTGCTTGCCCATCCAGTTCACATGGCCTGGTGCTGAACCTGTCCCTGTGTGTGCATATACTTACACGCACATTTAATTTGCCCAGATTTAACTCAGTTTAAGATTTAACATTTGAGTTATGTATCAAAATTGCATAGAACATTTACATGCAATTTAATGATTAAAACTAATTTACATCCTTTTTTTTACCATATAAGTAGGGCTGATTTTTTGCTAACGAGTGAAAACTAGAGATTTATTTCACTCCTTTACAGTAGAGTTAAAATACAGTATCCCCACCCCTGCCACTTTAGGAGGTAGGACGGGATTTCAGTTCTTTGGCTTCTTTCTTTTTCTTTTTTAAAGCAGCTGATCATGGACGAGACCACCGAAACTGACTTTACTTTCAGTTTGAATCTTACTGAATCTTCACTTTTCCGAGGGTAAGATCAGCTATAACAAACGTCTATCGGCATTTTCTTCATTTATTGCTCATCGTGAGACTATTTTAAGCTTTTTAATATCATTACTATCCACTCCCCCGTCTTTTTGAATCTTCGCGGTTTTCACCTTCCTTTCATTTTTCCTTCCAGGCGACGCATTCCTAGTTATTGTTTTAGCGTTGGCCTGCGTTTGGACAGTTTTTGTCACTTTCTCATGAACTGCGAGGGATTCAAAATCTTCAAGCACTTCGTCATTTGTCGCCAAATACTTGTGATTTGCTCGCTTGTAAACAATCGCCAGCTGTTTGTTTTCACAGTTGCTGGCCCCCTGCCCTTCCTTCCAACAGAGCAGCAGCAGTCACAGACGGTCTGTCTCGTAGGAAGTTTAAAAAAGAAGCCTGATAAAGCTTACCTCACTGCCACGTGAGCTCGTGCAGTGGTTCTCTTCTTTGCTACAGTTCTTATCTGCACCAAAACAACCGTGCTGCTTCACTAACCGCTTATTTTATTTACAACCGCAGCACTTCATAATAAAATTTGACTTCCTGCTGAGCTGTAAGACTGAAATTCAACTGAACTAAATAAACAGAATGTTATGAATATTCTTTAGATTATATATATATATATATATATATATATATATATATATATATATATATATATATATCATAAAATAAATGTTAATTGTACTTACAGATTGAAAAACTGTGGTCACACAGTGTCCGATTGCCTGCGTTTAAGGCATTTTAACATGGTTGCAAAACCTGATGAACGCATTGAGAAACTCTTTGATAGAAGGACTTTGGCTGGCTGACACCATATTATAAATTGATTACATTCAGTTAAATTCATTTTTATTTGTGTACGTCCAAATCTCAGCAAGGTGCCTCAAGGTGTTTTATTTTGTAAGTTAAAGCTTCTACAATAAATACATAACACGATAAATTATCAAATGTAATCTTAGTTTCATCATTGTATATGTTGGTTTTGCACTATACTCTCATTTAGTTAAAATGTTGCTATTAATTAATTATTGTATTCTGTATGCTGTGCAGTGTCACAGCTGTGGTGCTGCTATTCAGATGACTCAGATGAAAGTATCTATCGGTACTATCACACACAAACTTACACGTTCTCAGCGGCTTCACTTTAAATGTATCAGTGCATTTAAAGTGAAGAAAATCTCCTCAGTGCTCCTGTTAATCAACTTTTACCTGAGCAGCTGACCGCTAAACAACTTCTTTATCCCCTGCTTTGATTTTGCTGATCCCAGTATTCTGATAAATACGCTGCTTTATATAAATTGTTTCTGTTTAGACTTCCAACATTTTGAACAGCTTTGGTCAAGGTCAGACATAGTACCAAAACCGCTGATCATGTGAGTGACTGGTTTTGAAAGTTCCTCGTGCCAGTCCTGAAAGTGAAGAAATGCTTTCCGATACTGTTTAAATGAGCTGCCACACAGTTTGAAGCCTGCAGATCATCGCTGAGTTAAACTGTTTAAAAATGTGTTGTTTTATATAGATGCATACTTTAATCTGTGATAGACAAAGTTGTTGAAAATAAGTAAGGCATAATGAGTAAATCTAATCATTTGTTTTTGTGCCTCTGTTTCTTTCCAGCTTCAGCACGCCTCCAACTGAAAATAGTTCTGCAAATAGTTCTGAATATACCACTGACTATTACTATGACCCCGCCATGTTCGATGGATTTGAACCATGTGTATATACGCGACACGGAGCAACTTTTCTTCCTGCCATCTACATCATTTTCTTCCTGCTGGGCGTTCTGGGTAACTCTCTGGTTTTCTGGGTCATTACTTGTGGAGCGCGACTCCGCACCATGACCGACGTGTGCTTGTTAAACTTGGCCATCGCTGACCTCCTTTTGGTGTGTTCCCTGCCCTTCCTAGCCCACCAAGCCTGGGACCAGTGGGTGTTTGGGGATGCTATGTGCAAAATAGTCTTGGGCATTTATCACATCGTCTTTTACTGTGGGATATTTTTTATCACTCTAATGAGCATTGATCGGTACTTGGCTATAGTGCATGCTGTTTGTGCTATGAGAGCACGTACACGCTCCTTTGGAATGATTGCAGCTGCTGTTACATGGGGAGCGGGATTTCTGGCTTCTTTTCCTGACCTGATCTTCCTCCAAGAGCAAAGAAATGTGTCGGGAGAGCACATTTGCTATCCTGGATTTCCAGAAGTGAGTTCCAGTCTTCATTTCTGGAAGGTCTTCAGCATCGCTAAAATGAACATTGTAGGCCTGCTCATTCCGATCATCATTCTGGGTTTCTGCTACTCACAGATCATCTGGAGGTTACTGAACAGCCAGTCATCCAAGAAACAAGCTATCCGCCTTGTTGTCATAGTGGTAGTTATTTTCTTCTGTTGCTGGATTCCCTACAACATTGCGTCACTTGTCGGAGCACTGGAGCTAAAGCACCAGTTTTTAGATTGTGGGCACAGCAAAGCCATCAGACTGGCTTTACAAATCACAGAGGCCATTGCTTACTCTCACAGTTGCCTCAACCCCATCCTGTATGTGTTTGTCGGGGAGAAGTTCAGGAGGCACCTGTTGCGGATGATAAACAGATCTCCCTGCAGACTGTGCCAGCTGATCAAGGTCTTCATACCACAGGACAGAATTTCTACATCAGTCTACTCACAAACTACCAGCGTGGATGAGAGGAGCACTGCTATGTAGTGAACTAGGACAGTTGGGGGATGTGCTTCTTTTCATTTTTTCATGTCCAGTAAAAATAGATCACTGTGGCTTATTGTCACTTCTAGAGTGTTAAGGTTTGGCACTTGTGAATGTATGCATGTGACTGTATATTAATATAATGTACCACAGATATGTATTTTTACTCTGTTTTTGTACTTCTATGAGTTATGACCAAAATGTATGCAATTCCATTATAAATCTGATTTTGAATACTTTGATGTATCTTCACCTGGGACGATGAGTCACAGTTAGACTTGTTGCAGTTTGTTTTGCCGCTGGCTCTTTACTTAGCACGAAACTGTGTCAACTACAACATCTGTCAGCAGCTACGGCAACGTCATCCAGTTTAAGTGGGGAAACGCACCACCATGAAAAGTTACATGTCATAGTAGCCTACATTTTTATCCAAACACGATGACCCCCCTCACAGTTGTACCCGTTGCATCAGTCTGCGCACAGGAAATCGTGTTCAGTGCAACTTTGCAGATTCAGCAGTGTAGGTTGCCTAGCATCATTAGCAGAACATTTGCACTTTACCCAACACAGAGAAAACCACAACCTGAAAGAGGAAGCATGAAACCAAGCTGTTAGTTTAACCTTTGCAGTCTTCGTGCACATCCGAGCCATTTGTTATCAAGTGACTTCATAGTTCTGCTGGTTTTTCTCGTGATATTAATCAGGATTGCAAGAAAGAAGTCCCTTTTTACAAGAGTTTATCGATGGGCATGCAGACAGTTCCTCTTTCAGCTTCTTTGTTTCAATGCCCGGATGGATGACAAATTACAGGAAAAATCGCAAAAATTCCAGGCTGCATTTTACTGGAGCCTCTTACAGAAGGGAAGCTCTGAATCAATAGAAAGTTGTTCTCATATGGATTGATATCATTATTACTATTATGATATTATTACCCCCCACCCCCCTTTTCCAGGAAAACAGTCATAAGGAGTCACTGAATTGTCTGATAAAGCTTGGTTCTATCTTTTCAACTATAATTCCGCTGATGTTTTTTTTTTCCATATTTGCTTCAGTTTCCAGTTTTTTGATAGTTTTTGTAACATAAACATTTCTGGTTTCTGTCAAATGGGTCCAGTCATTGGGGCCACAAGAATTCCGATTCGGTTTTTGGGGTAATTGTTTGATCAGTTTTTGTGTTGTATTTTCTCATTCCTGTTTAAAAAAGTGTTTGTAATCAGCTGACAATACAGAATAAAGGTGTTATATTTCTATGGTAAGTGCGGCATCCCTGTGACACGAATGAGTGTGTATGGTGAAAAGGTGTGACAGATCCAATCTAACCGCAGTTGCCTCTTTTCACTATTTTTACCTTTTGCTTTAAGTGCTTCCACAAAATAAGGAGTATCTGCACTGACTAACAAACCAACTTTGATATGCATGTTACTGTAGAGTAGAGAGGTGTTATTGTTCCTGTAATAAACTGTACGATTCATCTGGTTTCGGTCAGTGAAGCTGTTTGCGTTACAGGCACTCACGTTTTTCATCTGATAAATTAGCCACACATTTCTTGTAACTTCCTGGCGTCATCATTTTCTTTCGTTGATTTACATATATATTCAATTTTACTATATTTTGAAAAGAAGCATGCAGCTACCCATCATATACCTTTTTTTAAATCTAAAAAATCCTTTTTTTGTGCATTATACCATTGTCTATGTGGAGAGATATGAGCTAAAACATTATTCCTGTTAGTCTAGCAGAAAGTCAGAGTGGAGCACTGAGTCCATTCTTGGGAAACCCAGTTATGTCGACTCTTGAGGAAAGTGACAGAATACGCCCATCCCTTAATAACACAATCTGCTTCTGTTTTTTTTTTGTTTTTTTTTAAAGAGCTTGCTCTTAAACTACTGAGAACACAGTGTACTGAGGAAGTGGAAACCCTAAACTGAGAGGAGGGGCAGGCTTGACCCTGTCTATAGATGTAGATTGATGATTACTGCTTCCTCAGAAAGTGTTAGGTGAAACCTGCCTTATTTAGACCGCTGACATTTAGTGCCTGGTGTTTAAGTCCCAAGACAATGGAGTTCTTAAGATGCTCAAAACAATGGCGAGCATCATCCTCATCATCATCATTATCATCATCAACATGTAGATTTCAAATGAAAAAATTCCAGCCCAGGAAGAGAACATCTGATGCAAAAAGAGTCAAAGTGAACGTGTTTATTTTCAGAAAGCACAAATTTGGTCTGAATCAAAAGCGTGCCAGGGAGAAACATTTGCTGTGCAAAAAGACGATTAGAAGAAAACTGCTCTTTGTCAGTGAAGATACTGGCACAAATTGGGGCTTTTTGTTCTGGGTGGATGAATCCAAAATTGTAGTTACTGACCTTCCTGAAGACCACTTTGACGTGTATCTACCATCAGGAAAAGCCCCTGTAAAACAAACTATATATACTGTGATCTAACTAAACGGGAGTGTAAGGAGTTAATGGATGTTACAGCATCCTACAGAGCTGTAAAGCATGATCTGAAGGTGCTGCACGGCTGTAAGCAGTTTTAGGGTTGGCACAAACATTTGGTTTCTGTGGTCAAAGAACTGCTGAGGCAGTACAGAAGCATCTCACCAGATAAGGCTTTTTAGGCAAGGAAACGGAAAAACAACCTGCAAGTAAACAGTCTGACAACTGTCTGTGATATAAAAACACAAAAGCTGAACAATTATTCCCACTGCAGTACTAATGAGAAAGAAGAAACAAGCAAACATAAAAAACATTATTAGCCCCCCCAAATAACCCAGGTTAGTAGAGCAGAGGACTGAAAGCGTGTCTTAAATGCATTCCAGATGTCAACAGCTGAACTACTTCTTGTTGTACACAAGTCTGGAGAATGCAGCGATAAAGCAGCAGCTCTGACAAGCTCTGGGGGAAAGTTTCACACTAACTACTCGGAAAATGCTTTCCCTGCAATGCTGAAATGATTAAAAGTGAAGTCTTCCTTTCACTCTATAACTCAACCGCTCACGTGGATTGACTCATGCCAGACTTCAGATACTGATCTGTGGGCTTAACTGATAAATGACTCGACTTTACTTCAGCTTGGCGCTCATGACTTGAAAAACTTGAAAAAGCTGTTGTTGTTGTTGCATTTGTGTTGCATCCATTTTTAATGTATTGACAAGTTATGTGTTCTTAACCCTGATTGGGTGAGTTCAAGTTATGATCTCTCTCCTCCCCCCTTCCTCTTAGCATGTGTGTGTGTCGGGGGAGGGGGGGATCAAACTAAGATACACTTTTGGAGACCTCTAGTGTAAAAAGGTTCAGTGGCAGGTCTGCAGGTTTGCTGGCAGATTTTTATCAATGTGCAAGCGTCACAGCCATGAAAGAAGTCCATAAATTTGATGCCATCTATTAAAGACATCAAAATGAAAGTCAAATTCCAAAAACAGTGGACTTAGGGAGACTTTGTGATGTGTCATGTGTTTTCCCCTTATCGTCATGTTCTCACAGTACAGTTTAAAAAAAAGGACAAAGGGTCAAGTGAGAAAGATGGTAAACAGATATGTGAGAGTTGGGGCTGTGATGTCAGTACTTGTTCCTACTGGTTGCCACGCAGCGTGAAATACCAGTACAATATAACATATGATATAAAACTCATATTTTCACATTCGCCTGTTTTTGCTCTCACCACTTTAAATGTGGAAACTGGGCCAGCGAGTTTCATGTGAACTGCCTGGCCTGTAGCAGAGAGCGTGACTCAACTGCCCAATTCTCACTACATGGGAACCACCTCTGCTAAACACACAAAACTCTAGTGAACCTACAGAGGGAATTTACCCTCTGTAGGTTCAACAGTGTTTCAGCAGTGCATGGCACATTTAACCTTTTAATAACACACAGTTCTGTTATCTCCTTCAAACCCCTTTCAACACTACGTGCTGTTTCTGTTGTTCTTCTCCAGACTGCAGTACTTTCTGTTTCGAGCTTGGCCAATCAAATTTGCCGGTGGTTCTTTAATAACGTCTGTAAGTTGATGCTCTGCAGGTTGTTTTGCACACGATGTGTTCCGCTATCGGCACTTTCTTGAAACCAAGATCTCCGATGCCATCTAGTGGTCTCTTGTCTCCTGATTGTGGTTAGATAGTAGGAGTGTTCTTGTTTACAGGCTTGCAACTCGCGTCCCGTCCCGTTAGTGTGTGGGCCACAATCACGTCATTATTCTCCTCATCAGTGTGAACTTTCTAAGTATTTGATATCTCTTTCTCTGACTCACGTTTGCTTTTGGTTTTAAACTACAGCCAGACAGGACTCTCCCCATATGAGTGAATGCTGAATTCAGTGGGTGGAAAATGCCCAGAAGCAACAGTGGGTGAGAAGGCGCAAAACTGGGAAACATCGGGCTGTCAAGAAATGCGCATAATCGTATATTAGGTATTTGTGTCGAGTTAAATGTGTGGGCTTAAAGTAAAGCAGTACCCGAATAATTAAAATGAATAAACAACACAGTATTTGGTCACAGGTCAAATCAAGTTTGTAGAACAGAAAAAAAAAAACCTCTGCGCAGGCGTGTATCACCTTCACACTTCACAGCTCTTGCGTGAGATTTTGATCACAAGATTTTGTGTAAAGATTGTAAAGATACCCCTTCTGTGGTTTCATGCAAAAAATAAAAACAAAACAAAAACTGTTGCTAAGAAAGACGAAATAGATTTCACACCCGATAAGTGCACAGGCACCTTTCAGGCACTGGGTGAAAGCGCCGCTTTCAGAACAGAGACACAGGTGCGTCAGGTGAAGTAAATAACCTCGAATGGGGCTTAGATGACAAACACTCCAGGCTGATAACGCTCATGGGTAGATACCAGGATTTAAAATGCTGCAAAAAATGTTCTCTAGCAGACCTCAGTGAGTAACTATTGTAACGGACGTGGGTTGAGTGGGAGGTAAAATCGTGCGTTCTTTGTGCAGTGATGCAACACACACTGCTTGCACTGATTCAAAAACAGCAGCGGCATCTGCTCCGGACTGATAAGATCAGCAACAGTCCCCTTCTTGATACCTTCTCATAGTTTATCTCTCGAACTGATCTTCATCACAGTAATGACATTCGTTCACTATTACTGTACACGTATCTTCCTCCTGATTTTAATATTCTCACTTTGCTTTTCATTGTTTCCCCGCAGTGCTTCCAAATGTCACTCTTCATATGAAAATAAAAAGTAAAGAAAAACGTGTCAAAGGTGTTACGCTATCGCAAACAATAATCCCCTCTAATCCAAGGCTTAACATGGCTGCTGTGTTAGTTGGGTTTCTTGTGTTTAATAATTTTAATGAATGACTGATTGCAGCCATGTGAATTAAGGGTTTTCCCCTGCTTTCTTATCATGCCGGGAATACAGATTTATCTCACCCTCCAGCCCTCAAAAGCTTATGGGAAATCATGAATGAATAATAATAACAGACATTCTCATGGGGGTGGAGATGAATGAATATATGCGCACAAAAGTTTCAGTAACGCTGACTGTGCCTTGTACGTTTAATGGCAAAATAACAGAGGACAAAATAAGTTATTTACAACACGTAGTAACATGTAAACACAATCTTCTGTACAAAGAAATATACATGCAAAAGTAAAAATAAGTCATACTAAGACATTCAAGATGACATTTCTGCAGTCTTGTTTTAGGTGTATTTAAAATATGACAGTTGTGAGGTTTACATCCCGGGTGTGGGCGAACTGCCCGACCCTTCTCTGTACATCTTTACATCGTGAGCAGGCGGGTTTCCCAAGAAACCGTTTCTCTTCGATCGTAACCTGACAAAGCGATGATCAGGATAGTTTCAGGGAAACCCTTATCCACATTAATAAATAAAAATGACACAAAATAAAAGACGGAGACTTTACAGACCAGAGAGACAAGTCAATAAACTCAACATGTTATCGACAGCAACTGACAACCTTCAAATAAAACGAGAAGCGACGCGAGTTTTTCATTTTTAACAACCTCTCGAACTTAATTCACTGGACTGGCACTTTAAAGAAGTTTTTAAGCAACTTTTTAACCTAAAGACGTCATCGTATTTAAATGAAAACAACTGGCAGACCTTTTTCACGGGAGATACCTGTTAATGCTAATCAGAAAAACTGTGGTTCAGGGGTTGTTATTATCTGCCAGAAGGTATAATTCTTTCATCAGTGCAGTCCATGGTGACTTTTTCACCCCAGACCTATTGCTTGGTGAAGATATAAACCAATACGGTCTAGCAACATACACTAGTGTCTACCTACAAGAGCCAAACAAACTCACACGGCAAATAACTTTGTGCACGGCTTGAAAAAAAAACAAAAAAGAAAAGAAATAATAATAAAAAAAGACAAGTCAATATAATTTTTTTCAGCAATAAACCACCAAACAATCTTCTTATTACAATAAGAATAAATAAAACCACAAGGAACCTTTGTAAACGCTCATATGCCTCTGCTCAGTGTGGTCTGTTATAACTCAACATGACAAGTCATTAAAAAAGCAAACAAACATATTAGCAGGAGAACAAAGCAGAGCCAACTTTGGTATTGTTACAAAAAAACAAAAGCGAAACAAGGACGACATAAAAGCATAAGTGCCTATATTTCATAGATACACATTTTTATACATTATTTTGGAAAAACTCTCCTTTTGTTGCAGGGTTGTTGTTGTTGTTGTTGTTGTTTTTTTGTTTTGTTTTTTGCAGGATATTAATACTGAACTTAATACATAAGAGTTAACACAATACATACATCTATTGCAGTACCAGGTACGTACATGCCTTTTTAAGAATACGGCTACAACACAAGTTTTCATAAATAGTTGCATAAATGTTAAAGCTGCGACATTGCACGTGGGAACCTAGTAGCGGTTTGATCCGTCCGTCCGCAGGGACTCGCTAAAACTCAGCAGATGGAATCGTTTTTGTTCGTCGAGAGATAAATCCGTCAAAATGAGAACGAAAAGCGGGAAAAACGTTATTTACATATAAGGCGGATGCAGGTAAAAATCTGAGAAGCTCTATCGGGATATTCTTTTTTGCTGAGTTGTTTTAATGCTTTGTTCAAGTTAGTTTCTCTTAGTGTCACAAACAGAAGTGATTTAACCTTTGAAACTGAAGCGGGGGAGAGTTAAGAAAAGCAAACTATTGCACTGAATGTAAGTTTCTGCAAAACGTGGTTTTGGTAGTTACATCTTGTTCCAGAATAAGAGGACCCTGCTGATGGGTGCCACTTCACCACGCAAATCTCACTTCCCTTTTTTTTTTCTTTTCGTTTTTTACTTTTTCTACTCACCAACTACCCTTTGTTTTCCAAAAGGTTATGAATAAAGACAGTTCTCCGTCTCCTCGCTGTACATTTTGTTTCATTTACAAAAAGTAATCTCTCGTTACAAAAAAACATTTTCTTGTGTTCAACCGAAAGCAGCCTGAAATATTCCTATTGTACAGTATTCTTCTTTTTTTTTTTTTCTTTGTTTAACACTGTCCGAAACGCAAGACTCGCTCACGCTGGCTTGTTGAGAAAGCTTGGTTTTCTCCCTGCTGAGTCAAGGTGTTGAAATCTCAAATGGATTCCAAGAGTTCGCTTGTTGTGCAGGCATAGTGACGGTATGCCAGGTTTAAGGAGGGGAAGGGCTTGGGGGTTCGAAGGGTTTAATCGGCAGAGGTTAGTCAGTCGGCAGCAGCAGCAGCAGCAGCAGCAGGACTTTTGTGGCTTTGTGAGGGAAAAGGGGATTGTAGCAGGCGTGTCGCTGGTGGTGCTCTCAGTAGGCTTCTAACAAGGATCAAGTGAATGAAGAGCAGTAGTGGAAGAAATTCCTTCTGGTCGTGTTTACCTGGTGACCTACTGTCAGGTCTGGCTGAGCAGGCGGCTGTGAAGGAAGGCCTTAATGGTGCCTATGGGCCGGACATCATTCTGGTGTTTCCGTCTCTCGATGAAAGAAATGAGCCTGGATGTGTCCAGATGTGTGCCGCAATGATTCCGAGATGGTGACAGTGCTGGTGGCTGTGTGGGATTTAAGGTTGAGTCACTGCTTGATAAACCTCGAGGCTGGAGCCAGGGCTCCTCCAGGCAGGACGCAGCAGGGGGCCGTCGCTCTGGCTCGCCCCGGAGCAGCAGGCAGATGAAGTCTCTGGCAGCTGGGCTCACACCCTGGAAGTAATCCTCAGGGAAGCTAAAGTCCAGGCGACAGATGTTCAGACACGTCTCCTCAAGGCTCTCGTCCAGGAATGGAGAGGCGCCGCTCAGAACCACATAGGTCACCACCCCTGTAAATCAACCAGTTGGTCAATCAACAGGTTATTTAGCCAAATTAAATTAATTCATTCAGCTCACTTTTAAATCCCCTTTGATAATCAATATAGCTTTATATTAAACAATCATGCACAAAAGCAGCTTCTGCAGCTGCTAAAATATTATAGCACCAAGACTACAACAATAACAATCCTCTGTTAGATAATTTGCCTGCTTGTTGAGGCTTTCACTGCATTATTGTAGGGTCTTTACCTTACAACACAAAAAAGCCTATAAATGCCATATAAATAAAACTGAACTGAATCATTAATTTTACACTGCACTCCCTTACGCTGTACTAATATATACATTTTTCTGATGAAACTCATCATCTACATACATAGCAGTAAAATATCACTTGAAGCTTCAAAATATTGAAGTCAGTTAATAGATTGCTGCGCGGTTGGCAAGGAGAAATTGCGACTGGGGATTTAAATCACTGATCTTTGCATCCCCAGAGAGGCTGACTGACTGCACTGCAGAGGAAACACTTGTGTTAACGCACCTGGCTTAGAGATTGAGATGATAGTATCGCATGGGAGTATTTCTGTCTATTTTTGTGTTTTAGTCAAATATCAATAAGCAGCCTTTTGCACATACTGACAAATAAGAACAAAGGAATGTGTATTTAATACTATTACAGTGGGTTTCTGCTGCTGTGATTGTGTATTCGAGTACATAAAGGGTTCTCTAATGCAAAAATCAGCAAGATACAATTTCTCTACAGACCTAAGCTCCAGAGGTCAGACGTCAGTGAGACGGGCTGACCCAGGATCAGTTCAGGAGCAGAGAACTCTGGGCTTCCCAGAAGAGGATGGATGTAAGAGGAGGGGGGGTTCAGTTGAACAGCATCACCAAAGTCTGTCAGCTTGATCACTGGCTGGGAGGACGCATGTTCCACCACAATGTTTTCAGGCTGTAGGAGCAGGATAGGAGGATATAGGACACAATCATCAGACCTAGAGAAGCACAACAGCAGTGCAACAGCTTCCCCAAAATAAGATTTAGATTGTAATGCTTTGTTTGTTGTTTACTTTGAGGTCAAGATGTGCTATCCTCCAGCTGTGCAGGTAATGGAGAGCTTCAAGAATATCTCTGAGGTATAAAGCAACTTTCTCCTCCGTCAGGTTGCCCCAGCTCACGATGTAGTCCAGGAATCGCCCCTGGTCTGCCCTGATAACACAAACACAACATGCATTTTATTTATTTCTTTTTTTTAGAGACAAATCTAAGTATGTTTTTCAAACAGATCAGATGTCACAGTCGTTTTACTTACATCTCTAGTACCAGTACGTAGCTGCTGGCTGTCTCAAACGTGTCTAGCAGCTTGACCAGATTGGGATGGTCTAGATTCTGGAGGAGTCTGATCTCCTGCAGGACCTGTTCTCGACGCAACAGCTTCTTGTTAACATGCTTTGCTGCAACTGTGCGTTTACTCCCTCTCTGGTCGCATCGCTTAGTCACCGAGAACCGACCCCTGCAAGGCAAAAATTAGTAGTTAGTAAACTGAAACTTGAGGAATAAGACATTTCATTTGTGACTCACTTTTTAAAAATATCCTACATCAAATTTATAAACTATAACGCCCAATCATGACTGGTGGACTTGGATGTATAATGTCAATCTACTTCTTTGTTGATTATCTATATCAGCTTGTCCAATGTACAACCTCATTTCCAAAAAAGCTTGTGACACTTTCTGAAAATGTAGTTTCTCATTGCTTAGTAAAGTTTGAACTTGTATTTGTGAATGCAGTCACAAATTGTGTTAAATGATTTGAATATTGCTGCATTCTCTAACCAGCTACTGAGGAATAAGCAACTCATTCCTCATTTAAATACCTTCACTTGTATCATCTGTCGCTACTGCTATTACTACTACTACTATATATATGAGTGCTGCTCCTAATTTATTAGCTTTGATGTGGTCGAGAAGCACTGCGTGACAGGAAAACACACCTTCCTAGTTCAGTAATTTCTGTGTACTGGGACTCAAAGCCGTTTTTCCAGAGGAGTTCGCTGCCATCGTCAGGGGTTCCTGAGACAACACAGGGAATTCACAATGATTCAAGTATCAAAGTTAAAAATTATAAAATCAATGTTTTAAATGTTTCAAACACCTGCGTGGCATAATATCAAGAGACATACACAATGACAGGACTCTGACCTGACACTCTAAGACTGGCAGAGGAGGTGACAGCGCCTGCTATGTTTGTAGCAACACAGGTATACACGCCGCTGTCCTCTACAGACGCGTCCGTGATGCACAGGGACGCCTCTCCGGTCTCACTGCAGAAATGGAGAATGAAAGGAAACAAAGCATTAAGTGAAATTCACAAACTGATACTGTAATTTGCACACAGTTATTATGACTTCATATTCTTTTTTAACAACATGAATGTGTTAACTGAGTTTGTTAGCAGCACATCTGCACCTTTACGTCACAGGCTAATGTAAGATTTGGATTTTTCTAGCTAAAAATCAATAAAAGAAATTCACGTGAGCCCCCCCACACCTGTAGGTCATGCTGTAATGTCCGTTGTTGCTCAGAGAGTTGTTGTCAGGGCCACGCCAAGTGATGGTTGGTCGGGGGCGACCGCAAACTTTTACACCTCAGAGTAACTGCATCGCCACTCTCACATGTTGCATCACTAACTGGAATGAGGAACTCTGGGGGACCTAAAAACAACAACAACAAAAACCCAGTGAAGCTTATTGTTTATCTTTTTGAATTTTTATTCCAAATGCAAGGAAAGATTTGCTCCTTGGCTGAAGCAACAACGTGCACGTACCTTCATAGATAAAGTTGGGATTCAGAAGCTGAAATGACAATTTGAAGACATAATTAGATTTCTTGCACAAATTGCAGTGGATGTCGGTGGGGTGGCGTTTAACGTGACACTTTTCTACCTTGACAGAGACTTTGTTGGCCAGGCTGTCCTGAGACTTTCGGTAGCCGTTCTCAATTTTCCTGCCCTCCTTGTCTCTTTTCTCAGACTTCCGGCGAATGCGCAGTGCTGTGTGCCACGATAATGACTTTCTAAACAAACGCAAGAACAAAAATCGAGAAGTTTCAGGTTTCACGTTTGCATAATCGTAATCACTATGACTGTCGTGTTTTCTGTGGCAACCTAAAAAGGAAGGAAGGCTGCTTATGCTTACTTTATGGTGCCTTCGGAGAGCTCGGGTGTGACTGAGGATGAAGTGTGTCCTAACACGTAGCCAGGGATCCAGCCCTCAGCCGCAGGGCAGTGCTCATTGGCTGCCCGGTACACCAGGAACATGTTCTGCTGGTTGCTTGCTAGCATTTGGACCACCTCACCCTGCACCACACTGATCTCATCCTCCTTCACTGCCACATAATCCTGAGTCACCAGCATGGTGGACACGCTGCTGCTGCTACTACTGCTTTCACTCTGTCAGGAGGAGAACACATTAAATCATGAGTTACTGCACACATTAACACACATGAAAATACATAAATGCACATATGTCTAAAAGGGAAATGTTACTTCACACCAATCAAATGGATAGTTTGATTGCAGGGAACATGTATAAAAATGAAACTGAGAATATGTTGAATGCATGCAGTGCAAAATGCTTTTTTTTTTTTTTTTCTTTTTTTGAAAAAGCACTTGTTTGTATTTAGAGCAACGGGCTGACAAGTTAGACTGAGAAGTTACAAAAGCACAGAGCTTATGATCCCCCCGGGCAGGGATGATGAAATGAGGAACTTTATGTTTTCAAAGACAAAGACAAGTTTTCAAGAAGAGGTGCTGAAGACACTTTGAAACAAACAGGGCAGGTTGTGCAAACAAGCTTTTAGCCTTTGTGAGGTGAGAAACCATCTCACCAGATAAAAAGCCATTTCAAAAAGAAATTCTGTCGGTACTGTCAAACAAACAAGGCAGGTTGCGGAAAACAAAACGCTGTTTGTGCAATCATAAGGTTAATCTCTGTGAAGTGAGAAACCATCTTACCAGAAAAGAAACGGCTTTTTTGAAATGTGCTAATGTTTTCAAAAAACAAAGAAAAAAAAACGTCCCATAGCTTTTGAAAGGAGATTGGAAGTTATCACCTAACGGAAAAAAGAGATAACATGTTTTTGAAATGGCACTTGTTAATGTTTAGTAGCTACAGTTGGAAAGCAAATGCGTACTGAAGCTCAGAGAGAGTCTTGAAAAGCAGATACAAGTTTCTCTGTGACTCAGATCCACACTGTTAGTAGTTTCCGGAAAGGCAAAAATTCTCCCTCACACACACTGTCGGTGAAGTTAGTGCACTCAGATAGGTGTTATTCTTCAGTCATTCAAGTGTTTTAGCAGCAGTAGTAGTTGTTGAATTTAAAAGCCATTCTCAGAGCCAGCGGCAGGTTGACTGACTGGCAGACAGGCAGCCACTAAGGGTGAGGTTAGTGACTAGTAAGTACTCTAGGCCTCGCTGAAGCCTGGGCCTCGACTTGGCATCTTACCCCGTTGCTCTGGGTGGAGTGTATGGACTGCTCGCTGGTGGAGGAGCAGGTGCTCATGCGATCTATGTCCTTACTGTGGCTGGAGTGGCGGTGATGAGAGGGAGTCCCGTGACTTCCTCTGCCCAGAGAGTCGCCTCCACTGCCACCATTGTCACTGGGGTAGGAGAAGGAACCTGGCCTGCTGGCAGGAGAGGGAGGCAGAGCGGGGACTATGGCCCAGAAAGCGTTGCCTTTATGAGCTGGGCTGGTGGGGACAAACGCTTCCTTTCCTCCTCCTCCTCCGGGAGTTTGAGGTAATATCAGAGGTGAAACTGTCCCAACTCGAGGGCTTTTGAGATGAAAATTCAGAGGAGCTACTGGCATCTGTGGTCTGCCGGCCATTTGATGCTTCGGCATTTCCTCTGAGGCTCCGAGAACCTGTCTGACACTGCTGTCCATACTACCTGATGGCCTGTTACTGTTATTACTGTTACTTCCATGAGGACTATCCAGCATCCTCATCTTAGGGACCTCTGAGGCTAACAGCTCTCCATTAGCTGTGTTGCCTGAACGGGGGTTAGAGGAGAGGGACTGAAGCGGCTGTGGGTGGCAGAGTGACCACATACCTGCTGATCTGTCGGGACCCTCAGGGCCCGGGGGGTGATGGTGGTGAACAGGCTGGGGGAGGCGTGAGGACGGCTGGGGGATGCGAGATGGTCGGGAGCGCGGGCCGCACAGGGAGGAGGCGCTACCCCCTGATCCTCCAGAGCTGCCTTCGCCGCCACCTCCTCCCCCCATATTGCAGGTACTGTTGGAGCTGCTGCCTCCTGGTAGACCTGCAGTACTGCTGCTGCTAGGTGGACCGCTTGGCCCGCCACCTCCCACATGGTTCCTCTGATACTCTATAGGTGACGTCAAAGCTGTGGGAGCAGACAAGAGTTAGTTTTTTGGGGTTTTTTTTAAACAACTTCATAGCCCTCTTAAACTAAAAGGACCAAGAGTGTCAAAATGTTTTATGTAAAAATGTAATTTTGTGTGTTACAGTATTCACAACAATTTCTTACCATTGAGGAAATTTCTCTGATTCTCCAGGATCTGGCTGACCTGATGGATCCAGACTTGACTGACTCCAGGACTTGGTGAATGGAAAGTGTACCTCTCCAGGTTGCCACTAGATGACCTGGAGGTCAGTGTGAACTTGCAGGGGTCATCAGCATTTTCTTCTAGACCCAACCAGCTCACCTGAAGTTACGTGGCAGGCGAGGGTAAAGAGACAAAGATAAGAAAAAATATAGAGATATGAAATAAAATAGAGCAGGTTTAGCTTCATGATCAATAGGGACAATCCAAAGTAAGTCCACAGTTGGTTTCAAAGCTATTTAAGTGAGCTGTATTCACCTTAATGCTGTTCTTGAAGAGGTAGCCAGGAGTAGAGAAGCCCTTCTTTTTGTCCAGGGGTTCACTGAAGATAACTATCTGCTCAAACAGAAACACTCTCCTCTCTTTCATCCTGGATAGGAGCCCTCCGTCCTGGTCTGAAACCATGAAAGTGTCTTGGAGAAGCAATCTGCCCTGAGCCACAATTTTACCCTGAGAAACAAACAGGCAATCCAAAGAAAGTTCTAGATGGTGAAGGAGTTTTCTTAAATAGTTTTATTTTGGATAAGTTATTAGAAAAAATGAAAACACACAAAATCCGACAACAAACTAGAGCTGCAAAAACAAGTGCACACTGACACCTAGTGGCAGTTGCCTGAAGCAAGACAAAAAATGTGAAGCATTTACTCTATTGCATTATGTATTTTGGAAACATTCACACACTATCAGAGGTACCAAAGGGAGACTTACATCAAAGCCTTGAAGGCGCCCAACATTCATCATGTCATTGCAGCGTTTGGGGACCACGCACATCACTTCTACAGCTTTCTGTGGAAGAACACGAGAGAAAAAAAAAGTTAAAAACTACTTATCTAGTTATGATACTTTCACAGCATTCATTGGAAAACACAACAGATTATTATTGCTTCATTAGTTTTGTGCTGAATCCTGGGCTTTTTCTCGATTGTACCTCCAGCTCTGTGGCATCCACTCCAGCCTTCTTAGAAATTTTAAGAAGATCCTGTGAAGAAGTTAACAGAGGTAAGGAGAGAAATTCAGACTGTGTTGATCATAATTTATGTTGTACAGAAAAATATTTACCTTCAGTAGCAGTTGGTACTTCATTATGCGCTGGACAGGTTTGATGAGTAAGTCAGTGAGCTGCAGTCTGTGTCCCAGTCGCTGCTTCAGGTCCTGAAGAAAAAGAAAAATCTATCATGTCCGGGACCTGACTCATGACACGGACAATACAATACAGATAGCATGCTGTGGCTATGAGGTGCAAAATGATTAAACAATCTTACCTCAAAGTACGTATCAATATACTCCGACACGATGTGCTCAGACTTAGGCTTGTTTTGGCAGTACACAATATACATGTGCAGTCTCCGTTCCTGTATTTGCAACAAAAACAGAAAAGAATATTACAGATAAGAACGTGTGATATCCTCTAACAAAATCATGCTGCAAAATTAGTGCATTTCTTACTTGTTTGACAAATAAAGGTCCCAGCCGGTCAGGATCCTCCAAACACTTTTCAAGTTCTCCCAGGAAAAAACTGTGAATGGATACAGACATGTGATTTAACCTGCCAAGAAACAGCATGTTGACATTTTCTTTGTATAATGCTGCATATGCCCTGAAGCAGGGGCAGGTACTACAGGTGAAGGACTCTGCCACCGTACTCTTTGTGCCAGTCATAGATCTGATGGATGTTTCCAAAAACAATCTTGTCTTTTCCTTTCATGTCATCTGGAACTCCTTCCTCTTTCATTCTGCTCATGTAGCCCTGAAAGAAAGAGCCACCCAAAGTGTAAGAAGCACAAGCAAACGCTGACCAACAACTATGTCCGAAAATTTATTTATCCAGATTGTTTTCTTTTCTTACCTCCACCACTGATCCCAGGTCTCTGACATAGTCTCTCTCAGTCTCCACCAGCTCCAGAAGTACATAACTGAGAGAAAGAACACACAGAAATTGTCACGTAAGACGAATGCAACGCTCAGCTGTGGATGAATATCAGAAATGCTCCATATAAGCACACGAATGAGGACAAACATCATTTAGTGTCTGGGTTCAAGCAGCTTTTATTTATAAAAACACCAACAGGACTTATAACTCACTGTCTTCTCTTGAGGAAGCCAGATTTGCGCTCCTCCACCTCGTCGATGGGTGAGGAGGAGGAGAGGAGGGAGTTGTCGGAGGGATTGAGAGAGGGAGAGCTGCTGTCACCTTGCTCCACCAACAGAGAACTGGGACGGTCTTCCAGTGACTGAATTAAAGAATTAAGAAATTAAGAGGCAGAAAAATATGTTCCACTTACTTATCTTTATCGAAATGAAGCGTAATATACGTGGAGGCCAGTCTGCATGAGTATACTGGGGATATTCGCCAGAGTGCAGTGCCCATTTGTTGGAACAGAGGACAGCTGGGATAGTTAGTCACAGTTTTGACAGATGACTTGCTGGCAATGATGCCATTCTCTGTCACTAACACCAGAAAGAAAGCGTGCGCTTGTATCTACATCTATTAAAATTGTTCTGTGTGCAAGTGGGCCTCATTTGCAAGTATTTGTGAGTGTTTATGAAATCCATCTCACCATCTTGCTCTTCACCAGTTCTTCGATGGCACTGACCAGTTCAGCCGCACTGGGTGTCTCTGAGCTACTGGGACGTCCAGACAGCCGAGATGCAGACTGAAAGAGAGAGAAGAAATGGAAGGAATAAAGAAAACTAACGGTTAATCTTCAAGACACTGTGAATGGAGAACTTTTAGGTGTTGCATGCATACAGGAGTCATACATTCTTAGAGACTTGAGCTCACCATTGTCGTGATTTGGACCTCGATATTCCACATGTCCAAATAAAGACTTGGTTTGTGTGATCTCCCTAATAAAAGGGTTAATTGGGAGCCAACTTGGAGCCAATCACAGACTATATTCTTGGGAAAACAGGGGTTACGAGGTGGGTTTAGGTCAGGGGGAAACTGTGATTGGAGTGCTCTTCAAGCACACGCGCCATAATTGGTCGAAAAAATACTCCATTGGACGGAAAGTTTGCCTCTGCTACAGAGCTTAGTCGGAGGCACAAAGGGCAGGGCGAGATTTAAACGATCCACAATGCACAACCATTTAATGTCACAGACATTTTGCTACTGCAAAGACATGTAAATGGATTCACTTCAGCAAAAAAAGAAGAAAAAAAGAAGAAAAAACATGCAGAGGGAATTTAATTAGACAGAAAGGAAAGAAAGGAAAAATCTAGATAGGATCATTTAGAGGGTTTCACATGGACAGATAGGGAAACTGGGACAGAAGAGAAGTAGAACAGAAATCAACATAATGCTGAAGGAGGGAACATGCAACCATTAAGAAAATAGGAGAAAACAGGCAGAGTTATTAGTGCCAAAATAAAGTTAAGCTGTTATTTTAAGCTGTGAGTGGAGGAGCAAGTTAAAAATCTTGCTGCCTATGAGTCATGTGGATTAAATAATAACAGAACAAATACAAACAGAAATAAACAAAGAAAAAGCTCAAATATATGTCCACTCTATGCTGTTCAATCTATCTTACTTTCTCTCTTGCTGATGCACATGATGAGCTGTTGTGTGTACATCATATATTTATGACTGCGTCTCGATTGCTCTGCATGTCCCCACCTTGTCATCCTGAGAGTCGGGCTGAAGCAGGCTGTGTTGCTGGATGGCCATTGGGGGAGGCAGCGGGACAGCATCCGCCCCCTCTTCTCCTTCCTCCTCACCGCAGCTCTGCATGCCCGATGAGGAAGACTTGGACAGGGTGCCACTGCTCAGCCCCTCATTGCGCATACGCTGGAGAGAAATAAAGAACAAGTGGTAGTTCAGAGTCAGACATGGTCACAGTTATTCAGCATTACGGTGCGTCGTCTTACTTCTTCCAGGGTCTCATCTTGTGGAGTGGCGGCGCTGTCGTCAGAGTCCTTCTGCGAGCCGGGCATCGCGTCCATGTTCTTCCTCGTGCCATCGCGGTTCTTCTTATGCTTGTGGGCGAGCTTTTTGACGTGGCCGTCGGCTTTACCGGAGCTGAGCCGCCGAACCGGACTCGTCAGCCACTTCCTTAGCGTGTTTCCAGGACGTTTGGGACCTGGGGAGCTGTGAGGACCCAGCGTTTGGCTGGAGCCGGGCTGCAGGGCGTCATTGCTGGATACGGACAAGGTGTCTGAATGGACAGAGGAAAGAGAATGAAGCGCATCCAGTGTTACTCAAACGAAACGCAAAGAACATGCAACCATTAAAGAAAAAAAACAAACTTTTTTCAGTTTTACACTGACTGGCAGGTCTTTCAAATCAGGGACTAACAATGGACAGCTAATCCATGTGATTAATGCTATCTGATTGTGCTGTTGTGAAGGTTTGTTTACATCACACATGCTTTTACACTGGCACAAACTCGTCCTGGAATATGAAAGTATGACCCAAATCAAATCTGTCGAATGTATTGCTCATTGCAAAAATCATGCATATTCATGGTAAGATGTTAAGTGTCACCAACTCATCTATTTCTGCATTAAACAAAACTCTATGCATATGTAACATAGCCTAGAGGCAGAGAGAAGAAAAAAATAAAGTCAATATATGTTAAAGATAAGTGTGGATGTGTTTGTTTGTGCTCTGTGCAGGAGGCAGGATGGCCTCCTCCCCCTCTCACAGTGATGACGGCTCCTCGGGGAATCTGTAGGAGGAAAGCTCTTTTTCTTCAACTAGAAATGGAGCGGTGAGAAAATAACGCAGTATAAAGGGATGCTTGAGGCTTTGTCTGAGTACTTCAAACATACAGCCATCTGTCTGTCTCACCTGTCTCTGCTCATTTACTCTTACTTATCTCCCTCTAACCTTAATTTGTTTGCCCTTGTATCACCCTTTATCAATTACTGCACTACCATCCTCCTCTTTAGCTTCCTTTGCTCTCGCTGAAAATGCTGATGGGAGACTCACAAGTCTGACAACTAAACAAGCTTCTGACAATCTCTGAGCAATCTCAGGATGAGGGTGGATATCCTCAAGCAGTTCAACCGAGGGTAACAACCTGATTTAAAAGTTTTTCTCGATCTGCTCATTTCATGAGAGAAAGAAAAACAAAAACCACAAGCAGTGGATACCACAGAATACATTATGTATTATGAATTATTACACTGCTGCACAGTTTGTCAGCCTGGGTGGACATGTACTGTTGGACACACTTTCATCCCAAGATTGTTTTATACTATGTTTTTTTTTCCCTATTTGGCCAAATTATTATCAATCACCATGTCAGCTACAATTTTTATGCACGACGGAGAGCTGTAGTTACAGAAAAATTATGAAAGCATCCCCAGTGCATGCAAACATCGTATAATAATAACATAAAATTAGGGATTTTAAACGATACTGTTTTTTTAATCTTAGAAATAATCTAAATGGACAAAAGTACTGGGGCAACAACACATCACACCTACAGGAGCTGTTCAGCCATGCCAAGAAGCTCCCGGTGCAATTTCTCTGCTGATGTTAATGCCAGAGGAGGCTTCAAACTTAGTTATTGAGTCAGCAATAAGTGACTGATAGAGGCTTTTACACACTATGCGCCTCAGCACTTAATGACCACGATCTGACACTTTGTGGTTAAGCTGCTGTGGCTTCTAAATGTTTCCGCTTTACAAGCTGATCTAGGACAAAAGAGTGACTTCTTGTCGCATCCTCTTTCTGTACCACAGTTCACTGAGCTCTTTAGAATGACCCATTTGTTCACATATGTGCGGTAAAGGGACAGAAAAGACCTGAATTCAAAGATTACGAGAGTGTGGGACCCAAAACTTGTTTCCATTTTCAAAGTCTGACCTTTCAGAACAATGCCTCATTTCTGCATGTTTTTATCACTGCCAATTTAGACTAATAAACAGCACTTATTCTTTTTTTCGTTGAATTTAGAAAACAAGCAAACAAACAAACAAACAAAATGAACTACAGTGACACTGCACTGGCTCTCTGTACCTTATAGAACCCGTTTGTTTCGTTGCCCTCTACATGAGAGACTTCATTTCCTTTTATGTGTCAGCCAGATCACTGCTGGTCCATCACTGCTTTTCAGCAGTGAAACCACCTACTGATTTAACCCCTCATACAGGCTTTCAGTATATTTCAAAAAACAATTTAACACCGGTCTGTTAAATGAAGCACTTGTTATATTATACCCATAGTTTTATTCATGGTAAAGTCTTTGTTTTAAATCCTATTTTGCCCTCTGTTTTTATTACACTGATTTCTTTAAAGATCCTTGCTGTTAATACAGCGAGTTAAATTAAAGGCCGTTTCTTGATACAGGCGGTGATGACCTTTTCATTGTGGACACGACTTCCAGTGAGGAAGTGACTGCAAAAATATGTTTATTCATACAGGGGCGATGAGTCAGGACAACACACTCTCCTCCTACATCACTCTGCTTTAAATTGTTTGCATGAAAACACGATGAGCTTGAAAACAAACATCCAGAAAGGAGAACAGAGAGATGTTTTTCATCTTTTAGAAGTTATCTAGGTTTTACAGCGAGACTAAAGGCAAGGTTTAAAATACTCAAATTCAGTTATTAGAGCATTTAAAAAGGTGCAGCTGCAAAAGATTAAGGCACACGCCTGAGCCGAACGGCTTTTATGAATAGCAGGTGTGGAATTTCTGCCGTTCTTCATTGGACGATTTCACCCAGCCTGACTTAATGCAGCAACATGTGAATGTGTGGCCGTCATTAAGCCTCCGGAAGACTTTTCTTCTTACTTATAGAATGTGTTCTTACGTCACATGCAAAGGAATGAAGACAGCTCGGTTCCTCAACAACAAGAATCTCCCACATCAGGCACTGCAAAGGCTTTAAATCCATCTTTACTAAGATTCCTCGCACCATCTTCTTCTCACGGTAAAAATCTTTCAATATGGTGCACTTTGATGGCACAGAAATGAGAACACATGTTTTTTACAGATTGCTTTCATTCTGTTCAAACATCTTGAAGGGATGGGAAGGGGAAACTTGGGACGCTTTGCAAATCAATATTTTCCACCCAAACACTCTATTTAAAGACAACAGGGGGTGTCGAAGATTTGTGTGTTTTGCTTGAGGGCAACTTCATCGCTTTTGTTGGCTCAAAAGTTTTACGTGCAACCTCGCTGGTTAGAGCAGATTTGTGGGGGAGCTTTGTAAAATGCTCTCCTCCAACAGATCCCCTGCAGTACTAAATGAAAACCAGTCACAATTGCTGGTTACAGTACTACCCTGGAATTTTTTAGTCACGGGTGCATTCACAGATCCTGTTTAAGGCTGTAATTCTGATGACTCAGAATACCTTTGTTGGTCTCCGAGGATTCCAAATCCCTCACTTATGAGTTCTGAATCCTTCCCCAAATCATGTTTACATTCGATCCATTATTCATGCTAAAAGTTAAAACTACAGGTGCTGACTAGACTTTTGATTTATTAGTGTTTAATATCAGGAAGAGTGTAGGTAAATACCTGCATTAGACAACTGTTGTTCACTAATGGGAACCAGATGAGTCTTTGATACATGTTCACCCAGACTGATAAACTGTAGCAGTTAAATCAAATTTAACCCAAGCTAAAGTGATTAAGGTAACCGCTAAAATGATCACTGAACTGAGAGACCACACTGATGAGCTCCAGCACTTAGGTGAAAACTGCTGCTTTCACCAGGAAAGCACAGAGAAGTGAGGACTTCTCATGAAGAGCAAATGGACTGTGGTTCCTGCAGACATGCTGTGGTTAACAAGCATGAGGTACAGCTACTTGTTTCATAGCCTCACCTTGATGTAATTCAAATAATAGCAAAAAATACTACTTTATAAAACAGTAGCAGTGAGGTAAAACTGTCTTCATAACTGCACTGGAATTTTATAGGTTTGCATATTAGCAATAAGCAGAGAATGGAATCTGCTGGTTATTTATTGTGATCAATATGCAGATATACAGTGTGCAAGATATTGTTTACATAAGTAGTAAGTGTGACGCTGTTGATTTTTCACTAGTCCCACCTGTCTCATGCTTAAAAATCTTGAAGCTTTGGCTTGATAAGTGTTAAGTGGCAAACTGAAGATGTTGATCTAACAGGAGTGTAAATGAAAGTGTGAGACACCTCTCGAACAGCTGGTCAGCCTCTCGCTCGTGGGGAAACAAACAGAGGGAAGTGGCAATTTGTTTGAAGCCTTCTTTTTAATTTTATTCTTTTACTGGCAATTATATTTAAATCCATCCATCCATCCATTCACTTCCGCTTCTCCTTTTTCAGGGTCGCGGGGGGCGCTGGAGCCTATCCCAGCTGTCATAGGGCGAGAGGCGGGGTACACTCTGGACAGGTCGCCAGTGTGTCACAGGGCCAACACACAGGGACAGACAACCAGTCGCACTCACATTCACTCGCACATTCACACCTAGTGGCAATTTGGATTATCCAATTAACCTATCCCCACAAACTGCATGTCTTTGGAAGGTGGGAGGAAGCCAGAGTACCCGGAGGGAACCCACAAAGACACGGGGAGAACATGCTCCACACAGAAAGACCCCGGCCTGATGGTGGAATTGAACTCAGGACCTTCTTGCTGTGCGGCAACAGTGCTAACCACCTTGCCTATATATATATTTAAATCACAGAAATAAATCATGTTTTTTGTTCAAATGAGCTATAACTGCATGAACTGTATTATAGGCATCATCGTTGAAGACCTTTCAATTTTGCTGCTAAAAATAACACAGAATGTTCTACTGGCAGCGGGAGCAACAGTGTCCGCTTTAAAGAAGTTTGAGTTTTTCCATAACTTACATTTAGATATTTTTTCTTTATTGTATTATCATTAATTTTATTTTTGGATTTTAAAACGTACTCTTTTACAAAAAAAGCTGAAAAAAAAAATCTGGTTTAGCAGTTACAAGTTTGATTAATTGCTGACTTCTTAGAACAGTAAATGGCCTGTAAATGGCCTGTATTTGTATAGCGCTTTACTAGTCCCTAAAGACCCCAAAGCGCTTTACACAACCAGTCATCCACCCATTCACACACACATTCACACACTGGTGATGGCAAGCTACATTGTAGCCACAGCCACCCTGGGGCGCACTGAGAACAGTCCAGCATGCAGGCTCATCCTTAGATACAGAAACAGGAATTCAGTTTCTTATTTGCCTAATAAATAACATAATAATATATAATAATATTTTTTTGCAGGTGGTCTAATAAATTGGTTAGGAAGTATACGTACATAGATGAGAAAAACTTAAAATGTATTCTACTTTCTTCATAATTCTGGCTAAACATACAAAACAACAGTACTTGTGATAGACTTCTCAATACTCCTATTCACTTTAACTTTGTGGGCTAATGTCCTTCAGAAGAACCCACCAGATGTTCTAATACTACTTAAGCATTATGTGATTTATCAGCAAGCTTCCGACACAATGTGACAACTCAGTCAATGCTCCTTTACGCTGCTGCAAAGAACATGCTAGATTTACAACTTTATGTGTGTTCTTGTGTCTCTAAGAATAGAAGTGGGGTAGGTGGAGGGGCTCTTGTACAACTGCAGTGATCCAAAAAAGCGCTGTTCAACAGAAGCATGCCTGGGATTCCAGAGGTGTCACCAGGGGAGCATCTTTCATGTGCCCTAATCTTGCCAAGAAGAACCAAAACAAACACACAAAGCCATAAACATCAGTCGGTGTGGCTGGGAACGTGCTTTTAGGGGCGGAGGTGCAGCGTGTGGGGAGAGCTCCAGGGGATTTTGGTAGATGATCTGAAAAAATGTGTACAACGCTAGAGAGGGCTTGCCACCAACAGCCACATTTAGGGAAGGGAGTGGTAATGGGATGAGAGACCACCCAGTGCACATTCTGGCAGAACTAGTGCATATTTGGGTGATTTGTAATGCTTTATCACACTGTATCTAGCAGACACCTGTGAAAACATTAAAAAGGAAAGGGATTCCATTGTTTAAGAGTCCTCATTCTCCCCTTCTCGTCAGTTTGACCTCATCATTCTCTCTTTTCTCAACAACACCCTCTGTCCATCTGTGAGCCTAACCTGGATTTAAACAGGAACGAAGACATAATCTTATCCTGGTGATTTTAGTGAATTTTAATATTTCATTATGTAACGATGCATTCACCAAATTACTTTTGCAGCTATAATGCCACCACATGATCGACAGATGAACTGAGAAATTGCAGCACAAAGCCCGTACAAAAATAGCTGATGTAAACCCAGCAAATAAGGACAAGCTGTCAAAACGACAAATGTAGAGTTGCAGTTGTTTCTTGCACAGCTGGAGCTTCAATGTCGCACTTTAGAGCAAAAAAAGACCCGTTTTAATGTCATAAGACCAGAGGCATAGTCTAATTGAGATTCTAATGTTATGCTTTCGTTACATTTTCACCAGAAGAACAAACAATAGCAGCAAGCCGCTAAACCAGAACAACTTAGCGCAACTTATCATTTGTGTTTTCCCAAGCACACTGCATAAGAAGCAAATCTAGCATTAACAGGATAAGAGGAAGCAATTTACTTTTGTCCTACACATGGCACCTACCCAGATCCAACAGCCAGAACTTGCAGTTGTCAGAGTGTTCTCCCTGCGCCGAATCCACAGAGTAAAAAGGGTTCAAAGACACTAAAGATTCAATTCCACGGGCCATGCTAGTGGAATATAAAACTCTGACTTGAAATATTTCCTTAGAGCATCTCCAAAGGTATGCCAAATGGCTTTAAGATCCTTTGAAAAAATCCCAGAATCTTTATAAATAACAATAAACCTGCAGTAACTACGTCGCTGAAATTCCAGGGAAAGTGTGAAGTCCAGTGTGAGAGAAAAGCAAAAGTCAAATGCAGCATTAGAGAGTAGGATGTTTTCTCTCTCTTTCTTTGTATCTCCATCCCTCCCTCTCTCCCTCCCTCACGAGTGGGCTGCTGTGAGGATATTGGGCAAACCTCCACTGTGCCTCTCCCGTTCCAAGGGGACGTCTGGAAACAGGCAGCATTTCTACCGTATTACCCTTTGTAGAAGCACCCACTCAGTTTGTGTGGGCGGGTGCATATTTTACAGGCATTAGGTCGCATACAACTTGTGCAGTATGCTTGGAACAAATATAGATTTGGTTATGAAATCGAACACAAATGAACAGCATAAAGCTTGGTTTAAAAAAGGAATATGTTTTCTATTCAGTTGTTCATCAAAAGTGTTGCGCATACATTTCAGATTTTCTTTTTACATTTATTTAGTTTCTGAATGGCACTACTGACTATTTATCCAACACATAACTCTGTTTTTGGAGCGTCTTCATCTGAAACTGTGCTCTGTGCAGCCTTGAGCAGTTATGCAAGCTAGACGCACAAAGACCTGCCTGTTTAACTATGAGTGTGTGTTTATGTGTATCTCTTTGGGCTTTAAACACACTCTCTGCTGTTAGGGCACACACAGGCATACACAGGCACTCCGAGTGCTTATATCAATCACATTAAGTTTCATTAAGTGGGTACTTTTGTATTTATTCCATCGCGAGGGGCAGTGCAGTCCACCTGCATGTCTGACAAATCTGTGATATTACATAGCAGGGACGCACAGGCTTGTGCAACTGTCAGCAATTGGATCAGAGCCAGAAAAACAAAAGAAACATATCATAAATCTGAATAACTGAAACTGCCAAGTGTACATTTTGTGGCTTAATTCATCTGCATGTGAAGCCTTCTATGGTACTCTGTCCCCTCAGATGCCTCAAACTGCCAGGAATTCTTAGTGGTGAGAAATTGCAGCCGTAGTCACTGGTTGTCTGCGAGGCTTCACCTCAGTTTATTTTTGTCACTGAACTGTTTGTTTCTTTTGGAGGATTTATAATGGCATTTTTCCTGAAAAATGATATGGCTTACTACCTTGCTAGAATTAACTGAAACCTTAAAAAGACTGAATCAGGGGTGTCAAACATAACCCCAAAGCCTGAGGGCCAAAATCGGCCTTGCAAAGACTCTATTCTGGCCCCGTAACCGGCTTTGAAAAGTGTGAAGGAGGACACCGATTTTGGACTTTTACTACAAGCAAACATCTCCCCCACCATCATTCATAGTACACCGAAGTCATTACGTAATAGAAAAGCAATTAAATGACTGAAAATGTTCCATTTTTTCAATATATACTATCGAAATTTTAGGATTTTAGGATTTCAATGTGCTACCAGAAATTTTACACACTTAAGACCCAAAGAGTCATGTTGACGGATTTCTTTTTTAATTTATAAATTAAAGTTTTAACAGAGAGTTAAGCTTCTTTGACTTTTTACTTAAGCTCAAAGTGGAGTGTAGGAGGCCCACGATGCAAAATGTGTTTGACATTCCTGCTCAAAATAGTCTTGAAAACTCAAAGTTTCGACGAGCATAAGCTGATGATTAAAAAAAATGCCTCCAAAGAACACTGGATGAAATGTCAGGGTGAATATCTATGCACATTTTTACCTTTAACGTACAGTCTATGATTGTGAGACATGACAAGAAAAATGGGAGATTTCCTGGACGACCACCCTAATCCCCTAAACTTTCACCCTTCCACCACTTTGGACAAAGCGGCATCCACGGTTGGTCTGTAAATAAAAAAAAAAGGCTGACAAAAACTGCACAAAAAGCTTTTTTTCCCCCTTTTTTGTCATCCTTGTCTCCCTCCTCTTGAGCAGCAGCCTTTCTGACGAGAGTACCCCCTGCAGAGAAAGGCTCCTTTTCATCACCCCCTCTGACCGCACAAACACACAGCGACAAACGGACAAGAAACACGAGTCCCAGTAAACAAAGTAAGGATGACAAACAAAGAGCTGGAGTTGAAAGCGTAAAATAATTGGTTGGAAAATTGTAGCTTTCTTCTCGTGGCGGTCTAGTAAATCATTCAGCTAATGCCAAAATTGTTAGTTCCTGTATTCACCATCCAAGCATCCTTTAATTTTAAATGCAGACCTTTCTCGTACTGACTATAAAGACGCTGCCAGCAAAATATTTGTATGCTATATCACCATAGAAACAAGCAGTCCACCTCTCACCCACTCTTCCAGATTAAAAAGAGAAAGGCACAAGCAGAAACTTCTCTCAAGACATGATGACAGCAGCTCATAACTCCAACTGGCTACGTGAAATTTGATCACAGCTTGGATTATGAGTGTTTTGGTCAAAAGAACAACAGTTCACAGCAATAACTAGACAACCCTATGATATATTCACATAAGAAAAAAAATGAATATAAAGCATCTAGCTAAGCCAGCTACAAGTCACTGTGTGACTAATTAAACTAAAAGCATGCATGTTTTACAGCAATGCAGCATTAGCATTGGTGGAAAGTCCTTAAGCAAAATTATGTGCTACAGTACAGTTCTGAGGAATATGTTCTGCTTTCCTTTAGGCTATATGGTAGTATCGAAAACTCTGAATTAGTGCCACTTTTGCCAACAGCAAAATGTAATTTATGCTAAGGTAAGAGTAAGGCCACTCCAACTGATGAGCACTTTTTTTTGGTGCTACAAGTATAATTAAATATTAATAACTTGTAAGGATAGTGGGATTCATTGTGCGTGTCATTTTTTGCTGCAGACCTACAAGCCCCTACTTCAGGAAAAAAATATTTTATTTTAGAACCATCAGGCTATAGGTGTATTTTTGAATCTAATACCTTCAGAGGAAGTACCTCCTTCTCTGTGTGCCTGCACAATCCCGGCCACAATCCCTCATCAGTGTTGAGACTTCGAGTTTTTATGTCCTTTGCCCAACTTCACGTGTTAGATAATGCTTCAAATAACAACCCAAATAAGTTCCTGGAAGTCTTACATGGCGAGTGCTGAATGACTAGACTTAGTTTGAGAAGGGCTTTGGTGTTAATACATACAGATTGAGAAAATCCATTTGAAATGTGTTTTTTCTGCCAAAATATGTCAGGTATAAGAACAAAGGCACCAACACAAGGACAAAATGAGGTTTTCTGACAGTAATAACATCTGTCAATGGTAAAATTGTTAATGAAAAAAGTTTTAAAAAAAAGAGTCTAATGAAAAAAAAAAACTGCTGTGCTTCAAGTGGGCCTTCCACAGTTGCATAGCAACACCTAGAAATACATGTCTGTGTTCCCCGAAGCAGCTGTTTAATGGAAAGTGAAGGCTCTACGGGTCATCGATGTTGTATTTGCAAACAGGAACCGAATCCGATATGTCCATGCTCGTGCATGTATGCGACGAGCAGCTGTTTTTAAGTG
Source organism: Simochromis diagramma (assembly GCF_900408965.1). Lineage (NCBI taxonomy): Eukaryota > Metazoa > Chordata > Actinopteri > Cichliformes > Cichlidae > Simochromis > Simochromis diagramma. The sequence continues at coordinate 5,893,749 of NW_024387423.1, read as the reverse complement.
TTCAGATGTGCTTCGCGAAAAAACAAACATCAAAAAACATCATTCAGTGCACCTGTAATAAGCCAAGAAATTATTCTCCTCCTACCTTTGTGGTTGAAGAGGCCCTCCATCTCCATGGAGGACCTGGAGTGAGCGATGCAGAGCATGGAGCAGGGCACAATGCCCTCCTGGGCTGGCGAGCGATCCGTGGTCCGGACCAAGCACCAGTCCGGCTTGTCGTGCAGTCGCTCCAAAACCTCAACAGTCTGGCCGCGGCGGACTGTCAGCTCCCCGTTGCTGCCGCCGTTACTGGCCACAAAGTCGTGTATGACCACTGTGAGTTCACAGCCACCAGAGAGCTGGAAGGGAAACAACAGTACTCTGAATGTTTTTTCAAGAGGATAACCTCCATATTAATAGGTGTTAGGCTAGTGTGTAGAAAAATTTCCAAACAATCCATTATTGCCTCATTGTGTTCCCTTAGAATATACATAAACATTTCTGAGTAGTTTTCTGCATTTTATTAATCTTATCACCAACACTTGCTCGATGTTAAATAATAACCCTGCAATAAAACTTTCCCCGGCAATTAATTAATAACTGTAAAGCAGATGTGCCCACACAATATCATGTGCTAACAGCACAGGGACTCAAGAAGCTCTGTACAGTGTAAGAATGAACCGGTGACTCATCCAAGCTCAACCGAATAAAACGTCATTCTGACGACGTGATCGTCTATGAAAGGAAAGGCAATTTTAGGTAGAGGTGGAGCGAGTCGGGATTAGTCATTTTTCTCACTGGTTATTTTAAAAGGTTTGTCCTTTTAACGTGTGAGTGAAAAAGCAGCTGCTAGTCGCTAATGATGCTTTGATCTGAGGCACAGAGGGTGAGCAAATGTAGCTATTCTGCAAACACAAGAGCAGATAAGATTGAACATTTAAAATGTGTTATGCAATTACAATTCTGGGAAATACAGACCTGAAAACAATTAATATATTAATACTATAATTGTTGCAATGGACATTCTCTGTTTTTAATGCTGTAGTTCAGTAATCACTGGGAGTATAATTGTAATCTTTGAATGACACATTTTCAAGAAGGAAAACTTTATGTTTATTTATGTTAAACATAAAAATTATTAGCAACAGATGAAAAGTCTTGGAAATGGAGTGAAGCCATGCAGCAGTCATTAGCTACACACTCTGCAGTGTAAATACTCTGTAAATACTGTAAAAACGTCCCATGTTTTCCAATACTTACAACTGCTCTAACTGCTTGTGTGCGCTTCCATTTGAGTCTTTCAAAGCATATATTATTGCTCAATATTTTATTCACAGCACACTACACTGCATTAATTGTCACGGCAAAGCAAAGCAGATTATCTGAAACATACCCTTTGGTAGTGGGGCAAAGCCAGAGAGCTTAGGAGCTGAGAAATGGGATGTGAGCTCCTTTCTCCAAACCTGTCCATTGTTTTCCACTCCCTCATTGCAAGAAAAGTTCCAAAAAAAGATAGAAAAACTCTACAGAGCAGAGTTATCTGTGTCTCAGTCCACTAAAGTTCGAATCACACTAAGGGAATGCAGGGAAGCAGGTAAGTAGAAGTTAAAAAAGAGAAATAATCATTCATTTTCAATTAGTATTAAAATTCCTGATCCCAACATTCCAAAGCCAGTAGAAAACTTCCTGCTGTCCACTGTAATTACACTCCTCTGTGGGTCCTTACAATCAGACTACTGAAGATTAAATGATTCCTTCTCTTGTGTCACTTTCCAGTAGCGGCGCAATTAATCCACCCGTGTCTTTTAACAATTACTTTCACACTGAACCTTTCATCAAGAAAAACAAAAACAAAACACACACCAGGAAAATTAGCGGTAAAAACATTATGGTAGCCTGTATTTTGAAGCAAAGAGTAAGATCGATAGCTGTGAGGACTTAAAACTGTGCTCTCCTGTCTGGCATACAGACGAGCATCCTCTGTGAAGTGAGCGTGGGAGGCTGAAGCTGCCGACACACAACAAGTCAGTCACTAGAGCTGAAACGCACACAGGAACACGAGCGCGCGCGCACACACGGCAACACAAACACGCCACTGTCACTTCCCCTTGAATGAAACGTCTCATGGAGTCCGCACAAAGCGAGAGATAAAGAGATGCATTCAAAAAGTGAGAATGAGATGCTAATTTGAATTTGCAGGTGTTACTGTGTTTCAAATGTGTATGCATGTGACTGCTGCCTAAACTGAGGCGCTGTGACTAATTAATCAGTGTCTGTGATAGTTTAGACTTCAGCGGATGCTCCTCACCCCCTCGACCATTAAAATTTCACATTTGGGTCATGTGAAACGACTGCAACTCAAGCGTGAAAATAAGGAACCGATGCAGGAGTCCAGTGATCAGTTTATAATTAGTATGAGATAAACGTACGGGGAGGCTATTTTATCTGTGTGTGTGTGTGTGTGTGCTGCATGTTTTTTAGCTTTACAGTTGATCATACTGAGCGTAGGAGGACAAGCCTTCTGTGGTGCTATTACCAGATATAACCACAGCCACAAGCGCAAATACACACGAAAAAACAAACACACACATGCCGCTTTAAAGCTCTGAGAGTCGGGCTGTTTCTTCCTCCTAACACAATCAAACAATTTCACAGGAAACGACTTGAGGACAGTCGACTGCATCTAAGCATTTTGCACATTTGTTTTTTGTTTTTTTACAATCGTATTACTGAGTGACAGCATTAATCGACAGCAGAGCTGCAATGTGACTGCATGAACTGCACAGTAAGACAGGACAAAATAAAAACAAAAAAAAGAAATAAATAGCACTGAAAACTTGACTATTTTTAATGTGGCTAAAGTGCTTCCCTTACATACTGGTTATGACGAACGTCCGCGTGAGTTGTGTTTTTACCTTATCGCTGTCCAGTGTGTTCTGGGACGTACGTGAGGCAATAGAGATGGTATCAGGTTGGCTGCTGGCGTCTCCCTGGCTGTCCAGCTCCTCTCCATCCCTGCAGGCAGGCATCATTACAGCAGACCCATAATTACTATGACCAATAAACATGACATTTACCCTATAGGGCTATCTTCACGGCATATAGTTTTGTTCGGCTGAAATGCTTCTAGGCATTATCATGAAACTGATTTCTTTTTTTCTTTTTTTTGCCTGACAGTAATCTACTTTTAGCTCACCTTCTGCCTTTGTGTTTAGTTGTGGTGGCTTTAGGGATGTGGATGGGTTCCTTCAGAGCTCCACGCAGGTGGATTGTTCGCTCCTGTATGACTTCCCGAATGTGTTTGATCCAGTCCTGCTTATTCTCAATACTTGAAGCCTGGTGCATAACAGATAACTGGGTTAGATATATGTTAGATTTCAAAGTTTCTTAAGTGCACAGTACTGTTTTCTCTTTTTTAAATACAATGACAGCATTAATAGCAAGAAAAACACAGGTCTACAAATAAGGCCTAATTTAGTTATTTTAATTCTCTCTCTTCCCACAGTGTGCTTAAGCCCTGCAGTCTTTAACTTGACTCACATGTCTATATGATGAGCACATATTCACTCAGAGCCCCAAAAAGCAACCACGGTCTATTACTGTGTTTATTTACGTCACAGATTCAATGTGTAGATGCAGCTTTCATCCTATAACCACCCTCATTTGAGTCTTCCCTTCCTTTTTCACTTAGCAACCAGGACCATGACTGCCATGGAGCCGAGTTATATAAGATTCAGTTTAAGATGATCATCAGAAGTTATGTAATAAGACAGAAAGCTGTACAGCACACATTGCCAAATCGTAACACACCCTGGGAGCCTTTCTCTGTGTCAGTCTCAAAAAGCAAACGCATATCTACACACACACAGCATGCATAAAACATTGCTTCTGACTCACTGCGTGAGAATTACCAAGTCGCTTGTGAGGTTTGGATTATGACCCATCAACTGCTATGCTAATGTGATGAGTGAAGAAGTAGCAGAAAGTAACACCCCACCCCCTTACAGGGACTGAACTTTGTTGGCTGAACAAAAGGAGCCAGGGAGGATTTAGTGAGGATGAACTATAGACATGAAGTAACACTTCTTCATGTATCAAAAACCTTACCACTTCCTGTGATCATATGAGAAGTACATCCATATGAAAAAGAGAGTTTTCACAGGACTTTATGCATTCCTCTGAGAAACACAGCACACCCAAGATTCAGCGGCTTGTAGAACCACTTTTAACACCAATAACTTGAACTGTTTGACTTCTTCAGTCTCACACATAATTGCGGAGGAAATCTGCCCCAGTCTTTTTTACAATGTAGCTTCACTTCATTGAGGTTTATGTGTTTATGTATAGCTCTCCTAAGGTCTTGCCACGACATTTCAGTTAGTTTGGCATCTGGACTTTGACGGAGCCACTGAAACACCTTGATTCATTCCATTTTCAAAGGATGTTGTTCCAGACGTCTTGTAGTTTGTTCAGATGCAACTTTTGCAAACCTAAGCTCTGCAGCCATGCTCTTTTTAGAGAGAAGAGGTTTTCTCCTGGCAATGCTTCAGCACAAGCCACACTTGTTCAGCTATTTTCCAGTTGAACTTTAAGTTTGAGCATAATCTGACCTTAGTTTCTTAGTTTGAATTTGCTGGGATAGCCACACTCTTGGTAAGATTGCGTTAACACACACTTCAACACTCAAACAGCTGGTTTTATGGAAGTGCTCACATTCACTGGTCATTTAATCAAGTACTTGTGATTAGCAGCACTTGGCTGCTTTTTACTCTCTTATTTCCCATGGAAGCAGCAAGGGTGTACTTAGTTTTTCACTGTACTGTATAGAGCCCTATGAAAACTTTCTTCACACAACTTTATAGTAACAATGCTAGAAAAGCTTTTTTGCAAGAGGATTACTTCTAAAATGATTACATCAGATCTGTTATAATATTCAAGGCTTTCAGTAAATCTGTTGGTTAATCTTAAAATACTGTTAAAATAAATATGAATGCAATGACTCTTTCCATAACCCATCGAAGTCAACATCTTCATACCTTCAGAACAATCTTGTTGTCTGAGGTTGGGGTCCTCCCCAACCAGAGGGCAAACTTGCAAGGATCTCCCTCCACATGTTCTGTCACTCCAAGCTCTGACGTCTGATGAGATGAAAAATGTGCAAATAAATTAGGCGAAATATAAAAATATCTCAGATCTACCATCCTACAGTTGCATTCTTCTGCTAAGTTTTTTAAGACTTAACATCTTTATCATTACTTCATATTATTTTTATATGCAGTTGTGTCTAATTTAGACATATTCAGCGTTATGGCCAAGGTCACAGTGAATTCCCTCGAGGTGATCAAGAGATATCAAGTTCAAAATGGGAGCGGCTGACAAACAGGCTGACTCATAGAAGTAGGGGCAACTGAGAAGCATTCTGTCTCCAGCCACAACCGTTGCCATCACAGAGGCATAAAAATATGTGATAACAGCCTTGTAACCCAGATAAAAACAACAGGTGTCTCGGAGGACCTGGCGTGGATCCACTCAGTACAGCCGGATAAAACAATTCTTACAAAGAGCTTGCTCTTGTAGAGGTATTTGCTGCGCCCATTGGAGTCTTTCACTTCTTTGCTGAAGACCAGAGACATCTCAAAGAGGAAGAGGTGTCGATCCCGACCCTTCCGGATAAGAGTCTTAGGATCCCAGACCTGGAAGGACTCCTGGAGTATCAGCTCTCCCTGGGAGTCGATGTTTCCATCAAATCCTGAGGTAGTGAAAGGAAAATCAGGGAAGAATCACCTAAGGGTGCTTTCTTGTTACTGCAGTAAATGCAAATATGTTTGTAGGAGGCAAGTTGAAATAATTTACTTCTGACTCACAGCTGAGTCAGAAATACAACTGACTATAAAAGTGAGCAACATATTTCGTTTTCTCTCAAAAAAGCAAAGTGACAGTTCAGTCACTGGCTACAGACAAGCAAAGAAAAACATACTAGCAGATGCACAGATATGTATACCCACCCTCCAGCATAGAGAGGTGCATGGCATCGTTGGCTCTCTTGGGGACACTGAGCATCACTTCCAGGCCATCCTTGATCTCCCCTTTTCCTTCCTCACAGCATGTTAACAGTTCCTACAGTGGAGCACACAAACGTGTCAATCCAGTGGGATTTAAATACAAAACCTTCTTAAGATTCATTTAAATGTATGCTCTACCTTTAGAAGCAACTGGTATTTTGTGATTCTTTGGACTGGCTTGATCAGGTAAGAGGAGATAGAGTTTGCGAGACGATGTCTTTGCTGAATTTCCTGTAAATTGAAAAAGGAAAAAGACACTTTTACAGGAAAGTGCTTCATTCATTCTAAATCATGCGGCACACAGAGGAACCATGAGAGTTAAATTAATTATGATTCGAAGTGAGTCAATTTCAGATATAAAATGCAAATTTAGTATTTCTACTCCCAGAAGATGAACAGAAAAGATTAATGCTGTTGGTAATATCTTACATCAAAGTAGGGTCCAGCATGTTCCACGATGAGCTGAGTTGAATCTGGCTTGTTCTTACAGTAGTTCACATACATCTGAAACTTATCAGCCTTAGCAGGAAAAATAACAGCAGCATTTATTCACAAGAAATCCAGAGATATGGATAAAACATAAACCTTTTTAGAAGAAATGGACTATTGTACTATGTCATGTTTTAGCATTTAACATAGTGTGGAAAGAAACAAATTACTAAGGTGCAAGTTTATCTCTTACCCAGGTTACAAAACAATGGCCGACATCTTCTGGAAGCTGCTCGTACTTTTCTAACTCCTTCAGGAAAATACTGTACAGAAAGAGGAAAAGGTAGACGGTCAAATTTCAGGGTCAAACTGTGGATTCACTGCACCTAACAATGATTTTTTTTAAATCAACCGATATTGATGGTAAGGAAAACAAAGTGTCACAAAATAATGCACTACTGACTTGTGATGAAACTCATAGAGGTCCTGCATGTTCCCAAAAATGATGTGTTCCTTGTTGACAATACCAGGAGGAATTTCCTCCACGCCGCTGGTCATTTCCCACAGGTAGGTCTGCACAGACGCGCACGCCACAGAATAATTAATTCATCACCTAGACTTGTGTCTAGCTTAAAGAAAAAGTAAACTGGCAGTGTAACCAAATGGAAATCATTTTAAAGAAAAATATCGTCATAATTCAAGAACAAAGAATGAAATGCGTAAAGTTTTATTTATATTGCACCTTTCAAGATAAACATCAAAGTGCTTCACAACAAAAAGAGTAAAAAATATGAGCAAAAAGCTACCTATGAGAAAGTTTAAAAAGATGCGTTTTCAGCTGTTTAGTGAAGACTCGCGTCTGTTACAATACTTACATCCATACACTCCCGTAGGTCTCGTACATAGGCTTTCTCTGTTTGAATCAGCTCTGCCATTATAAATCTGAAACGATATAAATATTGGGAAATACAGAAAGTGATGCACACGGCACACTGCTGTGACTGACAAAATTCAAGTAAATTTAACTCAAAAACAAAAGGATTTCTGAAGAGATTAAAGACTGCAATTTAGATCAACACTTTAGAAGAAACGAAGAAGAAGAAATTAAAGGATTTTATGAACAATTTATCCACAGATGTGCTTGTGAAACCTGTACCTTTTTGTTTCTTAAAGATGACTTCATGACGTCAATGAGTTAAACAAACCAATCGGTATGATAGAAGTAATCCGTGTGTGTGTAAATATTACAAAAAAATTGGTTAACAAGGAAAGACACATAGAACAGCTCTATGTGGAAGCATTATAATTCCCCTTGCTTATAGCTGCTTATGAGTAGTTACAACAGATATTTTTTACAGCATCAGCAACACAAAGTTGTGCCATTAAAGCTCATAACTCTGTGTCGTTGTGCACTATAAACTGTTTTTGTACACACTTGAATGAATCTGAGGTAATCAGGATGATATTTACATGAAGTTTGGGTTATTTAACATGAATTTACACATTACTTAACAGTAACTATAAAATGAAAGCTAACCTCAAGCTAGATATTGTCAACAGCACTGAAAATGCTGAAAATGTTTTTATATGTTAGCTGGAAATGATGTGCCTGAAACCTATGGCCCGGGAAATAAGCGGAAAATCAACCCGTCTGCTGCCCTTACTCTTTCCTTCGTGCTGATTTCCTCTTCTCCTCATTGAGTTCATGGGCAGCGTCCCGCAACTTGACCTCTGACCCTGGAGCACTGGCTGGAATGATGTCCAGTTGCAACTCTTTACTCTGAAAACACAGAAGCCAAGGGCTATTATGTGGTGCACAACAGGCCACATCAGTCACTCAGCAGTTCCACACACCAGTGGGTGATTTATCAGCAGTTAAACAAACAGGATTCAGCCCAGGTGTAGTTTATTTGGGCTATATCAATGTTAATCCCATCAAGCACAAAATGATTTTTGAAAAGCTGAAAGTCGAAGCAAACGGTCATAATGCATAGTTATATCTTGCAAACACACATATATGCGTGCAATTTCATTTTTAAAGCTGCTTGAAAGATCAGATATGGTGTTATCAGCGATGGGCACTCACGGCTTTGTTTGAGTCGGAAGAAATGCCAAGCGCTGATTCCAGGCAGGTTCGGTATTTGTCCATGCGGAGAGAGAAGTCCCTGTAGCGCTTGTCCACCGAGGACACCCATTTCTTTATTTCCGAGGCATGGGCGTGGCCCTTGTCACAAAACCCATCCGCCAGCTGGATCAACAGCTTTACCCGCTCTTTGGTTTGCTGTCAATAGAGAGGGAGGGGGCACAGAGTGGAGAGGGATGGCCATACAGAGGAAAGGTAGATGGCAGAGAAAAAGAGAGAGAGTGTTAGGAAACAGTGTGTTGCCTGATGGACACAATAGACTGCTCCCTAACATAATAACAGCGACACAGTAAAGAGGAAACAGGACAATATGCCGCCCTGGGAAAGGGCCTCACAGCAGAGGGTGAGACTGTGCAAATATACACGCAACGCAACCAGTAAGTAGCAGGTAGGAAAAAAACTGCAAACAGGCTCGTCCTCCTTCTTTTATGGATAAATAAACAGACATAAATGTACACACACATACCTTTGCTGTGATCTGGAAATCTTCATGTTCCTTCAGTAGCTCCTGTGTGTGGTGAATGCTCGACCCGGTGGATGTGTGAGTGGACAGGTAAAACTCCCCAGTGTCATGGATCCACTCCAGGGCCTGAGGAAACAGCCAATCACAAATGAGTATGTATACAGTGAAGGGATTTTAGTTTAACACAGACTACCCAAATCTGAGGACCTAATGCACTTAGAGGACCTAATGCACTTAAAACTACAAAAAAAATATAAAAATAAACCCTCAGTGTATTATGTATTTTGTATATGTATATTTAAACCAACAATAATTCTTGTGTTTAAACTGATTGTGGTCTCTCTGTTGTATTTTCTGCCATACAGATCGCCTCTAAGACTCCCTTTATAATTCCCTACGATCACATTCATGGGACTTCTGGATGAGGAAAGTTGACATCAGTATGACCTTGTGAAAATAACAAGACATGGAAATATTATGCATCATTTTATGTTTTTTGGTTTCCCTCCAGATCCAATCATTTAACACGTATTAAAATAATTAGTTAGTTCCTAAATTTCTAGCATTCACTTAAAATATGTCCTATTTAATTTCTATCTTTATTAGTGTTTGCGTACTTTAAAACTGGGTCTACCTCCCAACCAGTGATGGCAGAACTGGTCCAGTCAAACTGTGAGACCAGAAACAAGCCCTGGGCCCTGGGGATAAAACCTGGACCAGCCTAGAATAGCCATGTCCTAGAAACACGCTCGATGTCATCTGGCTTTATTGGCTAAGAGAATTGGTCCGTGCATACACCCGAACACCACAAGAGGGAGCCAAGTGGCTTATATTAAACAACCTAAGGCACCCTAGTGCAGGAAAATAGAGTGCAGATTCAAACTTGCTTTGGCTCTCTCATGCCATGTTTAAATAAAGCATTCCAGTTATGAGCTCAGTTTGTAGAGTGTAAGGGCATCCCGCCTGCTACTGCAAACAATATTAACCAAACTTTTCTCAAAGTGAGACTTGTTTGAATGGGAAATATTGAGTGTTCTTTGGAACTTTGGTCTAGCTCAGTTCTCTTATTCTTCACAGAAAAGCTTCCCAAGGTCAGGTTGACATGTAGGGGGGGAAAAAAAGAGTTGAAGAGATGCTTTGGAAATGCTTTCCAGTAACTCTAACCTTTATATGTCCTGTGCTACATAATGGTAGCCATCCTTAAGACATTTATACATATCACTGCCTGTTTGCAGCACTTCCAGTTGAATGTGCCATTATAAAGAAACACTAACTCATTGTTTAATTCAAAAAGAGAGACAAAACAAGATGGAAGTTGCAGCTGCTCGCCAACAAAACGAATATGCTGATATACTCCCACTCCAAACACGAGGCTTATTTCTACTTCTCAGTCTGCAGTAAATCAAACACCACAATGCAGTTATCTGCTGAGCCTCATGATCAGATTGTGCTTATTCCCACTGCACATATAAACAAGCACACACCTGTTTGGCGCTGCGTTCAAACACTACATATTGCTGGCACTGGTCCAGTCTCCGCTTCCTCATGGTCCAGAAGTGAAGCACTCTGTTTTCTCTCTGCAGCAGCTCATTCAAGATATCTGATGAATCGACACAAGCACTTTGTTTATTCGAGTCGGTTACGAATTTCTGTTTAACATGCAAACAAACGCAGGGAAAAAAAATTGAACACATGAAATCAAAACTTCTCAGAATAATTAAAATGGTGCAAGGAAAGTTTTAAAAAAGCCCTTTTTAACCATGGAATAGTTCACACATCTGTTAATATTAATGTTTATGTTCGTGCATTTGTCATTAGCCTTACATGCAAAAGCACTGATGGGTTTATGCCACTGTCAGCATAAACTCTAGTTTAGTGTAACACTGTATACGTGCAGTAATCAAAGAGAGGTGAACTGGGGAACTTTCCAATCAGACATGAAGAGATGTTAAGATGCCATCGAGTTAACGGCAATGAGTGCATGTCTGAAAGGGGCTTAGGTTTATACCAACTGTGTAAAAAACATTTGTAATGATTCCTGTAAACTGTAATAATGAGATCCAGAAAGGATGACAGTTATCTCTGAGGTGTTTACTTACTCTTAACCTGAGTCTCTGGAGCTTTGACGTGGGACAGCATGCCAGGCATGTTGACGCTGTTTCTGTGCAGGTACTTCAAGAAAACATCAGCGTTGCGTCTGGCTAGCGTACAAGCCTGTAATTGTGCAGAAAGAACCCGAATGTTACTCAGCGGGTCAACACATTCATATCCTTATAATCAGAGGTTGCAATGGGAATTGGAACCCTAAGATCCAGGGTAGAAGCACAGCGGCGAGCATGCCTGTTTCACAAGCCCTAAACAGTACAACGTTGGACTTTTCCTTTTGCTACCAAATGTATTTATATTTATCAAACATCACTTGTTGAGCAGTCTTTACCTTTGAAAACAGTCTCTCATCTTTCTTTTGTACATCTTTCTCTATCTCTGAGTGAACTTCTCACACATTAGCTCTTTTTTTCTCCCTGCAAGCATGGAAACACTACCTTTAACTAACATGTGCTACTTCAAAATGTAACTGCTAATACTCTCGCTCCTTTTTTGTCACGGTAGCTAGAGTGGGTGTCCTGGGTTACGTCTTTTGTCTGCCTTTTTGAATGCTTCGTTCCACCAGATGAGCTGGAGGAGTTGGCTGGGAAGAGGGAAGTCTGGGCTTCTCTGCTTGGGGTGCTGCCTCTGTAACCCTGCCCCACATAAGTGGCAAAAAAATGGATGGCTTGATAGCTAGATGCTGAAATACCAAGAGCCCAACATTTACTGACGCTTGCGTACGCTTGACGAGGACAAAAAGTAAATAAAATGTGTGTAGACTGTGCAGATGGGATCAAGGCTAACATTACTTTCTCAGCAGTAGCAGCTGTTAGCAACAACAAGCGGCAGCACATTAATAATGAACTCACTTGATCTTATTTTGCATTAAACTGCCTGTCAGATTTAATTACTGTGCAGGAATGCCATTCTGGATCAGTCCAGGCCACATTAACCCCCCTAAAATGCTGACGTTTATTTTCGTATTTGCAATAAAATCATCGTTCTCACCTTGAGGAAGGCCTCTTTCTGCTCCAGATGTTTGCTGATCATGGGAGTGACATGGTCTGATTCACTGTTAGGGCCCAGTTTATCAGCACCACCGCACCAGTCTTCTTCTCTCTTATACTCCTGCTCGAGGCTTTCTAGCACACTGCACACCTACGACACAGATGACACAGTGCAGTTTGTAAAAAAACTGCTCTTCAGTAATCCACTCCTGGTCTACACTTTCATGCAACCTGTGCAAATTCGGGCTGCTGGAAGCAATTTTCTTATCCGAATGTAAGTCTGCAGGCACTAACTTTGGGGACTGATGCTTACCAGGAAAAGAGAATGTTTTTAAACTTAAATTTATACTAAACTTACTCATACACTAAGATCAGATATTACTTTGGTGGCACCCACTCCCACACTCATATGCATTCACGTGCACAAACAATAATACCTGTTCAGAGGTCTTGTAGAAAGCCACAGAAGCATTAACCAGCTTAAGTCTGTCCTCCATCTTTAGCATCAGCTGCTGCCAGTGGTCTGCCACCTTCAAGTCAAACAAAATAAATCAGTTTACCATTACCAGCCACTGCACTGCCCGCACTATTTTCCCTCAGACACAACACAAAGCAACAATACCTTTTCTGCACAGTCTCTGATCATATCCATGTCATAGTGGTTTGCCTGGAGTAGAGCCTCAGCTTTCTGCTGTACCTGCAGCGCGCTCTGATGGGTTTTCTGCATGCAGGGGAAGGGTGATATGAAAAACAATGAATTTCAGGCGGTACATGAATCTGTATATCACAACGATTGCTTTGAAAATTCGACCTCAGCTTCCTCTTGGCCCCACGGGGCACTTTGGTAGAGATCTGTGAACTGGGAAGCAACAAAGTAAAGGCAATATAAACAAAAGCTGTGTCTGATTATAGCTGTGCCATAAAGGCTGTCCTAGAGTGAGCATTTCGGAGAGGAAATGAGATCAAGGGTAACAAAAAAAACTGTATCTGGTGATGTTTGAGTTAAAGTGCATAGCCCGAGAGTAAGGCTTTTGCTTCCTGCTGGACTCGGGGCAGTCGAGGATAAACAAAAGAAAAAAATTAAGGATATCTTGCTAGCTTTGATAATATTTTTGTGGGATAAGTCTTAAGTCCGAAGCATCTGCTGTGTACAATTAAGAAAGATATTGCTTTTTTTCCCCTCACTAGTGCTGGGGTGGGAATCAGGGGTGTGCAGCATGTGTTAAAATTCCACTCTGACTTACACAACAATAAAAAACAATGTTCTTCTATGTGTGAATTGTTGCATGTATGTCAGCATCGTAGAAGTAGGTCAGGCACAGGCCTGCATTAAAATGAACCAGTCTCAATAGAGTTCAAAGAAATGCACCCCGAATAATCAGGGGTAAAGAGGAGAAGGAAAATAAGGGGGAAAGGTAAAAGCAGCGAGAGAAGAAAGAGAGGGGTATAGATGCCGGTTATTCATAATTCCATTTCATGGCTGACTTGTGATCAGACGGAGAGGCCGCGTGCAGCGATATCAGCTTTAAAAAGAGTTTTAGAAAAGCAAAAGGTTGGAAGATGAAGGGCAAGAAAGCGACACGGGAGCAGAAGCGAGGGTGGAAAAGGCAACTAGACCTTTAAAAATGAATCAAGGTAAACCTGGTGAAAGGGGGAAGGGCGGGGAATTAAGTTTTTACAACAAACACAGAAGCAAAAAAATGAGACAGCTGAGTTTCTTGTACCTCTATTGCATGTTGAAATTGTTCGTGCTCCTTTTGCAGCTGTTCGGCCTCTTGTAAGGAACTGGCTGTGATCAGACCTGCATTCAGCATCGACTCACCATTACGGATCCAACCCAGCACCTACAGCACAACAGAAAGCTTCGAAATTTATCTTCGAAAAGAGTGGGATTAAATTTATTATGACATTTTAAAAACAACTGAAAAACAAAAAAAAGTGGACTGGTCGTTTATTTTTTAGCTACTTCTCTATTCTGCTATATTTTACTGTCGGTACTCTGTGACAGAAATGCTCATTTCCAACTTTTAGATCTTGAAATTATACCCTGTGCACATTTCCCAAACCACCTTCTCTACCCCGCCTTGCATACACGCTGCCTGCAGCGCCCAAAAATCACATTTGCTTTTGTTTTTCGCTGGCCTAATTCTAGCCAAAGGTTAGTCTCTCGAAGACACCTCGCTCACTCTCTCTGACTCAGCATGCACGCCTGCTGAGTGGGTGGTAGCAGAACTGCATATGAAGCCTGGCCAGAAAATTAATGACGCTACACAACACTGACACCTGTTTTTGAGAAGTTTTAACAGGGTCAGTGTTTCCATTGCACTTGCAACGACCTGGGGCGGGGCAGGTATGAGGTTAGCTTTTTAATCTCAGAGGAGCTGTGGGGACATGTGGCTTAACACAGATGTGTGAATGAACACTAAACCCTTTTATAATATAGCTCAATATTTTATCAAACCATGGCATAAAAACACAGCTTTATCTATTTACAATCCTTTTATTTCGTTTGAGCTCCCGCTTTTCTATTATAAGGCCTCCAGCAGACCTAATAAGAAACTACTTCTGGGTTCGGGTTAAAAAAAAACAAACACACAAACTTACACTGGTAAATTTAGCACAGCAATATTTAGAGATAGTTCAGCAGCATAAACACACAAGCTACAATTACAAGATTACTGTTGTTCCCGGCTTTACTGTAAAAGGGTGCAGTTAGAGGATTCAGAGCAGGGTGTGTAATAGCTAAGCTCCCCCGTGTAAGAGAGTGGATGGCAAAAGCTGTTGAAGTGTATTTTACACCGAATTCCTGAAATAATACGCAGTAACCACACTGACGATCTCCATCCCAATTCAGATTTTCTGAGCTGAATAAACAATCATCACGCTCTGTAAAAGAGCCGCACCTGCAGCAACCTTTCTCTATGAATGATGAGCAACTGCATTCAGTAACTGAATGAAAACTAACTCCATGCTAACACGCTATCATCATTCTGTCAGCTGTCGTATCATTGTGACGGCAGTGCGTTTGAAATGTTTTGACGCGGCCCTCTTCGAGTATCAATATCATTTTCTTTTCCAGCAACCAAATTTTTTTCCATTAGTTTTAGTTCAAGTTCAAGCCTAAGACTGTTGTTGTTTGGCTGCATCACCACAATAAGAGTCCTTGTTGTGAAAATTGCCTCCGTGTTTGTTGATGTTTGGGTTTCAGATAGCAGCAGGAAAGATTGCGCCACATGATTGTCTTGCTGTAATTGTGTTCCACTACTGAATAGATACTGTTAGGGAATAACTAGATGACATGCAAAACAATAGGAAAGAAACCACATCTGTTTTTGTCTGGATTATTGGTTTTTCTTGTGTTTCTTTGTAACATTGCTGTTTATTCAAGTATTTGAACAAATAGGAATAGATTTTTCTTAATGCTCTGTGCATTAAATGTACAATAAATTAGTGGACACTACACCAAATTTCAAAGTTGCTACTTTTCTAGCTACATTGAAAGACGTTTGTGGGTAATATACAGTGATGAGAAAAACGTCATTAAAACAGATCATTATGGAGGGATTTTGGTTCATTCTTCTTTACAATCTTGTTTAAGTTCATTGAGGTTTGTTGGCATTCATTTTAGCACAGCTCTCTTAAAGTCCTACAGTCATTACAGCGCTGAGGTCTGGGCTCTGACTGTGTCGTTACAGCACAGGATTCAGCTCTTTTTCAGCCATTCTGTTGCAGGTTCGCTGGTGTGCTCGGGATTATTGTTGCATCTTGAGATGTAGCTGAGACATGACGTCACATTTGAATCCTTTGGTGTACAGAGGAGTTCATTGCTGACAAAAGCATTCAGATTCATAACAAGCCCAAATTATTACCCCTCTACCATCGCGCATGATAGTAGGTATGAGGTGTTTGTACTCGGTGGTTTTCATCAAATGTGGCAAACAACTCCACTTTGGTCTTGTCTGTCAAAAGGACATTATTTCAGAAGTCTTGTGGTTTGTTCAGATATAACTTAAAGCTGCGCTGCTTTTTTGTTTTCAAAGAGAGGAGGCTTTCTCCTCGCAACTCTTCCAAACAAGCCATACTTGTTCAGTCTTTTTCTAATTGTACTGTTATGAACTTTAACATGCTCACTGAGCCTTTTATAGTCTAAGATAAGACCTGAACGCTGAAAACCAGAAAACTGCCAAAACGTCTGCTTTTATAGAGGTGCTCACACTTGCTGATAACAGTTAATCAAGTGCATTTGATTAGCAGCAACTGGCTCCCACTTGCACTTTTAATTCCTAAGGAAGCAGTAAAAGTGTACTTCATTTTTCACAGCACTCTTGTGAGAAAATCTCTATCCGTCATAATGCATGATGCCATGCACCTGGACAGATCAAAGTGAAGTCAAAGAAATTCATATTTAGTATTCTGATGAAAATTGAATGATGGATCAATTATTGCACTGCAAACTAAATTTGCTCATTACTGAATATTTTTGGGAGAAGCAGAATGAATACAGTTAAGAACGAGTGAGAGAGACAGAGAGAAATTGTTGACACAGGATGAGTCATCTACCCATGGTCATGTACAGACACAACATAGTATGTGCTAAAAGGCCGCACTATCACTCTCTGCTGCAGATTCTCAGTATGTTAGCACTGAACTGCCAGAACGGATTTCCATTCAGCAGCGTGACTACAGGAAAAAAGAAGATTCATGTGAATATTCATGTGTGACTATATGTATGGGACCCATATATGCAGTTCATAATATATAAATATATTATGAGTTACCAGATGTCAGAAAACAGTTTCAGGCTTTGTAAGCAGTCATTGTTCTTTTTCTAGCTTTTAGAGAGCTTTTGAAACCCAAGTTAAACCTTAATCGCTGCTTTAGTGTTGCATCTTTGTCTCCCCTGAGTCACATACATACCTGTTTGACTTCAGCCTGCAGATGCCTTAACTGGACACACTGCTCCAAGTGTCTCCTGTGCTGTTCTGCGGCGAGATCCAACTCCTGCTGCTTCTCGTGGAGAAACTCCAGCAGGTCCTGAACCCGTGTGGCCATGTCCACGTCTCGGTCGCATAACAGCTCCACACCTGCAGAAAGTGGACATTCTGTTGTGTTACCAACACTGAAAAAGGTTTTCTAACATAATCAGGATGGTTATACTATACATCACTATATTTCACAGCATCCATACAACAGCAGCAGCCACAGCTGGATGGCTTCCTATTTTTACACTCTACAAATTATTCATGGAAGGCACGAGTAGAGGAATGAGCTGGGAAATGACAGTAGCAAAGGTTTGGCCTACCAGAAGTCAAATAAGGGACTGAGCTCCCCGAGGGTATTTTAGCCCGCGCAGAATTTCCCCTAACGACTGGCACTGGGTCGCCCCCTTGAATAAATACTCAAGGTTTAAATGTATTTATATTCCCTAACTCACCAGACGCCTGGACCTCCGTGACATACTGCAGCAGCTCTTGTCCCTGGTGGATGACATCAAAGGTGAGGTTGTTCATGGTAAGAGCTTTGTCCGCATGATGCTGCAGCCTCTGCTCAGCCAGTGTGAGATCCTCCGTGTCAAAGTCGCTCATCTGCTGTGACAGTTCCTCATTCCATGACTCCAGGTCTGAGATGATCTGAGAGGGGCAGAGAGAGTTAAGGCAGGAAGAAGGGCTAACATGCACATAAAATGGGAGAACGTTTCCTTTTTGTATTATTATTTCCAAAAAGGACAGTGACAATGAAGAAACATTTGCACCAACAGCTGTGAGCTACTTGATCCCAGCAATTTGTCTTCTACACCACAGTTACCCCTCGATCTAGATATATATGTGTATTTTTGGTTAGTTAAAATCATTTTGAATGCATGTTCATTTGGTGTTGAAAAAGGGGGAAAATAGATAACAAATGACTATGAATTAAAAAAAAAAAAAAAAATCAGGGTTTCTATGTTTAAATATTATCCTGCTAATTCAAAGCCAGATGTCTGACAAAAAAAACAAAAGAAGAAGAAAGAGGGAAAGAATTGCATTTAAAAATATGACAGCTGTTTCATCTTCAATTAGCAACTCAAGCACTTTAAGAGCTGTAAGCCAGCAGCGCGCTGGCTTCCACAATAATGGATAATATATTACAAATGGTAATAAACGGCTGGTGGAGCAGATGTACCGAGATGTCAGCGCTTGTCTCTGACTGCCCACACAGACTGAATCATGATACCAGGAGCACCTTGATCCTGGCACCATTCAGCTCTGTCTCCATGCTGTCTCGATCTTTTTTGTCTTTCTTGTTTTCAAACCGTGAGTTATAGTTTTGTTGTTTTCTAGAAGGTATTCACCTCTTGCTCTGCAGTCTTTATTTATTGTATCAAGAGAGAGAATCACGTTTAATGAATACTGTTATTACAAGCAAAAGTTTTTTTTAACTAAACTTGACTTTACACATTCCAAAAGCACTTTAAGCACACAGGTATGCTGGGGAATCACATCTTAATGTCAGATCTGAGCTTTAGAGGGTGACATTTACATTGCTGCATCGGCACTAAATCAACTTATCAGATTTCAATATCCATGCTTTGTGCTGTTTTAGTAATATGAGCAAAATCCTGAAGTTTCTTTCGAGGTCTGACCCTAGTCTCTGTCCTAGTGTAACCCAACAAATAAAGAATTTAAAGTTACCTTTGGGTAACTTGAGTCACCGTCCCCTAAAAATCAAAAGTCCAGATAAGAATTAAACATTTTCCTTGAAAATCAAAGCTGTCCTCATTATTATCAAATTATAAACAGTTATCCTGTTATCCTGTTACTGTCATGGTCCTGGGTTTGTGACCAAGTAGTTTGTGCTTGTCTTGAATTGTTAGGTATTTCTGGAATGAGGTTTAAGATAATGTGTTATTTCCTGAGTATAATTTCCTTCTGTTTCTTAGTTTGGTTAATTCTCCGTTCCCTTGTTTAGTTTCATTTAGTTCCCTTTTCATGTCCAGTCTTCCCTCTGTGTACCCGTGTTAATTATTTGTGTCTCCCTGTGTAATCTGTCATGTCTCCATCTTTATTGGACTCTTTCCTCAGTCTTCTATCTTCTATCTTTCCTCAGTCCCTATCTGGTCCCTCTGTTCCCTCTGTCTCCTGTGTGCGAGTTCTGAATCTGTCTCCGAGTCTCACACATGACAGTTACCCAGAAAACCTCCAACACAGCGAGGAAAAATAAGCCAACTGCTAACAGGCCAGTGAGTTTCAATATAAGGCAGAAAAATAAAAATCGGGAGACAGTCATACAGAAAATAGATGTTGAAAAAAGGAGAACAGCATTGATGGCATCACGTTCCTAATCATATGTGAATAAGTTAAACCTCCTCAGCCAGTACTGTGCTTAATTTAATCTGTCCCTCAGATACATCCCCTGATCCAGATTGCCAGAGACAGTTATTTTATTCATAATGCAGTTACATTGTACACTGCTAAAAATGTAATTTACTACAGCTTCTACATAACGTGTAATTATACATTTTGCAATGCTTAAGATTGTTACTGGTGTTCTCAGAGAGGTTCGCCTAGTAAGTGTGAGACAGCTGAGAGCTTTAAATATTCCCCCGAGATACAGAAAACAAGCCACAAATTCCAGCAACAAGAAAAACGTTGTGTTTCAAGCGTTTCTATGAATAAATACATATTCTGTGGAGGTATATTCATATTTTGGGAGGTATCAGTCTTCAGCTTCCTGATTTCCTTCTCCTTTTTCACCTCATGACAAAAGCAGACTCAGATGAGAATTGAACCAAGGGAGAAAAAAAAAGATTCACAAAGTTTAAAACTGATATATTGTAATTATTCAAAGCAATGCATGCATGAAAGTCTACTTCACAGGAAGGTCCTAATTGTAACTATCGAATAAGTATACAAAAGGCGAGATAGACCACTTCTACAACAGAGAACATTACCCTGTCTCCAAATGAAAAAGTGCCTCTGCTTTGTGCGCTGTGCTGTAGGAGTTTGGATTAATAGAATTTCCCCTGCCATAAAATCTGCTCTGTACAGAGACACAATTTTTCTTTCAGTTAACACACAGGATAATCTTATCAAGCTTCCATAAGACAATAACAGATAATACCTTCTTAAACCAATATGATGATTTTTACAAATCTGGCAACAAAGTTTTAACAAACTTACCAAGCGCTCATTTAGACTCTGCTCTCCTCTCCTCTTACAGTTGAGTAAAATGCCCTCTGAGTACAAAAAGACCATTTCCTTAATCTACAAAGTCTGAAATGACTAACTAATGGAGGAGAAGTGTCCCCTCTGACTGTTTTGGTCTTGGTGCTAAGCACTCATACACAGCTTTTGTCAGGCAATAAAGCACTGAGGGAGGAGTGTGCGTCTCACCTCAACCAGTGCCCTCATCTAACATACCCACCCCCCCAAATTAAGCCAGGAGGGAGTGTCGTTGTGCAACTGCGCGTGTGTGGATTGGCAGGAATGCCTTTTCCACTCATCATATTCCTCAAAGTCCCTCTGTTAATCCTGTGTGCAAGAGTGGGTGTACCTGACCTGACACGCACATGTAATATACACCCCTTCATATAATACTAAATTTTAAAAGCTTTACATATTGTAATGTTTTGACTCTACATTATATTTATATACTTATGGTTAGTAGATTCTTCTTAAGTTAACGATATTTTTGTTCAGATGAAGAGAGCAGACAACTCAACACTTAACATGCTAGCTGATATGTGACGAGCATTTTTAACATATTTATCATTTGCTAGTAAAAACATTACAACCAGGTTTATTTTAAGGTCATAGGATATTAATAGAAACGTACCCATTGACTGTTTATAGACTGTTAGAGACGCTAATAAAAGCCTTGCGATTCTTACAGTTCTTCATAATATTCACAAACATATGTGAGTCTAAGTCATTTATCAGCTGGGTAACTGTTAACAAATGAACTTTTTTAGTTTTCTAAGATACATTTTTGTTATACATTTATTTGCAGTCAAGTATGCATTTTTGCAGCTATTACATTTATTAACATTTGCTATGTTATGCTATACTATGCTTTATTATGCTAAAAGAGGACAAAAGACGCTTATTATTAGATAATTACATAATCATATC
The DNA here is from genome assembly GCF_900408965.1 of Simochromis diagramma. NCBI lineage: Eukaryota > Metazoa > Chordata > Actinopteri > Cichliformes > Cichlidae > Simochromis > Simochromis diagramma. The sequence continues at coordinate 5,872,468 of NW_024387423.1, read as the reverse complement.
GTCATTAACGCGCTCACCAGACACTTTGTGGGGTTCACCTGTTTGACTGCTCGTGAATGAAAATATCCAATTAGCCAAACACAGGCAGCGACATTTACGCATGTCAACATGGTCTTGAGACATCCTGTTCAAACTCAAGCTAAACGTCAGAGTGGGGGGAAATTTTCCCACACTGACGTCTCTAGAGTTTAAAGAGAATGGTCTGAATAAGGGAAAATCAGTGAGTGTGAGTTCTCTGGGTGCGTTATTAGAGCGAATGACCAGATAGTTTCAAGCTGATAGGAAGACAACAGTAACTCAAATAACCACTTGTTACAACCAAGCTGTGTAGATCAGCATTTCTGGACATGCAGTGTGGCAAACCTCGAAGCAGATGAGCTACAGCAGCAGACGACCACCACAGATTCTGCTCATGCCAGCTAAGAACGGGAAACTGAGGCTGCAGTTCACACGAGCTCACTAAATTTAGAGAATAGAAGATTTGATAAACGTTTTCTGGTCTCATGAGTCTCGATTTCTGCTGTGACATTCACATGGTCGGGCCACAATTTTCTGTAAATAGCATAAAAACACAGTCCTATCTTGTATTGTATTAACGGTTAGAGCCAATGGTGGGAAAATATGCGTGACCGATATTTTCATGCCACACTTTGGGGCCCTTAGTATCAACTGAGCATTTAAACACTGCAGTCTGCCTGAGTTTTGTTGCTGACCACGTTCATCCCTTCACAAAGCTGAAATTATCTCAAACTGGTTTCTTGAACAAGACAATGAGCTGACTGTATTCAAATGGCATAGACAGCCATAGATCCCAGAGCAACTTTGGCATGTGGTGAAAAGAGAGATTCACATCATGGATGCACAGCCAACAAATCTCCAGCAACTGTGTGATGCTATCATGTCAATGTGCAGCAAAATCTCTGATGAATGTTTCTAACACCTTTGTTGAATCAATGCCACAAAGAATTAAGGAAGCAAAAGTAAGTCTAATCCAGTACTAGTAGGTTGTACCTAACAAAGTGGCTGATGAGTGTAAAGTAAAGCAAAGAGATAATCCGGAGACTCATTCTGTGGGCTTTCCATTTACCATCATCATCATTATCGCAGGATCACCAAACCAAGTTACAGTCATCCACTTGCCATGAGTGCTGGTGCTCTATGGAGTAGCTGTTTAAGCTATTTTTATTCTGGACCAAAAACACTAAACTTACCACCCACAGAAACCACAAGTGATGAGTTTATAATTGAAAACCATTTTCCAAGATTAATATATTCATTATGTCCTCAATAATGACTTTCCACATCTCTTCTTCTTACTTACATGATTCTTATTAATACAAGCCTGCATCTCTTTTCAGTGCGTGTGCTTCTAAAGTGCCTGAGTGTAATTCTTCTGTCAGCACAGTATGGCTCAACAAATCTAATTTGATAGCCATGATAAAAATAAAAGCAATGCTTTCTCTCTTTCTTTCTTTCTCTCTTTCTGTTTTTTTAAGAGCAGCGCTCATTTCTGAGCACCAGCTGAGTACAGCGTTCACTCTCACAGCAAGATGCTAAGGAATTAGCAAACTGCTAACTGGGGAGGGGGAGACATAACTGGAGCGAGTCAGTGGATGAGATTCATCGAGTGGAACTAAACACTTTTTTAATGTAGCGCACGTGTGAGTATGACTGTGAATTTAGCCGAGATTTAAACCAGCTGGAATCCTCACTCCAGGACTGAAACTTCCTTTCACGCTGTAATGGTCCATCAGCTCACAGTCACAGTCATTTTGGTTTGCCAGTAAGCCCGCTGTCACATGTAATTGATCTTTTCAACAGCCAATAAGAAAAAACAAATTGGCTGATATGATACATTCTGTTATTTCTTTCTTAGCGTATCACATGTGTAGCACTTTGTTTTTCATGTCCAAACTTTTAGTCTTTTTGGTCCCTGCTGTACACCTTAATTTCTCCCTTTTCATTGAAAACACCTTCCTGCAGTGTGGATATTTGAAACATTCTGTCTTCGCTTTTACATCTAAAGATCACGAGTTCTACTATTCTGGTGTTTCCTGTTCTGTCTTCCTCACTCTCACTTTAAAAATAAATATGCATCATACACCAACCCTCTATTTTCCGCCTACTTACGTCAATTGCGTCCCTTTCAAAGATGCGGAGCTGGAGGAAGAGCTCAAGTTTGATCTTCCTTTCCTGGAACAACTCCTCCATCTGGCCCTGGGCCTCGTCCAGCTGCTGCAGCACGCTCTCAATGTGGGCCATGGAGCTGTTGTGCGGAGTCTTGTTGCTCGAGATGGCAGAGTCTCTGTAAGCAGGGGTTAAATGGAGAGGACTTTGTTCCCAATTTTTGTCAAGTCATTCTGTTAGAAATCACCCTCACCCATTTTTCCCCAGTGTATTCTTCTATCAGCGCTTCTTGTTTTCCTTTTATCTCATGAACACATAATTGTTGAATAATTGGAAAACATGTGTAACCCAAGGCCATCTCCAGATGGCAAATGTGACAGATGATCAGATGAACATTGAATATTACAATATTCAGACTTTAGTGAGGCATTTAAAAATGCAATAATATTAATAAATGATCACCTGAGCTGTTGTATGAGGTCCTCTCCTTCCTTTATAACATTGACTGTTGCCTGCAGGGTGGTCTGCTGCTGCTGGCCGAATCGCTTGATCAGATCCTGGACTGCCTCGACTGACTCTGCGTAAACATCATCCAGCAGTTCTTTCTGAAGCTCCTCCAGCCATGTCCACAGCTAAGTGTGATCGACAAAGAAAAAAAAGCCAGTTCAAATGTAGAGAAAAAAAGCACAATAATCTGCAGACACATGTTTGAGGGTGGTGCATATAGTGGTGTGAGCTAAACAGAGATCTAAGAATAAACAGACAAGCTGCCAAATGGATAGACAAGAGATATGAGACAGAAATCAACAACGAATCAAATCCAACCAGTTCTTTTCAAAGCTGGTGTTTTGTGAATGGTCATCTTTGTAACAGATTAGCCATCTGGGTGAATTGGCTCAGGGTACTGAAGCCCTGGCATACGGTCCAGGCTGCAGGGGAGAGACCCTGGCACCCATTGTTTGTCTAACACCCACGCTGCCAACACAAAAACATGCCTACTTTTGATATTGTTCACTGCGTTAACTATGTTACATATTACATGGTTTCCATACTGACACAGACCATTAAAAATGTGTGAAAAGTGAAATCAAGTGAGCGACTAATTTTTCAAAACAAATGCTTCTCTCTTTGTCAAAGCCCCTGTCTGAGAATTTCTGATTAAATAAAGATGGCTACTTTTATTAGTCCGAGCCTTCTGATCAGTTAGCTTCGTGGAAAACTGGTGCAGGTAAACTGCTTCTTATACAATGTAGTTCATGCCCTGTCATCACAGTAAATTTGCCCTCTATCACACTGGACTGCATCCAAAGGATTCTGCAGCACTTGAAGAAGTGATGGGCAGCAGAGTTGGAAACATTCACTTGTACAAACATATGCATGCAGAGAAAAGAATCATAGTGGCACAAACACACACACACATGCTCAGAAATGCACGTGCGCTCACACAGATAGCGTACTGCTATCATTGTGAGCTGACAGATGGGATGAAGGAGATTAGTCCATATGGGCATTAAAGACTAGCTTCATTAATAATACCTAGGCTCTTACTGTCTATGAGTCTATGTAAACAGGATGTAGTGTTAACACATGCAGAGAGCACTGCCTTTCCGTCTGGGAAGGTTAATTTTGACAGTCAAAGATGCACAAAAGAGTTATTTCAAGGAGTGCTTAGCACAAATGCATTTTTGCAGCTCCCTAAAGGCTTAAGAAGACAACCTAAAGACCCGCCTGCCTTAATCAAAGTCAAGGAGAAGGCAGATGAGGTCAGATTACCCTTGTATGGCGTGTGAATGGTTACTACAGAGGCAAAAGAAAATTATACTCTTTGTTTTTTACAAACAGCATAATGATTGTTGCAGGAACACATCTGGAACCAATCTGATGCATTTATACAAACACACTTTAAATAAATTGCTACGGCTATTCAACATAGCCTGCATGTGAAAACTGCCAGAGCAAAGTTAGCCTGCGGAGTTTATTGCATTTCAGCTGGAGCTGCAACAAAAATATGAAGACAGGTAACTCAGTTTAAAATATGTTTCTTAATACAGAATAAACATCATTGCATCATTTTTATACACACTGTCCTGTTACTGTATTAGTCGCATTAAATTCTAGCAATAAGCAAAACGGAGGAGTGAAATCAATGCTGCAAACAGGACAAGTTGAAGCAGGGAGAGGGACACACACCTCTTTGACATGTGTGTGGAAGGCAACAGACATGTCCAGCAGCACTTTACGTTGCTCGACACGTCGCACAAAATCCTGGATGCGGTCTTCAAGCTGGTGGGCGGCCTGGTAAATTTCCTCTGGGTCGCACTCTCCGGTCTGGGCCAGCTGCTCTGCAGCCTCTAGTAACTTGTCAGCATTGGTGTAGGTGTTCTGAAAGATTAAATACATTTAAAATGAGAATATTCTATCTCTTCCAAGTGACCTTTACAAGAAGAACTTTACTTACTTTCTCTTGTCATTTTTGTCACAACTTATTAAACTGAACTTACCAACTCAACATTTTGCTTTGTTTTGTTTTGGGGTTTTTTGTCAAGTCTACACGGTGAAATACTGTTTTCAGGTTGTTGCAGAAATAAGAAATTGATGGAAAAAAGTATGTCACAGAATAAAACGTGTTTGCTTTGCTCACCTGTGCAACCTCTTCAAAGTCTTCATGCCTTTTCTGTAAAGCCCTGGCTCTGTGCAAAGACTTTCCAACACCTGTATGTTTGCTAAGGAAGGCCTCACCGTGATTTTCTATCCAGTCCAGCACCTTTAAACACACACACAAACACATGCACACACACAAGCACATGTAAACAGGTAAAAATAAGCAGTGCATTTGAGGATGCAGTACGTATTTTCCAGCAGTAGGGGGTACAATCACCTGCATTTAGACCACATTAATTACAGCAGTCTATAGATGTCATCTCTGCTTCTCCCCACCCCCTTTTCTTTACTCCTTTCCTCCATATGCAGTCTGTCATGTTTAAATTACAGCCTGGGTGACTGGGTTTTGCTTCAGTGTAAATCCAAAGCAGTGTAAAGAGTCAACATTCCCATTGTGGCTGTGAACAGATATAAGTCTTTGTACTTATTAATAACCTTATTATTTATTAAACAGATGGCCTAACTCCATCTGTTTCTATGTGGGGTTGTGAAAGGGATTTTCAACATCTCTGAGAGAATATTTTGATGAGGCAAACACATATGAACATGCACACAATGCCCTCGACACATTATGTGACAGTAAATTGCATCACCATGGCAACCACTACCAAGAGAAAAAGGTGATAAAGAAGAGATGGGGAAGACAGAAGCATAGATGTACAGCAAGAATGAGTGAGAGAGAAGGAGAGGTGGAAGAGGGGAGAGAGGGGTTCATGCCCAGAGCACAGAAATACACCAACTCAGAACTTTGATCTAAGAATTTGATCCCACCACAGCCACACATAGAGACACTCACTCAAAAGAAATTAAAAAAAAGCCCAGATGAAGTTAAAAAAAAGCTACTGAAATAACTGGAGATTATTATATCATATTCTTAATATCACCCCCTCATTTTTTAAATTCAATTTCCAGTTTGAACTGGAAAATACAAATATTTATAAGATTCAATAACCCTAAAATTGACATATAATGACAAGCCTAGGAAATCGCTCTTCATAGACATCCTCTCAAGCGCTCAGAGTAAAAAATGCTTAAGTGGACGGATTCCTGGATTGGATAGTTAAGTAGCCAGAGTACAGACAATTTAAGTCTACAGGGAAACTAATTCAGACATAAGGGCAAGATGGGACAGCACTTTATGCAATTCCTACTGTACTGTCGTTGTGTGGGCGTTGAGAGTCTCAGCAAAGCCAGGTTTTGCTGTGGATGTTTGCACACATTTCTTACTTGCTGTACATCCTGCTGAAAGACACACAGCTGCAGGCGCTGATGCAGACGGACTTTGCGATGCTGCCAGATGTTTTCCAGTTGCCTTTGATGATGCAACACCTCATGGATGATATCCAAAACATGATGCACAGCCTTGGAGTAGTTAGCTGATGCCATCAACGAATCTGCACTTCCTGGGGTCAAGGGTCGCTGCAGTTTGTCCAACAGAGACTTGCCATCCTGGCTTACCTTTGAAAGTTGATGGGCAGTGTGACATTTAGTACTGGGTGGATCTGATGCGTTTGATGCTGTAAGTAGACTTAGAATATTAATATTAATACAAAACTAAAATAATTTGAATATTATATATGTATAATATATGTTCTTTATAATTTAATTCAAAAAGTTAAAACTATTACGTAATCTATATTCATTTACATGCTGTATAGAAACATTTCAAGGCATTTTATGTAATTTTGAAAATGATGGGCTATGGCTCATGAAAATCAGAGTCTAAGATCTCATATTATTAGAATATTTCCTAAGATGAATAAAAACAGGATTTCTAATGCAGAAATGTGGAATTTCTGGAATTTTTGGGCTTCCTCTTGACAATATCGCATAGATTCTCTGTGGAGTTGGCTGGCTAGTCAAGCGTACCAGTAACATGGTCAGCAAACCATTTAGAAGTAGTTTTACCACTCTGGGAAGATGCTAAGCATCTCCATAAGGTTTGTCAACAGACTGAAGCAGGAAGTGCTCTAAAATCTCATGGGAGGCGACTACTATAGCACACAGTGGACCAACCACTACTAAATACCAGTAGATAACATAACACCCCTAATAATGTTTTTTTTTTTTTTATCTCATCATGTTACGTATGTTTTTAACAGAATATTGTTTTAGATTTCTTAGCTGGAGGCAGTGAATCTACCAATTTCAAACTAAATTTCAAACATTGTTTAATTTGTGTTATTTGCTTTATTTTAAGTTGTGAAACTAACTAAAACCCAAAGAGATGTATCGATGGAGAAAGTTTCCATTGTTGCTGAAGGCATGTGTGAATATTTTGAATGCACGATTTGCATAATCATCACATCTATTGTTTGTATTCCATAGAGTCACAATGATATTTGTATATATATTTGTATACTCTGTGTGTTTGCATGCTTATTTGTGTCGCGCACTTATGGTTCGGACGCACTGTCTCCGCAAATGTGCCTGTTCCTACTGACCTCAGAGTATGCTGTGGTGATGTGCTCATACAGCCCCTGGTGATGATGGATTGTGTCTTCCAGATCCTGGAGTTCAGAGGGCAGCTCTCCCTCACCACATGCCTTACACCACGGCTCCACTTTACTCATGTACTGCGAAAAAAGACAGATATACAGTATTTGTATAGAAACACAAGTATAGCATCATACAAATGCTATTAAGACCGAACGAGCAGGTCAGTTAAAGATTACAATAGCTTTAATATGTCTTCGAAAGTCATTTTTGCACACAAATAATAACCCTGAAGTTTTCTATCCAGATGGTGGTGCATATGAGAATTTCTATGGGAGGACCAACACAGTCAAAAAGAGAAAAGTAAGACATCACTTGGAAAAAGAAAGACAGAGTGATGGTATTTATTCACAAAACTGTGAACAACTGATGGATTTTGATCTTATATGTCACTTACAAGGAAGTCTTGGGCATGAAAGACCACACAGAAAAAGAGCCACTCAGCAAACAACAGTTGTCAACAACTAATGTTCTGCTACTGCATCCGTAAGCAAAACAGTTTAAAGTAGTATTGATCATTTAAATGGTCTCTCATTGGCAAGGTTCCATAGTAACCTCAGGGGCTTTAAATTGGAAAGTTTTTTTTTAATCTAAATGTATAAGTAAGAGTACAAGTAAGAGTAGAAAATTACACAAAGCTGTAATACGGTTTAGATGACAAAAACACATCATTACATAACAGATCATATGCTGCATGCTCCAATTATTGTTTGCACAGCATGTACTAAATGAATGTAAGAACTCACAACTTTATAAATACATGCAGATATTCTGATGCTTTCAAGCAGAGCTGCCAACAGCGCATTTACTTCTGCCAAAAAAAGTCTTTTTGCACATATAGAAAAGAAGAAATGTGCATCTATTATGCACACATGTATTACTATAATATCAGAAGTGTAATTCATTTTTTGCATCCCAGTACCTGATCTGCTTTCTGGTGGAAGCTGGCAGACATCTCCAGCAAGGTGCTGCGTTCGTCCAGTGCTGCAGCAAAGGCCTTCCACTCTTGCTCCAGCTGGCTTGAGATCTGCTGGATCTGCTGAGAGGCATAGTGGCTGGACTCCAGGAGCCGATTTCCAACAGACATGATTCGATTGATGTTCACATACACATTCTGTTTTTCAGAGAGAAACAGATACAGAGAAAAAAAACCCAAAACATATTAAAAATAATTAATTTCAGTTCTATACAAAAGAAAAGCTGCATTTATATAAAGAGTGCTCTTATCGTTAATATTTGGACATCTTCAGTGTAGTCTGTCACTCAAAGTATATCCAGTCTTCAAATGGCCCAGACTGTCACTGTTCATTCAAAGCAATTAAAGTTATATGTGGAAAAAATAGTAGCTAAAATTATTTATCACATATAAATAATTATTTATCACATATAAATAATTATAAAATAAAAATAACCTCTGTCCTCACACACACACACACACACACGGGAGACATACCCCCATGTGAATAATAAAAAAGCCCATTTGCCTCTTAATCTTTCAGTCTTTTTTAATATATGGGCCCCAAGCTGTTTTGTGTAGATAGGCATGGATCAGCAAACGCTAATTAACAACTGTGTTAACAGCGTGTTACTATTCTATTCAATTACTGCTCCTGGAGCCTATTATGGCTCTTAGCTAGCTTGTTTCAATCACAATGGGAAGGAAAGATGAACCAAACACCAGCTACGACCCTTAAAGCAGTTTTCATCAAAGCTGTGGACACTGGATTTACTTTGTTCAACTCAGGAAGCTTTGAGTTTGTCTGTTTTTATATTAGGGTTTAGAGAGATTTTAAACAGCTCTGCATTTGCGTGTACTGTAGAAGAACAATCCATACTGTGCAGAATCAACACTGAAACGTGCTCGATACAATCTGATGTTGGTTCAAGGATAAGAGCGACAGTGGTGAGCTAAACAGCACGGCTAACACGAGTTCAGCTTTTGAATACACAGCAGAAGTTAAGTTGTCATAAATAAAAGCATGGCGGTTAGGACTAGAACTACTATAATCCCATAATAAATCTTACACATCAAATGTCACAGGAAGAACTGTCTCTGAGGTTTTATGTGGTATTAGGGACTATTGGGATTTTGGGGGGACCTCCAAATCACACAATCATTCAGGGGAAGAGAGGATATGCAGACATGTTGGACTACTTCGGGTGGTAATCTAAAACTGATGGCTGAAGGAGAGAAGGGAGGAGGAGTTGGGAGAATATAAATTTAAAAAGTCTTCTTAATTTAAAACTGATGGTGCCATAGGGAATGAGAGTGGCTGTGGGAGAGAAAACAGACAGAAATACGGAAAATGGAAAAGAGGAGAGGTCCCAGAAATGAATCGATCTGTAGAAATAGACAGTGTCTATCCTGTAAATGAAGCACAAGAAACAGTAAAAACTCCCAAAACCTTAAAGCTTTAAATACTTCCTGTTTCTAAAATGACCAGTTACCAGACTCGCTGCTTTAGTTACAATATTTACTGAAGTGAAAAATTCATGGGTAATATAGGAATGTCAAGCAATATAAAAATATCTCTGCAATGTGCAATTCTTCAGCTAGCTATAGGTTAATATAAATGTAACTTTGCAGGACGTGTGAATTTATGCTAACCATGAACAGTATGAATGAACAAACCAGTCATATTGGACAGGATCCTAATTCAGTCAGCAAGTTAGCTGTATGGAGATGACTGGCTTTGTAACATGAAACACTAGTAAACCCAAAGCGTCATTTGTAAGATTCCTTTACTCAAACAATGTAAACCCAGTTTTGAATAACTGGGTTATCTCACAGTTCACTTTCCCAACACCCTGTGCTCCTGCTTTCCAGTTTTCACAGGAACTACTCCTAATCTCTGTGAACCATCTCTTTGTATACAAACTAAAGGCAAATCATTTATTTGCCTTTAGGAATTTTTCTGGGTTTTCCATTTTTTAGTCCACTGAACAAGATACAGTATCAAAATCCCTCCCGAATCCTTTGGAATTCAGATTCTTTTTTTGTAAACATTCATTCTTCTTTTCTTTTTTTACATTTTTATATAATATATGCTGTTATATTCCAGATGCCCGATGCTTCCAGTGAAACCTTTTTACATTGGCCCCTCCTACCAAGTCATTTGCATCCATAAAAATCTGTAAGGTATTTTAGAAAAACACATCACACAGTCACTAACAACCAAAGACACCACTCAGCAATGGCGGAGCCGGCAGCAGAAAACGAAGATTACATGACAATGGATGCTGACCTGTGGTCAGAAGACGACAATACTTATGAAGTTGCAGACACACTCGGTATAGATTACAACGCAACGAGGGACTCAAGAGAACAGCAACCAAACCCTGTGTTCAATGGTAAGAACAGAGAGGCAAAAACACTGCCAAACATCGGAAACCAAAGCGCAGCCACCAACCGCCCCCCCTCTCTTAAGTACATGACTATCAGATGGCCGGCGTTCAATTCCAACAAAGGAAAAAAGCAACCTCCTGAGTTAGGTAAGACAAATATTCAAATTCAGACGATACAAACACATTAAATACAAACACACAAAACTATTAACATTATTTTCTCATTAGTTTTTTTCAGGCATGCTACAATGTGTCTGGTGGTTCTGTGTATTCTGTTAATCAGCGTAATCATCTGTGTGAGCATCGCTTGTGAGTCTGAACTTCACTTTCGTGAAATCATAATGTTATCACCATGTCTATACACTGCTCTACGCACTGATGTATGGAGGACATTTTTAAGCCACTACACCAGATCTAACAGACTACATTTAAAAATAGTGATACTTACAATAACTGAAAGTTTTATCCTCATCTTCAGTGAATATATTACTCATTTATCACTTAGTCATGTTACTTTAACTGTCCATAGGACCATGCAGCGTGGAATAAATCTTCTTTGCATTGCTGTCCTTTGTAAAGAATTATGTCTGTATGTGAGCTTCAGTTGTACATGAACTCATAAACGTATCATTCCTTTCATAATAGGTGCCACTTTAGCTGGGCAACAGGTGAAGTTGACTGATGAAAACAACAAGCTACGCGGAGAAAACAATGAGTTGACGAATCAACTAGGCACGTAGTCAATAAACACAAAATCAGCATTAACATCTTCAAAATTCAGCACAACTCCATCACAACAGAGTGCAAAAAACACAAAATTATGTCCAGTCTAAATCCTTGAGCAAACAGTTTCTTAGATATATAAATATATATTTATTTTAAAGTGTACTTTTTTGAAAAAACCTGTTTCTGTATTTACAGATAATTTAAGAAACGTTTCCACAGCAGCATATGATGTTTCCAGTGATGCTTACCCTGCCTGCCTCTCTGGAAGAACATTCTTTGTACTTAATTATGAAGTACTTGATGTAAGAAAGCTCTTTTCCTGTATCTCTATGTGTGCGTGTGTATATGAATGTTATGGGTATCAAACATTATGCTCAAACTTAACAGCTTTTTTTATCTTTAATGCAGGATATCATGACAGAGTGCTACTTCTATCTGCGCAAAGTCAGCATGGATGGTAAAGGCTGCAATAGCACATTTTCTTGGAGGTGTGCACGTACCTTTCTCTGAGACCCCAGCAAATATACAAAACGACTGCTTGTACAGATCATGGCATTTCTACAGTCTGATTTCGGGCTTATATTGCAATATTTTTTGGACAGTTGTTATATTTGCTGCATAACATACATCATGTGTTTCCTTCTCAACAAATATGACTAGAAACATTTCGACTCCACGCATGACAGTTCGAACAAATCTACTAGCAATGCTTATTAAATTTAATCATTACAAGATACCCAAGTCCTGTGGCCTCAACACAATCCCACCATCCCCTCCGTCACCTGAGGCCCGTGGATTCTTGTAGTTGGATTTTTAGTTTCTCTTAGCATTTCTATGACCTTTAGCTTAATTTGTTGGGATGTCCATTCCTTGCAAAACTTTCAACTGTCTTGATTTTTTTCCAATTGTGAAAATTGTAGAATTACAGAATAAGTTTGGAAATGTCCAAACGATTGATGGTTAGCAACAATTGCTTCTTTGAGATCATTACTGTTGACTTGCTTCTTTGGCATCTACATCAAACATCTGAATGTGTCGCATCATCAAACTGTTAAAATCTTCAGCAAAACTGTGTTAGTTATCAAAACAAGCCAAACAATCTGAACTCTCTGAATGCATTTTGTGATATTAGAGTTTTAAAACCTGTAGTAGTTGGGAAAAAAGGCATCATATGCCACATGTGTAAAATGACGGCTCTATTAAAAGTGTTTAAAAAAAAGCTCCTTGACTCCTAAAGTGAATTTTTAAGTACCTCCCATAGGGGGAGTAACAGTATCATAACCCTAGGGGTTGTATTTTGCAACATGACACATTATCTCTCACATAACAACAAAGAGTCACCATCAGCATTTGGTCCAAACCTTCACTTACACATGACACTCCCATCACTGATGACTGCCTGACACAATACAGTAAACACATGCTGGTGTTTTTTTTTTTTTGTTTAGTTGCTGGAAACTGGCAAACGAGTAATTGCGTTGTTTCACCTTGGTTTTACTCTTGCTACAATGTTGACACAGTCGGAGAACACGGACACACAAACAGGAGAACAGGCAGTATAAACACACCTACTGACACTGTGTATTTTCATTGTGCTGTGCAGGCAACAGGAAGGGGAAACACCGCTTCCTGTGGAAGAATAGGTGGAGGGGGCGGTGGTCTTTCACTGTTAAACCATCTGTATGCATGTTTGTATGTGTTTGTCTACCCCAGGGGTAGGCAACTCCAGGCCTCGAGTGCCGGTGTCCTGCAGGTTTTAGATGTGTCCTTGATCCAACACAGCTGATTCAAATGGCTAAATTACCTCCTCAACATGTCTTGAAGTTCTCCAGGGGGCTGGTAATGAACTAATCATGTGATTCAGGTGTGTTGACCCAGGGTGAGATCTAAAACCTGCAGGACACCGGCACTCGAGGCCTAGCGTTGCCTACCCCTGGTCTACCCTGTCAATATGGGCCTGAGTATACAGTGTAGGTCTATCTGTCTTCTCAGCTGTCTCAGTTGCTTTTTGGCTCACCTCAGCCAGTACAGTTGAAACATCCGGCTGTGGGAGGTCACTGAAACCGCCCTCTCTGGGCTGAATGTTGCAAATGATCTGTAACACCAGTGACTCTATAAGAAGATTTAGGCCAGTTGCCCTGCTCTCCATTGGTTTCACTTTTGCACTAAAAATAATTACTTTTAGAAAGTAGCACGGAAAAATGGCAGGCTAGTTTGCTGTTCAAATCAGAGGTAGTGGGCTACATCCTTATTGTTTCTCAGATTGTTTGGAAGCTGTTTTTAGTCTAAAACAAATCTACTAATTTAAATGCATCCCACGAAGCCTGGAACAAGCTTGGTTTACTTGCTTGATGATATATGACAAGCAGGAATAACACACCATTATAAGTTATGAGGGATGTAAGAAGAAAGTGCACTGCAAAGGATTGACAAAAAGGATGAAACAGAAACCTTGCAAAGCTTACCAGTCAAACTGTGACAAAGGAAAACAAAGTTAGGGCAGAGTGCATAATGTGGTGGGTGCAGTGACACAATACAATATCCTCAGCTAAATTTATTAGCCAACAGCAGAGCTCTAAGGACTAGCGTGAGCTATGATGTCGCAGGGAGGAGGGTGGAGCAGAGCAGCAAAGGGCAGCACACAGCGGTGGGAGGGGCACAAAGGCAATGCGGGTCAATTATGGGAACAGCACCATGACAAGACATGACAAACTGGGGCAGAGTTGAAGCAGAGTAAAAAAAAAGATGAATATGAGAAAAAGGGCATGGCAAGACAGAAGACATCAGTTTCCCCATATAGGGAGAGGGTGGTTTGGGATAAAGGGTGGGGAAAAAAAGCATTTAGTGTGGATGAGAGGAATGACGGCAGTTTACGATTGCATTACCTGTTTCTGTGCATTTGTATGTGCGTGACAGCTAACGATAGGGTCTTACCATGCAGTTCATAGCGAAGTGGTTGTGCTGCGTCTGCAACTCCACAGCATGCTGGTGGTTCCCTCCGATCTCTGTGTAACTGGTCAGGAAAAGCCCCTTGTTGTGCATTATCCAATCAAACATCTACAGAGAGTAGGTGGAGAAAACACAGTTAGCTTTACAAAAAGCACATCAAATGAAAAGCTGCCCATCTTGTGGTAACTCATAGCAGCAGGAGTGAGAGGCCTTGTTGATTGCTAATTAACCACAACCGCTGAAGAAGGCAAAGGTCATCTCCAAGCTCCTCTGATAGGAAAACTAAAAAACTAAAAGACCGCTGTTGTTCACCCTCTATTGAGGTAAGAATATGACAAATGTCTGTTAAATAAAGGTACTTGCCAAAAACCCTGAAAAGTGTATAGGGCTACAGTTTCCATTAGCACACACTCACACATTACTTAGAATATGAAAAACTCAATTATATATTTCCAAAGGGCATTTAAAAGCTTGTAAACTCAATGGGCAACCAGAAAGCTAAATATATATTTAAAGAATATAAGCAATTTCCACTGTAAGTGTAAAGATGACGTATTATGTCATCCACTTCATTTAGAAGGAAAAGAAAATTAATATTCAACACCTGCCATCAGTCAGCTTTATTAAACCTTTACAACCATATTGAGCCTCAATTATCTGGCTTACATGGTAATGATGATGATCATGTTATATTCTTTTATGCCTGAATAGAATTGGTAAGTATGCTCATGCAAAAGATTAGTCAGGAATGACTGCATGTCCAAAAAGTTAAACCGCTGTAGTGGCATATTTAACATCAGGCATACTGCAGAACTGACAACACAATTAACTTTGTGATTAGTTCATTTGTGATTAGAATGATTAGTTCTCTGACCTTCTCAGCATCTTGCTCAAACAGCCGCAGTTGGAAACACTGGTCCAGCTTCAGTTTCCTCATGTGCCACAACTGCTGCAGATTCTGCCGCATCCCGTGCAGCTTATCCAACACACCCGTCACTTTAGCCACCAGATTGTGCGCGTCCGCGTGCACGTGAAACCCGTGATGGTGGTCGTTAGAATCTCCGCTAGCTCCAACACTCCCAACCCCTGCAGTCTGTGACTGTAGCCTTTGGAGCAGCCTCCGTCCCTGTGCGTCGAGCTCCTCTACCTGATGCTTTGGTGGCCCTTTTCTTCAGTGCAGCATGTTCTTCCATTAACCGCCGAGCCCCTTCCAGATCCCGTGGGAGATCACGCTGGGACAAGGTTTCCTGGAGTTCTTCAAGGCGTGATAAAGCCCGCGCTGCATCACTGGCAAACGTCTCATAAGAGAGCCGCACCTGAAAGGAAAGTTAGAAGTCAACTTTTTTTCCCCAATGAGGATATGGAATTGAATTTTTAAAAAGATCTGCAATAAGACTGGTCTTTGACTGATGTTTTCTTAAGTAAGCGCACAAAAGATTTAAATTAAAAACCATCTTATGAATGAACAGATGTAAACAAAAGAAAAGAATCAAAACCTCAATCCATTCATCATGGTTGTATTCTAGGCTGCCCTCGAAGTCGGCTGTCAGCTGGGAAGGGTCCACAATCTTGGTTAAACCCTCTAAGGAGACCATCACCGTCTGGTGCGGGCAGGCAGATTTGGGACACACAAGAAAATAAAAAAGAATTACAAATAGACGAAAGGCCGAAAGAGGAAAAATAAGCACAGTTTACACTAATATAATCACCACCATATTCCAGACTAGTCAACTGTTAAGTTTCTAAAATATTTCCTACTGTAAAAACTTGACTCTAAAGATAATGTGCAATCAGTAAGCACTGTACACCCACTGTTTGAATGGGTGTGGTGAGGTGACAAGAAAGACTGAGTTATCTCTCATACGAATGCTTCTATCACTGTGATCTGCATGATAAGTAAAACTCTACGGCACTTGATGTGCACCCAAAAATAGTACGTTTGACATCATACACAAAAAGAAAAACAAAACAAAAATACAACAAGTTGCTTGTCCAAAGCCAAATGCACTAAAGTTAGGAATAAACTCTTTGCCATGTCCTATATATCCGTTTCCATAGTAACTGGGTCAGAACTAAATATACCACCTCAACATGCCCACACGGGACAGAATCGTGCCTCTGACACAAAGCACAGTCCAATTAGAGCTAGTAAAAAAGGCCAGCGGGTATGCAAAACTAACTAACAGTTTACAACAATTTGCTCATCTGAGCATACGGTACACTGACATGACGAGACAACAAAACAAAATGCATTAATCATTATTGAAAAGAGAAGAAAATCAAAGCAAAAACCAAAAATTACAAAAAAACCAAGGTGGAGGGGTTAAAATGATTACCTTTTTATGTTGAACTATTTAAAGCGCGTCGAGCATCGCCTACCTCAAATTCAAACTTGGAGCTGCCAAAGTTGGTCCTCTGCTTCTGCCAGAAGTTGTCTGGCTTGATGATAAGAGCAACGTGAATACAAGAAGGGAACGATTCCTGAAGGATCTTTAGCAGAGGTTTGATGCTGTCCCACTTAGAACCACGCATGTCCACAATGACTGTGAAGCCATGTCTGGCCACCTCCTCACTGCAGAAAAAAAGGAAATAAATAAAAGAGGTCATATCCCAGGATAAAGGGCTAATTCACAAAGAAAAAGATGCAGTACGTTTAACATTTATAATGCTAACATAGAACCATTAAAGCCAGGTTAGAGAAAAAAAAACTTGCTGGCAACGAAAGGACAAGATTTGACATCACTGCCTCGAGTCGTAACATAACATTACACAGCCCTTTTCTAAAGGAACTGCTGTAACTGAAGTATCCAATCTCCACAGCATCTGGAGAGGAAAGAAAACAGTTAAAACATTCAAGCGTTGAAGTTTCCACCGCCGCTTACCAGGAGTCCTGCTGCCGTACACTTCCATAAAAGGTTGTTTCTCAGTATTAAAGGCTTTAATCTGAATGTGTAGCTAGGACACAGAAATAGACGCAGGGCCTCCTGCTCTATCTCACTCTGACCACACTCTATGAAAACAGATCGGCAGCCAAATGGATAGAGAAAAAAAAAAAAAACAGAGCAGAGCCGGTAGAGAGGAGAGCGAGTGAGAAAGAGAGATACTGAGACTGGAAGGAGGGTAAAGAAAAAAAAGGGGGTAAGGCAGCAGAAATATTTAGACAGGAGGAAGAGAAATTAAGCTGAGGAAAAGAAGCTGGCCTCCTCCTGACTTATGACACTCCTCGGCCTTCCGACTGGATGACTGGCCACCTCTGACTAATCTTTTATCCTCTCCAGTCTTACCTCTTTCTAAAGAGCTGAGCCGTTTGGAAGCCTGTAAGTCTTTGCACACCAGCTGTATCGGCTTCTCCGGCTTTAGTTAGAGGTAGATACTTGTTTTTTTTACCTCTCAGCCCTAAAAAATACTTTAGAGAAAATTATTGCAACAATTTTAATAAAGAGATCAGATTGGCAAAATGATCTGCCTTCAGATAATGATTTTAACATAAACTTTTTATCCAACACAGACTGCTCTCCAAACTTAAAATAACAGGCACTTTGACATAAAACATAAACTCCTCGCGTGCATAATTTAGACTTCATTCACCCTCTTTTTGGGTTTTAAGGCATTTGATCTGAGAATATATTCTGTGGGATGATAACTACGCACATAATCTATAGGGAGTAAACAAAGTAAAGCTGTGAACCCAACAGTTAAACTTGATTCTGCTGCTGCTACTGAAATTTATGCAGGAACTGAAAATGCCTCATTCAGCCTCTGACATCCCACAGATGAACTAAAAGATCAGTGAATCTGCACTCCATCTTTTTTTTTCAGTAACTGATCTGGACCACTTCTTGCCTCAAGACAAATCTCCAAACTCCACCGTGAAAAAGACTTTAAAGCAGTCAACCTGCAAAGCACTAGTAAGCATAGCACAGGGGAGATCAGACGCAGCAGAGAAGAAAAGTGCAAGCTTCCCTCTAAGCTAATGACAACTGACTCCAAACAGGTAAACGCCCGGAGCTACGTATTAAAAGTGCTTCTAGATTTGAAGATCAGCCTGCACACAACTACAGGGAGCAACTTTGGAAATGCTTCCTGTGGCAACACGTTTTGAGTGTGCAGCAGACTCTAGTCTAGCATGACAACACATCAAATGCAGGAATGAGAGGTGAGGTGGGGGGTCAACAATTGGCAATACACCCTAAGACACTTTACAGAGAATCCAAAATAAAAACAGCCCAGTTTTTTTTTTCTTTAAATTAAGAAAGGTGGGAAAGTCAAACACAAACCAAACAATGAGTATACTTTGTCTGTCTTCAGGCTTTGTGGATACATGACCGCTAACAATCTGATGTTAACTTGTTTGACATTTTGGATGTGGGACAATCATGGTGACAATGTAGGATCAAGTGAATAAGGTCCCAGTCATACAGGCCTAGAGCGCACAACCATCTGGCAATCAATGGTCATGAAGGAAAGATGAGTATTTCCTGAGCGAGTTGTTAAGTGCAGGTTGATGGAAGTCGATGAGAAAATCTTTACTTAAGCCAGTCAGCGACCCCCTGGCAGCTACCTTTTGGCTGGGAGAAAAGTGCATTCCCCCAAAATGACTACATTGGTTGTTAGCATATTGCCATGGTGGTAGACTGAATGGAGCTGATGGACTTGTCTACAAAGATTGGCTGGCTACTCTCTAAGCTGTAGCAAAACTGTGAAAAGTACTACTGCTCACCTACAGGCAACTACAGGCAACCTGCTAAAAACCAAAGCAATCACCAAAAGGTTTCTGGAGCAGCATCTTCTTTAAAACTAATTTTACCCAGTAACAGCCTCCAGAAACCACTGCAAACCAGTTGGGGAACACACATTTTCATCTAGCAGTTGTCAGTTGTATCATGTCCAGTTATTGCAAACAACTCTCGATGTCACGTGGGAAACATCAATAGCAAGCTATAGCAGAGGTTAGATTTGAGCGTCTACGCACGTCCATAGTTGGGTGTGTGTTCCACTATCCTTACCTTGGGATTGTGGCCAAGTATGCTATGAGCCTGCGCAGGTCTTCGGGTCGTATTCTGTCATGGTTGCTCCGCGCTGGAAAGGTGAGAATCGGACCTCCACGTCTGTCTCTGCCACCTTCGCATAGAAATACAATGACACAAAGGAAACCTATTTAAATTATGAAGATATTTTCTTTTTACAATTGTCAGAGATAACTAGTGAGTAGAGATAGCTGGTTCAGATAGAAAGACAGGTCAAATCACAGTTACAAGAGTGGTAATGGAGTTCCAGTCACAGAGCTATAACAAACCACACCAACTACTAATCTGACAGAAAAAAACCATCTTAAATTACTCACAACTATGCCAATACAGTTAACACAAATGAGGTAAAAGTCAGATCAAAACCATGCTGTGTCAGATTCACAGTTCAGAGAAATAAGTGAATGCTAATAAATTAGCTACACATACCAAATGCAACAGGGGAACCAACAACTATACCCAAGATCAGTCTCCATTTCCATGTGAAAATTTTACACTTTTCAAGGATGATGTCACTGACCTCTCACCTTTAAAGCCAAAAATGTGCCCATGTTATCAACCTATTAAGCTAGCAAATACACCTGCCACAAAATTAGACAATTAGCCCCTAATGGTTTATAATACAGTCAAAAAGATAGAGACTCCTGCTGCAGATAAGCACACTACATAGTTGGCTTAAAGTACTAAGCCTCTGTCAGTGCGCCCCAGGGTGGCTGTGGCTACAATGTAGCTTGCCATCACCAGTGTGTGAATGTGTGTGTGAATGGGTGGATGACTGGATATGTAAAGCGCTTTGGGGTCCTTAGGGACTAGTAAAGCGCTATATAAATACAGGCCATTTACCATTTACCATTTACTACAGAAAATACTGCTCAGGTTTTGGTTCCTAGAGTTTCAGTTGTGCATGTTTCACTAAATAAATAGATTAGAAATGTGAATAGGGAAAGTGTCTAACCAAACTCATGACTAGCTAGTAGGCTAGCAACATAGGCAGGATCTGTATAGTTAGCTTAAGCCAAGTGAAAATGATGAGGTGTCAGTGATCATATGCGACATTTTTTGAAGCTTTCAAGATTAGTTAATCTAGATAAACTATGAGTTTGATGTCATCACAGTAGCTATTTGGATAAGTGACCTAGCCTACACAAGAGAGAGAGAAGAAGAAGGTGACAAAAAATGAGACATCAAAAAGTATCCATGTGATTAGAAAAGTGTACTCCTATAGAACTCTGATGAGGAAATTATATTTAATATTGTGGATAATGGTTTATGTTAATTAATACAGATTAATGAGAAAGGTCAACCACAGAAATATAAATCAGAAAAATAACATGATTTGGAAGAAAATGAGAGATATCGAGGAAACAGATTAAGATATTAAACTAGACAATAAATGCAATAATTTAGGTCATCTGGCTGCAAGAATCAGCAAGATTCACTAAACAACGACCAATACTCAGGGGGAAGTATCAATTCTCGGTTGGGCAGAAAACTCACCATGGACTAAGCTCACTGGTCTTTAGGCCGGATGAGCAAAAAATGTTTGACAGGTTTCACAGAATACATTATTTGATAGAAACAAAGGGATTTTCTAAATGGCTGACAGTCTAAGAAAGTAGAATTAGAGCAAAGCATATTCTCAGGTTTGTCTAAATGCTAAAGTGGCTTTACTCCAGCCTGCCTTACAAACACTAAAATACAGGGAATGACACCAAACATACTCTACAGCAATATAGTGATACAATGGCTCCTTCAAACGGGTAAATAAGAGCACAATTTTGCTGAATGTCAGAAGTAACTAGACTGACTTCTTCACTGAAAAAGGATGGATGGAAGTTTCAGTGAGCTTAAAGTTGAAACAGATATTTACAATTACAGCACATAAAAATGACACTGACCTGAGAGAAAGGCAACCTTCTCCTTGAGGATTGGAAGCACATCAATGGCCTTCATATCCTCATTACGATGAAACCCTGAAACACAGAAAAAATAAGCAGAATAGAATATTTAAAATCAAAATATTTAACGCAGAGACAGCAATTAGACCAAGTTCATTCAGCCTTTACACCCATGTAGAGGATACATGACCCTGCAGCACACCAAAAAAGACGAAACACTTAAATAAGGTAACCCACTTTATAGCACAGCGCGCAAAAAACAACATAAATGTACATTATAATGCTTTTTGTAACTTTGTTCATATCAATGACCACAGACACAGCAGAAGTGGCTCTATGGAACTGGTTAGAGTTAAGGTTGATGTTGTTACTATTAGCAATTCTGAGGAAGTTAAGACTGGCTGCAGATCTAACTAGTTTCCAACAAAATCTCTGTTTTAACTATCTGCTTCTTGTATCTTGCAAGCTATTACGTTTGCATTATTTTTGAAATAGTCCATTGCTTTAGCACTGAATGTTCAGCCTACTTAGGTTTACTCAGGAATTCCCACAATAGTCAGTGTGTTACACTATGTTGCTGAAATGTCATCCCCTTTGCCTCGCCTCCTCAACAGATGGCACATGGTTAATACCAGGAAGATGGAGCATTTATGTACACACACACACACACACACACATACACATACACACACACACACACCCTCAGTCTCTCTTTCTCCTTCACATGAAAACAGCACGTTTACTGAAGGCAGTATTTTGGTATTTGGTGATAACTGATAAGCATATTTATTCTTCAGGAAATTTCATTATGAGGACTGAAAAGGGCAATAATGCATAGCTGAACGCTATCATGCCATAGTTAGTAAAAGAAAATATACATCAGCCATGATGATATTGACATTTCAGGCTGGTGAATATATGAGTAAGGAGCTGGCGGGTAGGGAGGGGGCTCTGCCTGCACTTTCAGTTTGCTAGTGATGTCATCAGATATTCCTCACGTAGCTCTTAGTCATCTCTCTCACACAAACACATAAGAAATGTAACCGATGCGGTTCATTATCTTAAGTCCCGCCACCACATAAATCACTGCTATCACCTGAACTACAACTGACTCAAGGCGTGATAATGCTATTAGAACTGAGGGCACAGACTATCACATCCAGGATGGCGCTGAAAAATAACAGTCCTGCTTTGCATAAAACGCTTCAATAAAACGCTGTTTGGGGGGCTAAGTTCTGATAAACAGAGCCTAGGGGGTCAAAAAAAGAAATATATAGTAACAACTTTGCACAAATACGGTGCTGCTTTGGCATTTCTAATATAAGCACTTTATCATACTGACTACCAACAGAAACCAACTAATCAGTCTACTGAGTGCTGAATCGTGCCAAATTCCCTTCAATAAAAGTCAGTCGTGACAAGTACAAGCCAATATCTCCAGCAGGAGGTAGTGACTTAATATTACTCTAAAAAAAGTGATGGCTTGATGGCACAATTCAGACACTGAGTGACATGCTGTAATGTAGATATATTTCAACACGAGTGCCATTAAACCTGTGATTGCGTCTCCTAAGTTGTTAGTGAGTTATAAGCTGAAGATATGAAGAAACAAGAAACAGGCTATCTTTTAAATGTGCAGTATGACATCACAGGAATAGAGAAGCCAAGTCGGATTTGTGAAAGCATAGAGAAGAATATGAGGACAGAACGACCAGCTGTGACAGCACACACACAGGACTGCAGAAAAGCAAAGAGAAAACAACTAAATAGCTCCTGCAGGTTTAAACAGCTCCTGTACTATTGATTTCAGCCACGGTTTGAAGTCAGGCCTGAGCGGTATCAAGTCACCTCTTTGTAGGAAGCGACTGGACTGATTCAAGGATAATGTCACAACCAGCTGACAGAAAATGGGACTGACGTAGCAACAATGGCTTTTTATTGTCTTTCCATTGGTAAGAGGATAGGGAAACCCACATATTTTAAGCCTCCATGCTACATGTCCTCCTACACCTGTGTGTCTTCTCTTGACTTGCAGATTAAAAAAAACAAAACATAGTAATAATCATGGAAAGAGTTAACAGAGAGACTTCATTGTGTGTCTTTAGAATAGTGCTTTGTTGCTGGGACTGCGTTCACTGAAAATCAGCACTATACAGAGCAAAGGCAAAAAGAAACAATACACCTCTAGCAGGTTTTTGTGTTAGCACATGTGTGCCTTTCCTGTGAAGTGTGCCCCAGACACATTCCTCTCAGTGGTAGTTTATGTAAGATACTGACTCTGGCACGCAGCCAGCACTGACCTCTGTTACACTCCTGCTTTCCCCGCTAAAACTCAAGCTACGCACCTTTCTCAAACACCACAGATCAGACCAGGTCAGCAGAAAGCTGGGCATATATGCACTTAAGCTTTATGTTGAGGACTGTGCTAAGCTAAACAGATCTGCAGTTGTATATTTTAATGCCTAAATACTGATTTTTCAAAATTCGGTGGTGAATTTAACATAAATGCTGCATTGCTAAAAAAAAATCGAGAGCAGCTGGCAGTAAAGAGAAAGTTTCACAGTATGATGGCCTATTACTTATGACATCAGAGCCTCTCCTAATTTTAGTAAACAGTAAGTACTACCCTACACACTGTGATTCATGACATCCCATCACCGCCTCTTGCCACACACACACTGTTGTGTAGTTCTTCAGGCTTTCTGGGGGTGTTTCAAGTTTTTCTTTGGACATTTTCACTCATTTTCAATCCAGTCCTTATACCTGACCAAACCACTTAACACTGAACTGTGAATCATTCAAGCATAAAAAAGGTAACTAAATCAAGGGATTAACCAGTGTTGTGTCTACACATAACAGAAAACTTAGGAACGAAACAGTTTTAAATTGTATTGCAAAAACACATCATTTGTTTCCATTTCTTCAAAAGAATCTATGAAAAATGTCAAAGACAACACAGTCCAAGCATTTTTTCAACCAACAAGTTGAGTCTTAAACCACTGTTAGCCAAAACTTATATCTCAGCATGTGTGCAGTATGGCTTTAAAACAATCTGAGGAAACTGGACAAGTGTTGGACAAAAGGTGTGCCAGGCCTAAGAAAAACCATTTCAGCAAATGAACAGCATCTGCAAGTCACGTCCTTAAGAAACAGGAATAAATCCTTGACCTGACATGAACTGAAAAAAGCAGCTGGCCCATCAGTTGATCTATCTACTGTTGACCGAAGTTCATCATTGGAAGGGAGGCTGTCAAATTACATTTGATTGAAAGTCAGTGACAGTAATGATGAATTTTTTGGTTCAAATGGTCATTGGTATGTGCACAGGAGATCAGCAGTGAGGTACAACAGTGAATGTCTACATCATCATGTCATGGTGGAATTGATGGAATGGAATTATGAACTCAGAAAAGTACCATCAAACTTCGATCCACCATGCAATACTGTGAGGAAAAAATCTCATTGGTGAAATGACTTCATTTTGTAACACAACAATTGCTAAAATATTAAAAGGCATATCTTGTTGGTCAAAAACACAACATAGCCTCCCAAGAGCCCAACGTGGGCTCATCTTTGAATGGAAACCAAGAAGCCTGGAGAACTATTCCTGAAGACTAATGAAGAAAGAAATTACTTAAAGCTGTGTTGAAGAATAAAGGTGGTCACACCAAATATTGACTTTCAAGCTTGTTACAATTGTGCAAATGCCGTTTTTCCCTTAAGTACTGTATTTCAATTTATGTTTATACATTTTTCAATAACTCCCTGCACCCATTTGTACACATTTCCAATTTTCCTAGCGAAATATAAAGAAATGGGGGGTGGCTCGAGGCTTTTGCATAGCACTGTATTAAAACAAAAGAAGCACACACACAACAATCTCCTCCTTTCACTACATGCGACCCTTCATTTACAAGTCTACTGAGCATGAAATAAAGCTTTTCAATCACAGATTCTTTGTTCATAGCGGTCTCATAATGAGTACAATCCATTTTACTGGTGGCGTGCATTCAGCACCCTGTAATATGAATAATGCTTGTCCACAAAATATGGCCTTTATAGTAAGCTTTTTATTATTATAACATATTACAACAATTTAAACAGGAAATAAAGACAAAGGGCCTTAGCAACATATCATTCCTCAAATCTAGAAAGTATCAGGATATGCCAGGTGATGAATGCGAAACAGAGGATGACAGACATGACAGATCATCTAGACATATGCAATGCATAACAGTTTGTCATTCATCACAGGCAGAAATGTGGGCAGCGACATATGCACTTAAACACTCTCTGTCTCTTTGCACGTTTGTTTATGGAGACATTGTGCAGACATCCATCAAAGGTGCAAATAACACATAATGCGTGAAATAAGACAATTCTCTGGGTTGCGAGGCGTGCTCTTTGTAGCAATTTGCATTTCCACTACATATTTAGGTCGTGCACTATACTCTGATATTGTTTTACTTTATTTTATTTTTTTAATTTCAGTGTGGTTCAAAACCATGTAATATTCACGATCCCAACAAGTCATTGCAAATGGCTACCCTGCCCTGAGCCTGGTTCTGCTGGAGGTTTCTTTCCATTAAAAGGGAGTTCTTCCTTTCCACTTTCGCCAAGTGCTTACTGATTGGCTGTTCTCTGATTGTTGGGGTTTCCCTGTAATATTGGAGGGTCTTTACCTTACAATGCTTTTGCGCTATATAATTGGAGATTATGTATTGGAATTTCAAAAGCAGGACCACGCCTCCTTCCGGTTGTCATCTATATAGGTTCCCCCCAGTTCTGCAAACTGGTCATTCTTGTTTACATGCCCCACCCTCCCTCCCTCCTTGTTCTCAATTCTTTAACTTCTTCACTCCTATTTAGTACGTGGGGATCTGTCAGGCCCAGGAGCTGTCGCCAGTCCCCTTCGAGGCCTTCCCCAAACCGCAGCTCAATTCATGTCCAAGCATTCACCTTTACCTACTAAAACGCTGTCAAACCTACAATGAGGACGTGGGCCCAGCTAGTGGAATAAAAGCAAAAATAATTGAATGGAATAGAAGAAAAGGTCAGAGGTGAATGATTTTTCTCTCTTTCTTGCAATCAATAACAAGCAAAAAGCAAAGATGATCTCGTACAGTTTGCTCATTTGTATAATAATGCAAAGTGCTGTATGTTTAGTAGTGGCAGCAACTTGGCAAAACTTGTGTTTTCATGTTGCCCGAGGGTCAGTCAACCCTTACAGTTTAGTTGAGCTTAAGACAGAAAATTGCAGCTTGCATTTAACTTCACGTGAGATCTTAACTGAGCCTGTATGTGGGAGTAAAGAGCTTCATGCATGGTTTCGAAACTGTAATGTTTCTGTGATTCCAAAATTCCACAAAGAACATTGCGTTTTCACTCCTGTTGCTCTGCATGAATTTAGAAAGCAGAGTCGGAGCAAGAGGTGATGACATAGATTCACTCTGTTCAGCCCTTTTTTTTTTTGTCTTTCTAACTCCAAAAGGATTCTGCCCTAAATCCATCAATTCGCGTAGTCGTGTAGCAGAAGCATGCCAATCCTTTTCCCTTTGCCCTCCTAACTCCGGGCTGGAAAGACTCACATACTAATCTGAATACACTACTGGAGAACAGATTGTCTTCAGTGTTGTACTAATTCTTCACAGCACAGACTGAGAACATCCTACATCGTTTCCAATCTGGGTTACAGGCTAGTTTTTAGAAGGCTTTATTGAGATGTAATGGGGGAATGAATGCAGTAAGTTTAGACAGTAATGTAGAAATTCTACGAACCCCCAACCAAAATTGCAACACATGCAGAGATAATTGCAAGCAATTGCTTCACCTACAAGCGCTGTAACAACATCTCATAATCCAAAATGAGCATATGTGCGTCGTCTTTCCACAGAAAGTTGGAAATCACAGCCTCGATGCACAGGGCCAATCCCTTTGATTCCAATCCGTCAGACCACAGGCTAGACTGAACACTGTGCATCTGTGCAGCCTGCCATGCCACATGATGCCAATCCTCTGGCTCATAACCTCGTAACCTCAAACTCAGACCAATTACAAGCCAGGCTAAATGTAGTACAGTGGAACAGATCAGGCATGCAGCATAATGCTGCAGAAATGCTACAGTACAATTCCACTGGCTG
The DNA here is from genome assembly GCF_900408965.1 of Simochromis diagramma. Lineage (NCBI taxonomy): Eukaryota > Metazoa > Chordata > Actinopteri > Cichliformes > Cichlidae > Simochromis > Simochromis diagramma. The sequence goes on along the minus strand of NW_024387423.1, from coordinate 5,845,099 downwards.
ATATCGTGACCATCCCAGCAAAAATTTGATAACGTGCATTCCAGCTGCCAGCGAGGATAACTGTGGTGAGATTCAGAGATTTAGAGCAGCACTTGCTATGAAATGAATTTCATACTAAAAATGTGCACCCAGCATTTTATCATACAACAATATTTTACCGGACAAATCTAACAAATTACAGCTGTAAGAATGAAAGACTCTTTAAAATTAAGTGGTGACCACGTATGAAGATTTATAATGCAAGAGCAACATGAACTGCAGTGCAGTTCATATGCTTCTTCCATACTTCAGTTCTGGGTCAGAGCCCAGTATGTGACCCTCACTATGTGTTAGTGCTAAAAGAGAGAACTGGGAGTCATTTGTTGCACTGCTCAGCATGGTTTGGCTCAGTATATATGCAGCTTTTAGGGAACAGCGCAGACACTGAGGAAGTGTGGGAGCGGATTCATTTATGGGGCCAATATACCCTGTCAGAACAGCTTGTTGGACAGTCCAGAAGCTTTGGAAACTGCCTGACATATATCTAACCCTGTCATTGTTACATATACAGAAAGGCACACTTGTAGCTTTAAAGGTTCTGTATGTGTACGGATGTGTGCTGGTGCTGTTCTGGCTGGTGCTTCACGGTGCAGCAGTGTGACTGACATCCTTTGTGAGCCTCTCAGAATAGTGCTCCCTCAGAGGGACGGATGTGCCAATTTATAAGCTTTTTGGATAAAAGTAAAGAGAACTTCGGCAAAAAGCAGGGCACAGGCCACAGACGCTCCATAAACTGTACATAAAGGATGGAAATAGTCACTGTGATGCCACCCACTAGTCTTGGAAACCTTAACCTTAGGATTTTGTATGCCATTATATTAGCTCTTTAAGAAAGTTTGGGAGAGAGGGCGAGCTGTTACACTATTAGTTAACACTAGCAACCCTGGTTAGCAAGCTGTATCCATAAATGTTGCACAAACACGTATTTGCTAGTCAGTGGAGATTAATATCAATACAACACTAGCAAACTTCAACAGACCATTGGTCACCAATACCGAAACACATTCATCTTGGAAGGGATGTACCACACAGCAAGCCATAGTATTTGTTAGATAATGTCATTAAAAATGTTGTAACATGCACTGACAGCATAAACATGTCCAAGAAGTCCAGCACAGTGAAACAGTGTAAGTGAGACCTGGCAGACAAGCTATACATCAGCATCCTTCTGGAACCTTCTCTCTCTGAATGCATACAATCATGTTTTGGAGGTTTTTGCAGTATTTTTGATGTATTTAGCCAAAACTGTTCCAGCCAGTATTCTGGCTTACTTTGAGCTAATTGTGTAATTGTGACACTAGGTATGCCATTTGTTTTAAGCTCAATAAGCTCCAAATTTCTATTTTTGAATCAGAGTTGCTTTGCAGGATTCACGGTTCAAAATAGCTCTTGCTTAGCCTATACTGGACGCTAGCACAAACCATCAGTTCATCCGCTGTCTGACAAACGCTGCTCCAGGTCCTGTCACTTTAAACAAGCTTTCTTCTAACTGGCTGCCTCTCAGTCTGAAATGCCAGTGGGTAGTTCTGCTGGGCTCACAGACAGAGCTGTAAGTCGGAAATAAAGATATATCTATGACATCATACAGATCTAAGAGTAGAGATAATGTATAGTGTTTAACATGAGCATCCACCATTGCACCACTAGTGCAAAAGTAAGGCAGAAAATTAAAAAAGCACAATAACTCCACAATAACAACAACAACAAAATCTTCAACACGCAGCTTATACAATTCAATACTGAACTATTGCAGCTATTTTTGCAACCTTTTACAAGAGGCTTAGAAAAGCATCTTTAAGCTCAGTTAGCACATCCATTCACACATCACCTAGATTTGTCATGTGTCTGCCATATGAAGTTGTCGTGTCACGCTCTATTTCTGCTCATCCCCCTAGTGTGTAGTGGAGATCAAGCTACCTTTCCCTTCATGTATGAATGTTTGGCCTGGTCTCTATGACAAGCAGGGCAGTCATCATGTCCCTGGTGTGACAACCAGGACTAGGGAGTGAGTGTTGCTCCTGTGCAACAGGGTGATAAGATAAAAAACAGCAAACTCTCTCATCGCGCTCTCTCTTGTTCTGCTCCTCTCCCTCTGATTCTCTTTCTAGGCTCTTCAGCTGTAAATCACCTGCATTTATTTATTTTTGCCGCTTTCATTCACACGTCTTCCTCACATACAAAGCCACTTCTAGCAGCCCCTGCCCCACTCCACTCTAATTCTGCGACCTTCATCGGGAGCTGGCAGGGGGCCTGGGGACTGTGGCGAGCTCAACTTTCATCGGGTTTCTCATATTGTTGTTACAGTTTGGCTTACAGCAAAAATAACACTTTGCTCCAACCGCAACCCCTCGACCGGGATATAACCCCTAAACCCAACAGAAAGAGGCCATGAATAAATCATAACAAACTGGAAAGGTAGAATACAAAAAACTAATACCACGCTGTGGCTCTCACACTGTGCTTAAATCTCAAATCTGCAATGTCGCTCCTTCAGATAAAACACTGCTATCATGGATTCTTCTTTTTTTTTCCTCATAAATCTTTTAAATGCTGCTCGGCACATTACTACAAACAGCACAATGTTTAAAACAAGCTGAATGAAAACTTAAATGCAACCTTTCAACACAATGTCACTTTCGTAAATAAGTTATTATGGGGATTATCACAGGAAAACCTAAGAGATGACAGACTGAAACTAAATATATGTTAAAGATTAAAAGTCCCGCTGAATGAACGAGTCATCGTCCAGAACAAACCGCGGGACTAACAGCTCTGTAAAATCATGTCCAAGTCAAACAATACAACAAATACAACTCGACCCCTAATTATAACTCTTATTTAGCAGAGTGTGTGAGCAGTTGAGGGGCAGTGCAAAGATAAACAATGGTCAGCAGTCTTATGCAAGCCAGTGATTGTGCATGTGAAGGCTGTTTCACTGAGCTGTTTGTGAGGGAGGCCGACGAAGGGTACAATCAAAGTTTCAATGCTGGATAATGAACTACTGTGGTCACATCTGTGCCCTCATAATAGTGCATCGCTACGCAAAACACTTGCATGCACACTCCTGGAATTATCTTGCAAGTGTAGCACTTTGCAGCGATATATATACGAGGTCTGCAGAACTTGGGAGTGAGCCTGCGGTCATGAGACAACGTGCGCGGCTGTCTGTTTGTATGTGCAGCTGTTTCATTCGCGATCCGGTTAGAATACACCTTGAGAGATTATAAGTCCTTTATGTGTTCTTATTAAGATGCTACAGCTGTTTCTCTGTTCTGTTCACAGCTCACTGAGTCTGAATAACAACCTCAGTGTTTATGTCTCCTCCTCGCTTTGTTCTTTGCACTTTTCATCTCTTGTGTGACGTCCTTTCACTCTGCCTGTCTCCATTCTCACCTCCCTCTGCAGTTTGACTGTATTTGCTTCTGACATACTTGGCATTCCCCTCAGCCTCACTACTAGTAACCCACTGTTTCGGTTTGTTTCTGTTTGGCATTACTTAGTTTAGTCTTAAATCTTGGGGTGTGGGCAAAGTTGCTGCTGAAATAAATGATGCAGGACGACAGCATCAGGTTTTTGATCCAGGCGATGTCAGCAACAGAGGACGGCCTTTCGATTGGAAGCGCTCAGCATTTTGCATCTATCCAGCTTTTATAGGGCAGGAGAGCCATAACAGAATATAAAAATGAGACATCTAAAGTGCTGCAGCATGAAGGGGGTTTTAAAGTTTTGAAAATCTGCAACAAAGTTTGATGGGCCTGTCACTGCTTTAATTTTCCTCAATAACATTCATCAGAACATCACAGTGCACACATACTCATGCTTTTACAGTACTGTTGATCATCGGGCCAAAAGACTAGGTCAGTGCGCTTTACCATACAAAACAAAAGCTCACTCAGTCTCAGGTGCAAAGATTAATCCGAGCGTTGCCTTAGTGTATGTATTTTAAATTAAACTATGCCAGCGGCTTCATATATCCTCCCTCAGCTGGCTCTGTTTGGATCTCACTCTGCTGTGTACCCATCGTGACAAATCGCACCACTTCTCCTAATCGCCTCAGAAGTCATCTACTCAGACACCTGCATTCATTACCCCTACAGGTACTCAGTCTTGTGATTAAACTAGTATGGAGGAAGAAAAAAAAAGATGGTTTTTACTACAAAAAGATGGGTAGCTGTCATTTCTTCTAGTGGCATTAGAGGAATATATTAAGGAACTAAAACCATCCCAAAGCTATGCACAATATGTGAATCTTTCCATCAAGACCAGCTGTACTGGTCAATCTGTTTCAACACATGGCACTGACCCACTGTGGCTGTGCAGACTGACTATTTAGGTATGGTCTTGATTTTCATAATGCACCCTTAACACCCAATAAACAGATATAAGATAGTATTTTCATTTTCTTCCTATTTATATGGTAATATAACTTACAGTTCTTAGTCTCAATCATTCTTGCTACCTACTTAACAGGAAAATGATAACCTTTTCAAGCATACGACAATGTACACATAGACTCTCTTGTCCCTCCGACTGCCATAAACATCAAAACACAAACCCCTACATCTTGGCTCCTGTGACCTAAAGAGCAACACAGCTCAATAAAACCACAGGCTTAAAAACATAACCTCAGTTAAAAAAAAGTTTAAAAAAAAAAATCTAAATTAAAATCTTCACAATAGTATCATTTAGTGTGCATTTTTTGAACTGGTTTGCTATGCATTCCTATTATTTATTTCTCTTGGGAACTGCTTTGATACAGCTGTATTGCATTAAAGCCATTCTGCACTAATCATGGGACACAAACATCACAACTGACAAAGCATTGTGAGGCCTAATGAGGCTCCTGATCACGAACATTAAATAAGGAGGGAAAATAAATACATCTCTAGAGATCGGAATGAATTTTGGTAAATATCTCTTCGTGGACATTATTATTTTTTAACCACACACCCTGTCTCATCACAGGATTTTGGATAAGCATAGCAAAATACATTTATAATAAACAATACTCTACCTGATAGCCTGATCAGGGTTTTTCCAGCCTGGGCGTACTGCCAGCTGTGGTTATCCAGCACTGCCATGGGTAAACTAAATCCAGCAGCAAACCATTCCAATCTATATAGTCCTACACAACATCCTATCAAAATTTACAGTGGCTATCGCCCCTACCCATTCTAGCTTTCTGATTATACCACTGTGGCATGGTGAGGAGGCAACTAAACAACAGCCGTGCCATATATTGGTCAACGCCCCGCCACCCACTGAGCTGCAGAAAGCCAAAGACACTGCCAGCTCCTTTTTGCCTTCACCAACTGGCTTTTCTTCACTATGTCTCCCCACATGTCACTAACCCCTCCCCAAAACAAGATTTAGTAACAAGTGCTGCTTTGCATTTAATAGTTTCTCCCCACCCTGTGTGCCTGGCTAGGGTTAAGCCAGCCAAACAGTTGTAGCTGGTGGATTTGTGAGTGAAATAGGCTTTAATAATGATTGGTTGTAATCTGCTCTCTGACTAATACTCAGAATCTGTTGCTATGAGCTTTAGCAGTGGCCACCTCAGGGCCCTTAATGTAAATAATGTCCTTCTTGTCATCTCTTCAAGTGTATTTACATACAGTGTGTCTGCTGGGACTTGGATCTTCTTCACCTGATACAGTTAGTCTTTAAAATTGATTGATGAAGCATGCACACACACTAATAATCAGTTTGTTCATTTGTGTGAAAAGCTTTTATATTTTAGCCCTTGCGTCATGTTAATAAACCTCAAAATAACTGAAACAACATTGATGCATAAAGTAATTAGCTTGCTGTTTTCCTATCCTATCGGGATGAACTGTACTAATATCCATCCAAACTGTTGCATTTTATATTTTTTTTCAAATTGTTAAGAAAGTTTAGATAAGACTGAAAAATAAGAGGCTCAAAAACACATGAACCAGCAACCAAAAGTGTGCTTAGCGTGCATCAGCATTCAAGCCGCAGCAAAGACTTTATCTAGACATAAAGCATGACACTGAAATTTAGCATGTGCAGACATTTTTGACACAAAAGCCATAAAAAAGACAAGAAATGTGAATACTAACATTCACATCTTTAGTATTCTTTCAGCAGCACTTTCTGGGTGCACCTACCGACTCTGTTAGCTGCCTGATGCGGTTCCGCTGTCAGCCGACCTTTCCTGTCCCTGAGAAAGCCCATGTAGTGCAACCGGAATAACACGGTCAGACTAGCCATATCCAGAGTCACAGATAACAACCCGGAGTCTCATAGGAGCTTCGAAAGGCAGCGATCCTTTCGGTTTCCTCTAACTTGTGAGGAATTTATACCCTCTGAGGTGCTGAATGTGTTCTCTGGGGTTTTGAATTAAATAGTTATCTAAGCGCACAGAACCTGAGGGTTAACTGTGCTTTGTTTTGGTTTAGATCTTCAAGTATTATCTCAGAGCGTGAAAGCTGACAGCGTCTTGTCTCTGTGAGCTGAAAGAGAGGTCTGTCCCTGCTGCATGTGAAAGCAAGAAGGCCAGGTCACATATATGTGACTGATCCTGTTGGAATAAATAACTGAGAGGGATTGTCACCTCTCGGTGAGGGAGTCAGTGACATGCTGACAGATGAGTGTGTGTAATAGGTCAGGCCTTTCAAGCTGTAGATATACAACAACCTAACAGCCAATAACATTACCTTCTAGATATGGACTGCGTCGCCTTTCTATAAATATGCTAATTACAATGAAATGTGTATATGTCAGTATATTAGGTCAATATTAATTGTGTTGTTACACTTTAACAGATAACTGAAATCAAAAAGTAAATTATTTGAAGACGGTTATTAGATAAGGTCTCTCATTCAGATTGTTTCCAACTGCAGTTTTTGTATTTCTTATGGATCACATTTCATGCGTTTCAAGCAGAGGGAATACAGAAAAGCAGCAGTTATGAATTTAATTGCTGCACACGCATTTTATGTCTGTATTAACATTTTGAATGTAATTTTTACACTGTATCACTTTAGTTAATTAGCTCTCTTTGCCCTTTTGTTTTTATCCTGTCAGTTTCCTTTTCTTCACAACTTGGTTCATTCTTGTTCCCTCACTCGTTTGATAAGCAACGACTGTGACAAGCAGTGTGTCAAACAGGGAGGTAAATCCGTCCAGAACTGCTTTGTGCTTTAATCAAACTATCCTTATTTGGTCCTACTGGAATAATTAATGGTTGTTAAGAGGAAGTGATATATATTTGTATCTTTTATTTCATCTATTTATTCTATAGTTGTATTAACTTTAATGCAGCTTTCATATTTGAAATTTCATTCCTAGTCCTGTGTGCACCCTATTCTGTGTTTGGACTACATATTGTGTGTATTCTTGGCCCACGTGGATCACTACAATGGGAAAGCACTTTGGGTCAGCTTTGGTTATGTTTAAAAATAATAAATAATTAAAAAATAATAATTAAAAGCGACTCAAGCCCAACCAATATATCAACCAGTATTAGTTATTTCCCAATTTATCAGTATTGACATTTATAATCTCAGATAAATGACAATGTAAAAGGTAAAGAAGAGACGGGAGAAACATCCTTCAACCATCCTTCAAGGGCGTTCTGCTACGTCTTTGTTGGCAACACATCTCAAAAAGAGACCACGAACACCACAAGCAGATGATAAATGAGAAATCCGTGAATTGTTGTGATATTAAAACAAGAATATTTTTAAACTGTCTTAATCTTACAAAGGGCTCATAAATACGTACACTTTACAAACGTTAGGAAATACATGTGTTTGAAAGACAAAAAAAATCTCAGCGGATGTTTATCTGTCGGGCTGTAAAAGATGCATACTTGATATATCAGTCATATCTGCCATATCAGGATACTATACCAAGACTGGCCATCCAAAGCTAATTGTGATCTATGTTAATAAGTTGTCACTTAGAGTAGAATTTCATTCATAGAAATGTGTTCACCAAAAGAACTATTCGTGGTAGCTTCCTGTAGCCTTTAAACTGCGTCTCTGTGACCTCCAAACAGACTCCATGTTACATGCTACACAGCTACTGTAGCAGAGAGAGGGAGAGGGAGGGCAAAGGAGAACAGAAAGACCACAAGAGAAGCAGTCACTGGGAGAGGGACTATAAAGAAGATTGAATGTCCTTTTCAGTGCTGAGCGCCCATGTGCATCTGTCTGCTTGCAAACCCACAACAGTACACAGTACGAACTCACTGGGCAGCCAGCTGAGCCGCATCAACACATCAATGAAGCGGGGAGGAGGACGCTTTGTACAGCTCTGGATGCGCCATTCATCAGTTTCCTCTAACCAAACCACCCGATTGTCCCGCTGCACAACAAAAAACAGGCCAATAAAACACAGCAGACCAAATAACACTCGACAAGCAGGAGGCAGGAGGGAGAGAGCGAGAGGGACGAGTGGAGAGAGCTAGCGCCGCTGTGGTCTGATGTGTCACTAACTGCCTCAGAAGAAAGGGGGGCAGAAAAGAGAAAGAGGAGGAGAAAGAGAAAGATAGAAAGAAAGTGCTCGAGACAACACCGTGTCAGCTGTCCCTCATTCATCAAGACAGTTGTGGCCTGAAGCAGATGGGACTTGAAACGATGATGTCAGACGGTGGGAGAGAGAGCTGAGGAGCGGAAGAGAGAGAGAGAGAAAGAGAGAGATGGGGAAGGCACTTGTTTTTCTAAGCTCTTCCAAATCTGATGCTTGAAAATACTTTAATAGTGCAAGTGTACAAATGTGGGTTGCTAAAGTGTAGGAGCGCAAAAGTGGGCCGTCACATGGTCGCCACCTACATATATATCTGATAAAACCACGTGATCCATGCAGATCCATGTTGGTATTTGATTGATACTAGCATGATGGGATCAGTACTTTGTCCTCTAATGTCAGTATGTAGCCAACTGAATTGTATTCAATTATTTTCATTTGAAAATGTAAAATAAATCGATTTCAAACACGAACTATGAAAAATCTTTTTTGTGCTGACTGTCACATCTATTTTATTTACATCCAATATCACATTTAAACAACAGACACTGACCCTTGATTTAAAGAGACGGGTGTGTTTACATCCCAGGTTTTCAAAAACACGCTGAAAAGTGTGTGTGGGGGGGGGTTGTGGAAAGTAAAAGTGTGTTCATTAAAATGTGCTCAGAATTTGTAAACTGATGACGATTTATCTCAATACAAAATACTGGACACGCGTAATGCACACACACAGTAGGCAATAAGTGCATTCTCGTATGGAACGGCACAGAAAGAAGAACTATCAGATCAGCCGACTCACGACCTGGGCTGACAGCAGCACTAACAGAGCGACAGCTGAGCTCTGATAATAGGATTAATTACTCCTACAAACCTCAGGGACAAAACTAACAATTAACACGTGATGAGCTTTAAAAGCTAGTCATTAGCGCGAGCACCGTGATGACGCTCGACTCTGCACCGGAGACGTCTGGCACACTTCGCTGACATAAAGCTGTGAACGTGACTCTCGGCAAAACATTTTTTAGTAAACAAGCTAAAAAAATAAATAAAGGAATGCTTAAAAGAATCCAGTAGTGGCTTACTGTCCAGTCTTTCCCTTGGTAGCTGCTTTTGGAAAGTAAAAAAAACAACAGACAAAATGTGAAATGAAGTGCTGCTGAGAGCTCGCCAACTGGTAATTTCTTTCTGTAAACAGTATCTGTAATGAAAACCTCTAACAGAGCGGCGAATGATAAACAGAGAATCCGGTCCTGCAATTTGTGTCTCAACAAATCCAGCAAAACAGATAAAAACTATCATAGGCGAATCCAGCTTTTTTTTTTTTGATGACGTGTGTAAGCACCTGCAGGGCTCCAGTTTGCTAAAAGCAGGATAGTTCCTGTTTACAAGCTCGGCAGTCAGAGTCTGCTCCCAGAGGAAGACACAGAAAGACACGTGTGTGCACATTACTGTTACTAACGTATATCTGTGTGTGTGTGTGTCAATGTAGTCCAGGGGGAGTTTGCGTGGACTGTTTATGAGCTCCTGTTGCACAGATGCATCACTTTCTCTTCTCCTGTCATCCTTTGCTCCTCTGCAGCCAACTTCCTAAGCACATCCCCTCTCTGTTACCCCTCTCCTATCGCACCGTCGCCCTTCCTTGCCTTTTTTTCCCCCCAATCCAAAACAGTCTCTTCCAGTCATTTCCAATCATACCCTCCCTCTCCCCATCGCCTCCAACCCTATCCCCCAGTAAGTAGATTTTCACTAGACTTGTCCTCAACAAAGACCAGTGTCCTGTTGAGTACACACACAGCAAACACGGAACTACGGGGCTACAGCAGGAGGCCCCGACCGGGTCCCATGGTTATCCAGTGTTATCACAGCCCTGAAAAACAACTGGCTTAGAAAAACAGGCGCCACCGCACTATCTTATGGAACATCTGACTTATTGTACACGCATGGATGCCCAAGTGATGCACAACAGAGTGGTCAATAGTCACCAGGAGGAGAAAAGTGACATGTTTACTCTCTACTTCAGATAAATGATATAAAAAAAACACCAAAAAACACTCTTTTGCATGAGCACAAAGCTACATTTTGCAGTTAAAAAAAAATACCCGCATGCAGCGAATAAGCAGCACTTACTGGTGGGAGTATATTTGCAACTTGCCAATTGATTTACAACAGTGTTTCTACAGAGGGAAAAATTTCACATCAATTCAGACAGTTGAGCAGTCCCAAATCTAATCTCATCTAGATGTTTCCAGGGTTTGTTCAGGCTCCTGACTGTCTCAGTTTGTAACCATCCTCTGAGAGGAAAGGGGGGGTGAGAAAGTAAGGGTGCGAGGACTAGGGGACGATAAGAGAAAAGACAGAAGAAGACTTCAGGATTTGTTTGTGCCTCCTCATAATTTGCTCTCTTCAAGCCATTTCATTTTTGGTCTTTTATGACTTTGGGGGCCTCAAATTCATGCTCAACTCAGAACCACATCTGCATCCAGACTCCACCCTGACTACATATAGATAGGATGCAACACACAATCATGTTATACATGCTTTCTGTTTTTAGCAGCGCAACTTCTCCACAGTAAACACAAACACAAACCGCACCTATGAACTTAACACGGAGCAGATACGCAGAATTACACGCAAATAACACATAAAATGACAGTATTACTGCGAGAGAAAAAGAGAGAACGAGATGGGGAGGGACAAACACAAGTCCCTGCACTCTTTACACTCACACAGTAGGGGTCACTAGATGCATTTATCAGTTATTCATTGGTAGGAATAAACATATTTTAAAACTGAGAAGATAGCATTTATCCAATTAGTTTCTGGGAGGAAACTCCTTACCAGCAAAAAACAAAGAGATATATCACTTTTTAAGCTCCAACATCTTTTCAACATGAAAGCCATGAATTGGAATTGTTAACTGATTAGTCTTAATCCGCCTAAAGCCACTAATTACAGTGGGCAAGTTAATTATTTTATTTGCATGATTTCTTTAACATCCTGGGCCTACACTCTGGCTGGCATCTTGCTCTTTTTTCCTTCTCTAAGCTGAAAGGCTTTTGTACCAAGATGCCATGATGAATAAAATATTCGCCCTTAAAGTATACATTTTAACGTGGAACGCAGCATCCTCAGGGAAAAACTGCGAGTGGCTGAGCGCTTTCGTCTTGAGCTTTAGTATTCAGCTACGGCGTTTGATTTCTGGACGTCATTCAAAAAACACATTTTCATTTAACGCTGGAAGAAAGGAATATCATCAGTCTTGGGTTCGGCAAATTACGTCGACAGCGCTGACAACTTATTACTCTGTCACAGAATACGTGCATCAGCAGCCATGTCGAGAGGGGGGAGAAAATGGAAAAAATTATTTGATTATGTGGCTTTCTGCTTTGAAAATCAGGCGTTTCTGTCTTCAGTTAGCACAGCGCGACTTAAAAACGCTTCCTCCCAAAATTTAAATGAGTAACAGGAAACCAATAAAGCAGACATTCCCAGCATTAATGGCCCTAATATTCCCATAATCCAGCCGTATAAAACCGTATTGACAAGCAGCTTACATATTAAAAGCTTACAGGTCACTAAACCCTTTTTCTTTCCCCACTGCCAAGAAGGTCACAGCTCGCTGTCTGCTCATGTTTTGATCAATGAGTAATATGAACAGGTTATTTGATATGCCGAGCAGCTACAGGCTAACCTGTTCAGGTGCAAGCAGACGTTTTTGGTGGCTAATATTAGCCACTGTTGGCAAACTTTGAGCCTAAATCATTGGCTGATAACTTGACCACCTTGAGTACTCTTTTGTACTTGCACCCCTGGTAAACATTCACCGGTATCCTCTAAGTTGCCACTCTTTAACTAAAAACCTAAAAAAAAATTAATTTAATCACCACCGTGGACTCCAGCTGCTCGCTCAAAGTTCGTATCTTCACTTTGAAGTCGGTTCAGCTCTATTACTTGTCTTTTATGTTGAGAAGTGCTGGCAAAGTGATATGCTACACCTTTATAGATTTTATATATGGTCTTGCTGGTGGTCACACCCCTTTCTATGTAAACATAACCCTTTGCAAGAGGATAGGCAAGGCCTTGTGACTCACATGCATTCATTAGTTACCCAGCAGACCAAAAATAGGTGGTTGTGACACTGCTGAGAAGTAGCTCTAAGCATAGCTCAGCAGAGTTTAATAGAATCCAAACGCTGCCAATGGAAATAATGCATTTTTTTAATGGGCATTAAGCATATGTTTTGGATTAATCGGCAAAAAAACAAACATAACAATAGATGAACATTTCAAAGCCTGTACTTTTCTTTGCTGTGTTTGAAACAAGTCAGTCTAGCTTTGTTTTATCATATCATACTTACAAGCTTTTACAGACATGATCCAGATGATCAGTCAGCTGACCAACAAAGCAAGCAGCATGCCAGCGCAGGAGGGATTCCAGCCAGAGGATAGTAGATTGTATAGCCTCTCTCATTTAAAAAAAAAAGTTTCAAGTTTCAACAACTAAAGCCGTTACCACCTGGGTTTCTCTCCATTATAAACACTGCTCTAGTGAGTGTCAACTCTTATCTTGTGTTGACTCCATATTAGTATAAACCAGCAGGGTATAAACCAATCTAATTCATGAGAAACTGTCGTTATTAGTTCCGCTGCATGTGCTTAAATGCCTGAACTGAACTGTGGAATCACTATAATAGTCCAACTGCCACATTTCTGCAGTGCAACAAACCTTTGACTACAGTATTCCAGCATGAAAATGATCCAGTTCACTGCACAGATGCAACTACTATCAACAAATCCAACACCATGCTCCCACTGCTCACTTGAATGAATGAAGAGAAATTTTAGAACAGGAAATCAGATGTTTTGTCATAAATCATAGATCAGCACTGCTCCTGCAGCAGCTCAAGCATCAAAAAGTGAAATTATGGTCCTTTTGAAAAGGATGGAGCAGGCGTTGCAATGATATTCCTCTGTCCTCGGAGCAGCCAAGCATCCTTTATATCCCTGGAATCAAGTAGCAACCAGCAAGCACACGTATACACCCCCCCCCCCCCCCCCCCCCCCCCCTTCCTGTTCAGCCCCTCCCCCGAGATGGCTATTTCCAGCAAGCAATTGGCTGATGCGCAGGGGGAAGAGGTTGATGGCGAGTGGATGGGTGTTAAGAATGGAAACCCTGACTTCCTATGCTTCAGTGCTCTCCAGGAAAAGGCCGGCTAAGTGACAGAGGACAAGATGATAATGATGTGAGAAGTAAAAATGATATGATGGTGTGGAGGACAGGGAGGAGGCGCGGTGGGATCTAAGCTGCTGAAGATGAGCTGCATCATCTAAATTCTAATGAAATGCTGTCTGGAATACATCTGTATTTTATTACTATTAACATGAAGTTTTGCAGACAGAGGATTCTGATGAAAAGAGTGGACCTGACGTTAACGGTGCAGGGGGGAAAAAGTGCAGAGGAACTCACTGCCTGAACGTCAGGCCAGATACAGTTCACAACAGATGGAACCAATTAGCAGACAGCACAGCGGTGTAAATTTCTGCATTTAACATGCGTGTTTGTATGTGTCAGGGAAACCCGATCAGCAGCGCATGGTAATAAGGAAAACAAATATCGATAAAGCTATGAATGACCTAATCCTCAAGGGAATGTTGGTCATAGTGTTGGGATGTAGCTGGAGGTGTCTGAATGTCCATAGGTTGTGGAGAGGGAGCGGTAGCTGATCCCAGCTGACAGAGTTAAAAGCAAGGTGCACCATGCACACTCTGACATCCTACAACCAATTTAGAACCACCAAATAACCTGACATGCCTCTCTTTGGACTTTAAGAGAGGGAAAATATGCACAGAAAGGCTCAAGCTGACCTAGAGGTACAAGCAGAAAAGTTTCTGGTGACAGTGATAACCACTGCACCACCCACACGATGGCTCTGAAATCCCTTAAAGCAGCGGTCCCCATCCCCCGGACCACGGACTCGTACCAGCCCGTGAGTCGTTTGGTGCCGGACCGCGAGAGTTGAGGCTTGGGTGTGAAATTTATGGTTTTCAGTGATTTTAGCGTTTTTTGTTTTGTTTTATCGTTTTTATCGTTAACTTAGTTTCCCTGGGTCTTTTCCCACGTGTTATGAATAAATCTTTTATTTTGGTACAGGTACTGGTTTTATTTTGTTGTATTTATCCGCGACACCTTAAAGGCCGGTCCGTGAAAATATTGTCGGACATAAACCGGTCCGTGGCACAAAAAATGTTGGGGACAGCTGCCTTAGAGCAACACATTCAAACATATAGGGTAACTCTAAAAGTAAATGTTCAGGTGGTAAATTTCCAGATGTAATGTGGGTTATTTTTACATGGTACCTACCTACATCATTGCCTTTCTATGATGGCAATGAGTACTGTATAAAGAAAGATTGCATAAAGAAAACAATCACATTTACTTCCTACAATTTACGTGGTTATTACGTTTTAAATTAAATCTCAGACACTATTGGACCCATCAAAACATGCACATTTTCAATCAGTTTAATCATCATCCTTTTATTCAAATAGTGACAGCTTTTTTGACAGCAACTAATAACTCCAGTAAACCTGTCCAACTCTTTTTAAGAGTAGTAATACAGATATTTAAAGCTATGCTCAAAATTCATTATCAACTGACAAAAACATCTACTCTACAGTGTGCATGGATTAAATAAGAACAAGACTACATTTCACTAATAGGCTCCAGCTTAAACAAGCCAGAGTGTGGTTTGGAAAAAGAAACTTTTTGGATTCGATTGTCTTATTATTTGCAGCCATCGGAAATGCGGCACGGCCAAACAGATATCATTATGTTGATATCCTGTCACAGAAGGATGCAAGCTGTGCGCTTAAAAAAAAGAAAAGAAAGACAGCCAGTGTTCTACAGCATGATCCAATTAAGGTCGTCTGCGCAAACACATACGCACACGTACAAAAGAGGTCAGGATGCACACATCCACATGCAGAAATCCACAGAAGGTTCACAAAGACACACTGCAGAGTGCAGAGTCCAGCTGTCTCTGTGTAAGACACCACAGGGAGTCTAACTGGCTTTCCTCTCTTTTATCATATCTCACGAGTTGTGTGTGTGTGTGTGTGTGTGTGTGTGTGTGTGTGTGTGTGTGTGTAGCTGTCAGGAAGAATTTGGTCATTTTAACTCTAATAACTATGTAGCGGCACGGGAGTCAGTTAACTCTAAACCACGATATTATTGAGAGGCTGTGATTCATTACACATTCCAGTGAACACTTTGCAAAGTCCCTGTTCCATAGTAGTGCATGTATAAGGTCTACCTGCCATACTAAACAGTAAGCAT
This sequence comes from Simochromis diagramma, assembly GCF_900408965.1. Lineage (NCBI taxonomy): Eukaryota > Metazoa > Chordata > Actinopteri > Cichliformes > Cichlidae > Simochromis > Simochromis diagramma. The sequence goes on along the minus strand of NW_024387423.1, from coordinate 5,829,229 downwards.
ACCGTAGCTGTTACACACATAGATGTTAACCACACTATGCACACTTTTTAGGCTATAGCATAAGCTACACTGACAAATATAAAATGTAATGGCACACTGTTGAATACACAATAGATGTGAGATTAATTAGTCATCTGCTTTTACGATAGTTCAAATTAGGTTCAGAGAGGTTATTAGAGCTTTCATGACCTTTTGTTTCACCCTTTTGGTCTGTTCTCTGCATTTAAGTTGAAGTTAATTACAAATGAAGCTAAAGCTTCATTTAGATACCAGACAGAAAAAAGAGCAAGTAAACAATCAAACAGTCAAACACACACACACACTCTACACTCCAGAGTTTAGTGTTTCCAATCCTGGCCTTTGCAGGGGAGAAAAAAAAAGATCCAATGAACTCCAGAGAAAACCACTTCCTCTTTGCTTAGAAGTTTGTGTGTGTGTGTCTGAGTGAGCCTGCCTGCCCGTCTTACCCGTGGTGCACATGGTTAGCATTCAAAGCCTAGTTCAATAGGAACCACACAGTGAGCCCAGTATGGGCAGAATGGGAGACTGAGCTCACAGCTGAATTAAACTGAACAGAAACATATGGAGGAAATCAGAGGAGAGGAATGGAGGAGAGGAGGGTTGGTTTTTTTTTTTCAGTCAACAAGTATAAGACTGAAAATCGCTCTCATCTAATTCACTGTTGACTGTCTGCGCTAGAAATTATTAGGCCAGAAAAAGAGATGAAAATCATCCTGACTAAACTGGCAGTTGGCTACTGTTGCAGATGATTATTTTGGAATGAGCCTCAGCATATCTGGGGAATAGTCCAACACTTTACTCTAAGCATGCTTAGTCTGTAAATCCATATGCATGCAACAGTGTTTTGGGGACACTTGTGATTTTGTGGTTAAGTGTCTTCTACAAACTCGGCTGTAAGTAATGCATTTTTTTAATCTCCTCTTCTATGACAAATTGAAATGAATTTGTAACGCTCAATCCTGTTAATGCATAAATCAATGCATAAAAATTAAATAAAACAGAAAAGTGATCATATAAGCAAGGAAGTAAACCTCCACAGTATGTGCAGAATAAAAGCACCAATGTTTAGATGCGGGATGGATCCCTGCCCCTGTGCGGCACTGCGCGCTACCAGTGGAACAGATGAGTGCTGGCAGATCAGACAGACGAGGCAGGTTGATGTTGAAGAAAGGTTGAAGTTAGCATGAGTTTATGGGATGCAGAAACATCACTCACCACTAAAGCAAGACCTAAAAATCTACCAATTCCCAGCATTATTTACACTTTTAAACCTAAATGATAACATAACCGATCGATCTTCTCTTTCTATGAAATGTGCAGCATCTCTCCCAATGAATGAAACAGGCTGTTATTGTTGTTCAAAAATAGCTGTATGCAGATTATGTAATATTACCTAACATGGCTCTGTTTTTTGGCTATAAGTGTGATTCTAATAATGGAATCCCTTCTCTGAACCACTGCTTGGCCTACACGATGCTGCAAATATCTTCATTGAGCGACTTCATCCAGTATTTTTCTTCATTAGGATGCCATTTCATACGCCAATGCTAACATAAAACATTAGGTTTTCTCTCTATATATTTTTATTTGGAAAGATCTGCATCCATACAAAGATGTGGGAAAACCACAGCTTTTGTTATATCCTCACAACATTTTATTTTTTCATGAAAACTGCTGTACCCAGGCTCTACGGAGAAGTAAATTGTAACAATGAGGAAAGCTACAGCAGAAAGGGCTACATTGTTGTAACTTACAACATGTGGGCATCACGGGCCAATAATTCATGTGACCATCAGCTTATTATCTCACAGAGGAATGGCTACTGCTGTCTTATGTTCAAAAATATCTCCAATAGTAAGGTAGTCCACATGCACTTGCATTCTTTGCATCCAATGAAGTTGGACTAGACTGTAACACAAAGAGTTTATCAGGTGCTTGTAATACTTATGATCGGTCATAATGATAGTGTTGATCAGTCTGCCTGCTTGACAATCCCATTTTATCTTAAACAAAATGAGTGAAGTAAAAGGAATGGACTGAGAACTAAAACAGATATTCACAAAGTTTACCTTTGTGGATTTTAATTGCAAAAACCATCTAAACCGTCGTGATTTTGTTTGTGATAGTGTCTCATGACGATGCCGTACAAGCATGTGACGCCCGTGGCAGCAACAGATGTGCGCAGATCAACAATGGAAAATATGGAGTGTGGGAGAGAGTGCGACCATGCAGCGTTTAAAGCGTGGATGTGCTGACATTACTTTAAGTTTTATTCTGTAAAAAGTGACAAAAACATTAGCGTCCACTGTACACTCTGCGTGGGAATAAAACTTATTTCTAGGAAGCCGCCACAGGAATGTGAAATTTACAGAGAAACCTCAGGATCCTCCCACTGACATGACCGCTGCGGCACCGGGCAAACCTCCGATATCCCCACTCCTACTAAACAGGTGAAAATACAGTGGCTTGCAAAAGTATTCAGCCCCCTTGAACTTTTCCACATTTTGTCACATTACAGCCACAAACATGAATCAATTTTATTGGAATTCCACGTGAAAGACCAATACAAGGTGGTGTACACGTGAGAAGTGGGACGTAAATCATACATGATTCCGAACATTTTTTTTACAAATAAATAACTGAAAAGTGGGACTCAGTCCCCTGAGTCAATACTTTGTAGAACCACCTTTTGCTGCAATTACAGCTGCCAGTCTTTTAGGATATGTCTCTACCAGCTTTGCACATCTACAGACTGAAATTCTTGCCCATTCTTCTTTGCAAAACAGCTCCAGCTCAGTCAGATTAGATGGACAGCGTTAATGAACAGCAGTTTTCAGATCTTGCCACAGATTCTCGATTGGATTTAGATCTGGACTTTGACTGGGCCAGTCTAACACATGGATATGTTTTGTTTTAAACCCTGGCTTTATGTTTAGGGTCGTTGTCCTGCTGGAAGGTGAACCTCCGCCCCAGTCTCAAGTCTTTTGCTGACTCCAAAAGGTTTTCTTCCAAGATTGCCCTGTATTTGGCTCCATCCATCTTCCCATCAACTCTGACCAGCTTCCCTGTCCCTGCTGAAGAGAAACACTCCCAGAACATGATGCTGCCACCAACAAATTGACAGTGGGGATGGTGTGTTCAGAGTGATGTGCAGTGTTAGTTTTCCGCCACACATAGCGTTTTGCATTTTAGCCAAAAAGTTCTAAAGACTAATAGTTGTCCTATGGACAGATTCCCCTACCTGAGCTGTAGATCTCTGCAGCTCGTCCAGAGTCACCATGGGCCTCTTGGCTGCATTTCTGATCAGCGCTCTCCTTGTTCGGCCTGTGAGTTTAGGTGGACGGCCTTGTCTTGGTAGGTTTATAGTTATGCCGTACTCCTTCCATTTCTGAATGATCACTTGAACAGTGCTCCGTGGGATGTTCAAGGCTTGGGAAATCTTTTTGTAGCCTAAGCCTGCTTTAAATTTCAATTTCAATAACTTTATCCCTGACCTGTCTGGTGTCTAAATCCAACCGAGAATCTGTGGCAAGATCTGAAAACTGCTGTTCACAAACGCTGTCCATCTAATCTAACTGAGCTGGAACTGTTTTGCAAAGAAGAATGAGCAAGGATTTCAGGCTGTAGATGTGCAAAGCTGGTAGAGACATACCCTAAAAGACTGGCAGCTGTAATTGCAGCAAAAGGTGGTTCTACAAAGTATTGACTCAGGGGGCTGAATAATTACGCACACCCCACTTTTCAGTTATTTATTTGTAAAAAATGTTCGGAATCATGTATGATTGTCGTTCCACTTCTCACATGTGCACCACTTTGTGTTGGTCTTTCACGTGGAATTCCACTAAAATTGATTTGTGTTTGTGGCTGTAATGTGACAAAATGTGGAAAAGTTCAAGGGGGCCGAATACTTTTGCAAGCCACTGTAGATTTAAGAGCGACAGGACTTAGTGCTGCTGAATCTTTGATTTTATTGATTTCTTGCTGTGTTTTACTTGCATCTATTTGAAAGAGTGAGTGTAAACCCAAAACATTATTTTATTTTATATGCTGCAATATGCAGAAAATGGGTTTAAATGTTAAAGAATTTCTTCAAGTCAAAGACTGTTGCATGTAATTTAATTTTTTGCTTAATGCAATGTGCATAAAATTAAAAGATTAAAACTCATAATACAATTTTTAAAAAGAGGCTTTCCATTTGATTCAATTTAATATGACGGATTATGCATAAAAAATAGAATTGGGCTGAAAGGTCTATTGTGTTATTACGTATTCAGGTCGTGTATCATGTTTTTAAAAAGTAACTAAGTAACTAATTACTTTAGAAAATAAGTAATCAGTAAAGTAACGGGATTACTTTTTTGGCAAAGTAATCAGTAATTAATTACTAATTACTGTTTTCAAGTAACTTGACCAACGCTGATATACACACACGGGCTTAAACAATTCTTAACCCTCTTGCACTTTCTAACAGGGCTGCAGACATACTCAGGTAAAGGGTAAAAGCTTGTATTCTTCATTAACATTCACAATACATGTTTAAAATGCACCACATCAGCACAAAAGCTTTTCCACAAGGACACCTGCAATTTCATGTTACAGTGTAATAGATTGCTACAGGCAATTTGCTAACCTGACACTTAATTCAACAGCAAGATGATTTTCTTCACAGTAATTGAGAATGAACAATGAACAATCAGCCATAAGCGGCCAATACAATCTGATTACCTTTGATTCGCCGTGAGCAGCTCAATTTCTTAATTTCTGCCCGATTTTCACAGAAACACAAAGACACCAAAGCAGCTCTAATTTTTTTCGTGTCAGCTTCAGGAATGAAGTTCAAAGTTCACAGGATTCAGCTGGTTTGTTCCAATCATTTTCACATTAACACCCATTCAGATTCTGGCAACTGGGAATAATAGCCCAAACGGTCAATTGAAAAGCAGTCTTCTTTTCATCCCTGGATGACCCAGTTGGAAAACATCAGGTCAAAACTGTGTCTCACAATCGACTAACAATGACACTCTAATTCTGTAAAACCCCACATGATATGCTTTTTTTTTATTCACTCTTAGCATGACAACACAAATGCACTTTCTGTCACTCTGTGTCAGCTTTCCTGGCACGGATTACACCAATCCCTTTAATTTAAATCAGACTCTCTGTGGAAACAGTCCAAACACTTTTGGTGTTTTAGTCCAATACCGATTAAACGGAACGAACCGGGGCCAGGGAGTCAGGCCCACATTTATATGGTATAATCTATGATCTAAGTGCATACACTAATGTGGGCCATTTAACTGACCTGCTTATACCGCAAAACAAATCACCCTGGCAAGTGTGACTTGATATATTTTTAGTATGTGTGTCCTGGGGGTATTGGGCTGAGAAGCAACAAGGTCATGGTTGCTATCTGATGCACAGAGGAATATGAGTGTAATGGGATTGGACACAGAGAGCTTTGATGGAAGACAACATTTTATTTAAAGTGGACATAGTATATGGTGTCAGCCATGTTTTGGGGGTTTCAACACTGCCTCTCTTCTACCCACACAAATACATATACTATAAAACTATGCTGTCCCAGCCATGCTAAACTGGAGAGCATTTTAAGTGTGAGCCTTCCTTCTTTGGCTATAGAAGTCTTAACAAACACAAATGTGCATTTTACAGACCTCTGAGGCTTTCGTGGAATTCTGTTTGATGTGGGACAAATGAGATTATGTATAACTTATTTTGTGATCGCTAACTGCGAGATTCACGGGACGTTAAGAGATCATGTGCATCTATTCCCCTCTGTAAAGGGATTTCTGATTAGTCCCTCGTGACCTACCTGAAGTTTGACCGGGGCCATCCAGTTTGGATTCACATTTTGGAAGAGAGCAATCTAAAAAGAGACAGAGATAAAAATGAGAGAGGGAGAGAGAAATTTTAAGAAAGGAAATATAGAGTTAAAGGACTGCCCAGTGACCCACTAAAGCAGCAGCATGACCTTCATCATGTTTTAGTGTCCAAACATTAAAGCCTTGGGATTACAAATGAGAGCGAGTGAGCAATTCGAGAGGAGCCCTTTGATCTGCATATCTGGACAGACCCACCCTGAGATTAAACGCCATCAGACATTTTGTACGCAGTTCTACACACACACACACACACACACAGAGTTGTGTTTTCATATCTTAGTGGGGACATCTACCTGACATAATGCTTTCCCTAATCACATACCCTAAACATAACCTAATTGTAAAGCTGATACTAAAAAAAATATTTTGAGTCTCAAAAATGTCTTCAAACTCATGCAGACAGGTATTTTGTCCCCATAACGGCTGTTGGTCCCACAAGTATAGTAACATCCCAGTTTTTGTTCCCCACAAAGATATGTAAACATGGTACAAACACACACGCGCGTGCACGTTTACATAGATTTAGAAATGTGCTACTATATGTGTTATCTGTATTTATCAAGAATATAGGTTTTTCTGTGCTCTTAAACACACGCTTAGACATATGCTCACACACATGTAGGACACCCAGCACTGATAAGTGAATTAACTTTTAAAAGATACCAAGTACAGCTGATACCATAGTATCTACTGCCTGAGAAACCATCTTTAAGGAGATAAAATTATTCAACCAGATATGTGAAAAAGCAAAGCTGCGTGCTTGGCAATTTCTATGCAAAGCGTGTAACACTACAGTTGAGACAAATTTGGTCTGCCCAAACTGCTAAGCTGGAATCAATAATGTCAGTTTGAGCACCTCAATTAATTCAGGATAAAATAATCAATAATGACTCATTCATAATGGATCCTCTCCTAGTCCACACATCCAGCACACAAATCTAATTTTGCCAAATTCATACATAAATAATTAAGGCAACATTACTTCAAAGGGAACACTGATGTGAGAGACATTCCATGCCAATGACATAAACCCTTGAAAATAAATAAAAATGAATGAAATGACTCCAGACTGTAATAGAAGTTTCCCAGAAGTCAGTGCAGGTAACAGCTGGACCAAATGACCAAATCATCTTGTAGCCTGTAGAAGACTGAGAAACTCTTTCTGGGTCGCTCACTAGTTGTACACTATAGTGGCAAAAGATAACAGAGAGGAGAGGAGAGGGGCAGCTTAGTCCTTCACTCTAACTTTTCCTGGACTCCTTTATGAAAAGAACAGCCTGGCATATGCTGTCGCCTAGCCAGGATTACAGTAAGCACCTGTTCACGCACAGTACGCTTCATTTTGTACAGTGTAGATAAAGTTTTTGGTCCAGTGAAAAGCACTAACAGAATTTTCAAGAGCTTATATATACATGCATGCACAGCAGCCTGCGAGAGACAGACAGGCAGTCGGAGACGCCAAAGGGAACACAAAACAGAAGGTAACCGTCTACCAAATACTGTGAAATAAACAAACCACTAGGTTAAAAATAATTGAAAGAATCTTTACTTGTACCTGAGGACAAGGTCAAGCTGTTAGGAAGTTTTAAAGTAAGTAGGAACTATCCAGATTTCTCCAAAATCTGCACAAATGAACTTCTAGAGAATAAATAATGCAGATTATTTAATGTAAGAGAATTAATATAAGAGAAATGTCATGTTTACAAAAGGAAAAACAGAGGAAAACCCTTTTAGAGCAACGATGATATAGAAAGATGTTAACCTAAATCCTGTGCCTGTTTTTGTGATCGTGTAGGAAAAGAGAGAGGGGAAAAAAAGTGAAATCGTGCACCACTAAGTGTGACCAATCAAATTCATTTGAGTGCATGTGTAAATTCGACAACAGCAGAAGCAAGAACCAGTACTTCTGCAAGCCTATACATTAGGATGGTATGTTAGTTTGATCCTCAACCCATTTTATATAAAGGCAGAGAGGCTTTGTCGGCTAAGTCCGAGGAGCACTGGGCTGGCACTGTTCACGCAACACAGATCAGAGCCTGCTGCTGCCTTCAAAGCAAGGGTGAATGATGCAGAGTCAGTCTGTTTGTGAGGGGAAGAGAGACTACACAGTTCCTGCTGGACAGAGTAAGTACAGCTGTTGGCAGAAGACAAGCAGTCACGGGCAGCACACAAGCTCACACATGTATGCAAACACACTCTGCAAGCTGTGCTTTGATTTTACCAAAGCTGAGCCCATGATGCACTTTAGTCCGATTTGTTGTTTTCATGCTGACTAAAGAGCGTCCTTGACTTGCCTGCTAAAGAAAGTAAAACATGCAGAGAAGAGCAGTAAAGAGAACGGGTATATTATCAGAATCAGCTTAAACATAAATAGGAATAGTGTTAAATTAAATATTCCAAAGTTAACAACACTATGTACAATATAAGCAAGATATTACAAGTGAAAAATAGTCCAGATGTCATAAGGAGGAGATGTAAAGTTTAATTGCAGTAGGTAGGAATGCTTTCCTGTGCTGTTCTGCGGTACATCGTGGTAGAATGAGTCTTTTGCTGACCGTGCTACTGTGGCTTTCCAGCAGAAGATGGAGAGGGTGTAAACTAAGAAGCTTGGAAAGAAAAGTGTCTGGACTTCTTTAAGTTGCTTGAAAACGTTTCACCTCTCATCCGAGAAGCTTCTTCAGTTCTAGGGTCAAATGGTGACACCAACTGTCTGCCATCTATAATCCAGTTTTGAGATCCCTTCCCAGACGCCTTAACACCCACTCACATCCTGGGCCATCTGACAGGAAATCACATGATAGGGTGGGGGCCAGGTTTCACAATGGGCTCACCCGAAACCTTGGCTGATTGTGACCTACACCCGTTTTCACACCTTGGCTCATGTGATTAGGTAGAGGATCATTAGGGGGTCCATTGTCCCCCTTGGGGGGGATACTCCCACAGGGCTTAAATCTGGGACTCTCCATCATTTGACCTTAGAACTGAAGAAGCTTCTCGGATGAGAGGTGAAACGTCTTCAAGCAACTTAAAGACGTCCAGACGCTTTTCTTTCCAAGCTCCTTAGACTACGATGACCTGGATGACTGAGAACCTTCACAGAGAAGATGTAATAGATTGTCAAATACTGTCCGTAACTTGGACAGCATCCTCCTTTCTGAAACCGCTGTCAGAGAGTCGAGCTCCACACCCACAGCATCACTGACCTTGTAGGTCAGTTTATTGAGTCTGTTGCTATCCGTTGCACCACAGCGCAGACAATGGCACTGGCCACCACAGACTCATAAAACTTCCTGAGCATCATCCGGCATATATCAAAGGACCTCAGTAGTCTCTGAGAATACAGATGGCTTTGGCCCTTCTTCTAGAGGGTTTCTGTGTTTTTAATGAAGTCCGAGGGTTTTTTTTGTCAATGTGATCACCGCGGTAACAGTATATGAAGTTTCATGAATGCAGCTTTTGCATGTGTGCTTCTGTGTGTGTGACAGAATATCAATTATTTAAAGTTACTGCCATCAGCCTCATATAAAATTCAACAGAAAGACTTAAATTAGGAGCTGTAATTTTTTTAAAAGCAAGAAACTAGAGTGCACAGTGCAAGAATGAGGCCTCCTTTTCTTTCTAACTCTACGCAGGAAAAGCAACTGGTATTCTCGCTAACTGGTTTTATGAATGGAAAAAAATAGCACACTGCCTGACACTTGACATGCAACCTTTCTCTCAAAAAGTATTTAAAAAATAGCCCCAGAACTCAAGCAGAGCACTGGCCTCATGAGTCATTGCTCGTGTTTTTTTTTTCAAAGTGCTTTTGGTGAAAGTAAAACTGAGACACAAAGCATTGCATGATGCTCCTGACTTAAAAGACTCCACATTCAGATACTACCTTTGCCTGAAAGAGAGACGAGATAAGGGAGGGTATAAGCAGAAAGCTTGAGAAAGGAAGAATCATATTTTCGTTTATGAACATATGGAACTTCATATGACGATGTAGTCAAAGCATTTTATAATCTCTGCACTGGTGTCTCGGTTTCTGAAGGTACAAGAAAAGAATGGAATTAGATGTGGTGGGACTTGCAAACAGAAGATCTGAATATTACAATAAAAGATCATTACTTGGATATATTACAACCCTGAGCAGAAGTGAGGTCTGAAGTAATGATGGAAGGCTGTGTGGGAGAGAAGTGGAGGAGGCGAGGAAAGGAATGAAAAAGGACAGAACGAGTGGGAGACTGCAGTTGAGTGATAGGCTTCGCTCTTATCAGATGGGGGATTTGTAGAAGACACAGAGACGAACCCACAGCTTATTTTTATGACCTGCAATCCTCCTTCATCCACCCAACCCCCCCTGTGCTTCATAAGCCCGGGGCGACGTGGGTGGGATGTAGTGATTTATACCTATGTGCACGTGTGTGTCATATGTATATGAATGTGCATGTGTTAGAACACAAGACGAACGTACTGGAATTCCTGGTAATTGACTTGACACTAGTAACCGATGCCATTCACATATGTGCACAAATACTCAGCTGATCTTTCTGGATAATTTTCCTGTTAACCACTTTAAATGAACGAACGTGATCTCTGTCACGGTGCAAAATAAGGCAGCGTAGTTTCACTCAAGACCTTAACTCAAGACCTTAACTCAAATTAACTCAAGAAAATAAATGGCAAACTGAAAAGTTTGATTGGCTTCATTAAAGCTGAAACAACCGCGGCACGTACTTTCACATTTCCTGTGTTAACGTAATGGCACAGGCCATGTCGGTGTGTCTTCAAAGCGACTCCACAGATGTACGTGACATTTTACAACAATCAATAACTTGGCGTGATGGAGTGTATTACGACTCTCAAAAAGGTCGAGAGCCTTTGATGAGATCGATCAGCATGGTCTGGCTGTAAAACAGGTAATTGCCTCACTGTGCACCCTTCTTGATTGTCTTTGCCATAAAAAATCTTAGAAATGGATCCCGATATCTGGCCCTTATAATACAGTGTACAGTAGGCTTTTTATATAAATTCACAGTAAGTGGAGGATTAACTCTTTATTAGCCATATCAGCAACTTTGTGAGGGTATTTCAGGCACACAGGCACCAGCATCTGGTCTGTTTATTGCACATACTTGCTCAATTTGATCACAAGTGGGATGGAACATAAATGCCACTCCACTGCAACATATATGTTTAAGGGGAAAATTAGTACATCTGTTTAAATTCAATTTGCTAATATCAGGGATTAAATACTTTCCATACAGTTTGACTCCTATATAAGTCTCACCACACTGCCAATGCTTTAAATTGAAATTAGGAATTATTAATGCCTTAAACACACTGTAAAGCTACTCAGTGGGTTAGATCGGACCCTATGGTGGGCCAGTTTTTGCTTACTGGCTGTGCACAACTGATTTATGGGTCTGTTATCTCTCTCTTACATGGAGAATTAATTTTGGAATACGCTGTTGCTTGCACACCTGTGAAAGATAATTGGATTTTGAAGGAAGATTTGGACATTCAGCAGATGATAAACAAGCATAAATGGTTAAAAACTTACTGTAAGGCTCAGCATGAATGTGCAAATATTTATTACTTATGGTACAAAAACCGAAAGTATACAGTATTAAATGACCAATTTGAGAGAACTCAAGTTCATAAGCACTCCTTTTGGTCCAGTTTGTATCACTTTGTTTTCAAGCAAGCGCTCTGAAAACAGCCTAAAACATTTCCTGGCTCCGAGATGTTGGCATTTAATATACATAATCTGCATGTTTTGTGGACAGCGTCTTAACTGTTGGCTTTAGAGCAAAGGTTCTAACATTTCTGACGAGCACGCGAGTAAAAATGTACACGTCGGCCAAAGATACGGAGAATCTCTACTGTGAATAAAAACAGCCAAGCAATGACGCAATGAAGAATAACTGGACTTTCCAATATTTCGAATGTTTGCTATCCTAAGACTTTTTGAAAATATGTCTTAAAACTATGCCAAAAAAAAAATGCAGTTTACTGAATAGTTTTCTGATGCATGAAGTCTAAATAACACACAGTTTTACTCCAAATCTTCGTCCCACAAGGAGGTCGGCTAGGAGGAAAACACCCTGATGAGTGCAGCCACACAAACCTTGGGCTGCGACCCGGCCAGTCATTCAACCAGCAAAATTTCCCCCCTTTTTGCTGACAGCTTCTCCATCTTTAGCCTGTGGCACTATGTGGATTATGATTGATCGACAGTTGCTTGTAAAGCCAGTGGAGTTAAAACTTTGATCTGCAAATATGCTACAAGTCAATCTTGGACTTTACCCTGGTTTTCTCTGCTGCGTCACACTTATTTAACAAATAGTTTATTGGTTGTTGTCATTTTGGCTTCTTTTACTGATTTTTAACTATTACCAAGGTACTAATTCTTGACCACTGCCTTATTTGGCATTGGACGGTATAATCAGCTGATGATGGCTAATAAAGAAGAGTTAAAATAAAAGAAAAATGATTATTTAGTAGTGCTGTCAGCATTAATCTTGTAAAAATGACGTAAACTCCATAACCGCATTAACGCCACAAATCTCCGTTAGCGAGTTAATGCGGATCGCCCCTTACATGGGGCTGTACGGCGCTAAGGCATTAACGAGCTAACCGCGCCAAAGCGTTAACGAGCTAAACACGCTAACGCATTAACTAGCTAACCGCGCTAACGCGTTGATGCTGTGCAAACCCACGCACGGGGCGCTCTGCGTTAACTCGCTAACTCGATTTGTGGCATTAATGTGGTTATGGCGTTAACGTCATTTTAACAAGATTAACGCTGACAGCACTATAATTTAGGTTTTTTTTTTTATTTATTTGTATACAGTGACACAGAATGAGGATGCTTTATTTTTGTCACATTTGCAAGGCAGACAAAAGTGTTACCAATGTTTACCACTAGTCAATTACTCTAAACCCCTAGTTCTAAAGTAACGTTTCACATATAAAAATGTTGGTTCATGTTGTTACTCTGTGCAACACTGAAATACACTCATATATCCCAGCGTTAAGGAAGGCAAAGCTACTTATCAGCCTGTTTCTTGTGATTGCAAACACAAATGCTGCCATGAAAGAGATTGTTATTTTGTCCTTGTGTAACTAGCATTTTACAAAAAGCATAGGGATATCTATGTTTTTCAAACTAGTCCTGTTTTTCTGTGGAAGTTTACCTAACAGACTCTTTAAGCAGTGCCGGCTGATTTAGCAGCACAGGCACTGCCAATCTAAGCTTACAGTCTTTAACTCTGACCAACTGCCAATTAAGCTGCTCCGAGAAGCGACCGTAAGGTCTCAGCCTCAAGACCAGAGTAGCCTACATTTTGCAGGGTGTACTCCACCCAAGCCTCAGATCTATAATTTGATGACTGAAGGGTTTTTTTGTCCCTCTAAGTATGTCATGTCCTCTCTTTCTGGATCTCACTCCAGTTCCCCTCAATCCCACATTTACATTCACTTTCTTCAATCTGTTTCTCTTTGCCTTCACTCTGCCGTTTCTCTCAGTACACACTGCATGTTTTAAGATGCATACTGCACTGTCTGTTGAAGTTCTCTTCCTCATCTACATGATTATATAAGATTTACGCTTGAGTCTGCAAGGCAACGCTAGGTCGTTATGCTTCCATCGATTGCGAGTGTGCTCAACGAAAATAAAGAATCACTGCTCAGTGATCTGGCTGCTATTGCAGCCTGCACTGGCAGAGGTCACTGGGTTCACTTTGGGCACGGAGAGAAATGTCTCACTTTAATGTCAGACTGACTCTGGTAATAATGATTGAAGCATTTTGAGTCTAGTCTTAATGCAAGAATTACTCAGGGACAAGCCATTAAAAGCAACATGGACGGAGCCTCAGTAAGTATCACTGTTAGTCAGTCGCTGGTACGATTCTGTAAACTTGTCTATGCAGTACAAGGTTGTCATAATAGTCCCTAATAGTCCAAGATCTGATATCCCAATGTTGGTGTTGTTCCTACATCATGATAATAATCGTGGTCTAGAATCAGCATTGCAACTGGCCAGTGAAGTTGCCATACTATTATGTTAGCATTAGCCAAAGGGTTAGCTAGCAAACCAAAATGAGTTACCTAAATTTGGCTGACAGCAAACCTAACTTGATAATATATGTATGTCTTGTATATAGTATTAACAAAGACAACATTTATTATGCTTACTATATGTTTTTAACAGTACAAGCACAACAACTGCAAATAGTTGTTCATGCCATAAAAAGTAGATCTTTGCAAAAAACCTAAACCCTAGGGCTGGGCCATATCACGGTAATACTGTTATAACGTTGGGCAATGATAAGAAAATGAAATATCGCGATAGAATATGAGTAAAACGCGCATGCGCAGTGCCTTTGTTTTCATATGCAAATGACGGAAAAGGCATGGCGGCGATGGAGAATGAGTAGGGCAAAAGCAGATCATTGAATGAAACAGATGAACCAGAATTGGTTTGTAAAAATGGTGCAGCTTCAGTGATGTGGAACTGCTTTGGTTTTTGTCCGTCATATAGCCACCAAAGCACATTTTTTTGTACATGGCGCTCAAAAATCTGTCAAAAAATGTTTTAGTACGACTTTGCATTTCCGCCCATTTTCACTGGAAATGCCTTTTGGTTAAACTGTCAGCAAGGAATTTGCATTTGCACTGTAAAATTTTTATATAGCTTTAATGCACATAAAAAACAGCTGCTTGTTTAAGTGAAATAAAATTGATGGGGGTTTTTGCACTGATAAAGTTGTCCAGTTGTAAAGTATTTTGTTTCACATCAATTATATCGTCAGTTATATCGTTATCGCAAATTTTCAAATATATATCATGATAAATATTTTTGGCCATATTGCCCTACTGTACTAAACCCTATAGTTTATTGATATTATGACTAAAGATGCCAGTCCTATGACCAATGTAGTTGACTGTAGACTGGGAATATGGCTCTAATGCAAGATGTTTTGACAGTTATTGGACCTTCTTCCAACATACATCTGGTTGCTTTTACGCCAATTGAGTTTCACAGTGCAGCTCTGTACAATAATAGTATTGCGCAGGGCCAGTAACTTCATTTAGCATCACTCAAAAGACTATATGAATTAATGCCTTTTATAATATACCATCATCCCAGTTTTATTTTTTTGTCTTGCCAGTAAGGCTCGCCCCAAAGCGCCTTAATGTATTTGAAAGCGGTTAATCAGAAGATATGATGGGTTGCAACATAATCTGATTTGTTGGCTCATATTGCTAGTGATGCAAGTGTCACATCACTGGCCATATGGAATACAGAAGACTCTATTCATCAATCTGCCAAATTAGAAATTGGCAGCACATCTTAATGACAGACATGCCGTATGTATGACATTACATGGAATAAAGTCATTTAAGCATGAAATAACACTTATTGGTCAATATTTGTAGAAGTCAAACTGGATAATGATTTGCATTTTGCACAACTTGTAATGTAGAACATGCAATACTCACTGCAAACTGCAAACTCAGAGCACTGCAACCCCAGTTCTATAATTGTCTGAATGAATGAATGAACAGAAGTTTAAAATCCCAACTTTACTCACGCACTCTTACATTATTAACAGCAAACCCAGGAAAATAACTATATACATGACAAAGAGTGCTGTTCTTTGACAGACCTACACTTCAAGTTTACTCATTTTGACAATGAGTGGATTTTTAGGTTGCAAACTAATGGTTGTATTGCACATTAAATAAGAATTGTATATAATAATTAGAGCAGGGCGATATGACCAAAATATTTATCACAATATGCATTTGAAAATTTGCGATAACGATATAACTGACGATATAATTGACACTAGACAAAATACTTTACAACTCGACAACTTTATTAGTGCAAACAAAAACCCCATCAATGTATTTTTACTTAAACAAGCAGCTGTTTTTTATGTGCATTAAAGTTATATAAAAATTTAACAGTGCAAAAGCAAATTCCTTGCTGACAGTTTAACCAAAAGGCATTTCCAGTGGAAATTGACCGACATATCCTCAGCATAACCATGTATAATATCCACAAAACTTAAAAAGAGGTTATACACACACAATACGGTAATATTATGTTGAAGCACAGTATGTATCACTTCGCGAGGCTCCTGCCTACGGTAGCCGTAATGCTCTGACAATCCATCAAGCAGTGCGGCTTCGTAGCTTAGCAAAGTCACACTAAAACATTTGACAGATTTTCGAGCGCCGTGTACCACATAAAATCGTTAAGGGGCACTGTCGATTTTCAGAAAAATCAAAGGATTAATTTTAAGTGTGCCGTATTTTGAAAAAAAAATACGGTAATAACGACGGCCCGCTAGCATGCTCTAGCAAAAATAGTGATTTGTTGTGTATCTGACAGATGAAAGCTAAACCAGTTCCACACCACTGAAGTTGCAGCATTTTTACAAACCAATTCTGGTTCATCTGTTTCATTCAACGATCCGCTTTCGCCCTTCTCATTCTCCATCGCCGCCATGCTTTTTCCGCCATGTGCATATGTAAACAAAGGCCCTGCACGTGCGCATTTTACCCATATTCTGTCGCGATATTTCATTTTCTTATCGTTGCCCAACATTATACCGGTATTACCGTGAACGGTATGATATGGCCCAGCCCTAATAATGATATATTACAAAAAATTATATATTTAGATAGGCGTAGGTAACTTATTATAGATCAGTGCACAGTTACACATATATTATTGCAATGAGGGACTGTGTATTACATAGCTCTATTTATTTACATATAGTGTATATGTATATATTAGACTGTATAACCAAGAACAGACATATAATGAGTTAAATAGGGAATGAATAAGCATTTGCTCCACCCACTCATTTTCAAACAGGAAATGGTTGATATTTTATAGGATTTCAGACTATTGAGTTTGACTGACATGGTTTTTTCACATTAATATGATGGCTTTCTTTTATTTAATGTTTCTTGGGCTTTTTTATCTTTATTTACATTAGTTACATGTTCAAAACTAAGATCTCATCCATACAACTTCCATGCTCATTTAGACAGATAAAGATATGGAACAGTTCCTGACTTCTATATCTAGGGAAATCTTTAGTTATGAGCAACTTGCCTTGATCACAAATGACCTAATATTTTCACAGTTACGTTTTCGAGTAATCAGCTGTTGCACCATGATGCCTTACTTCAAACACTTGATCCAATCCAAAATTCAAAATGGAAACAAAGGAGTATTAATACATATTCTTGATCTGATAGTCAACTGATTGTGCTATTTATATAAAGGATAGGGAACAACTAAATATAACTATGAGGAGTGTTATTGTACTGCCATGCCTTATGAGGTTTTCTCTGCAGTTAGGTGAAAATCTTGACGGATGCTCGAACAGCTGAGCAGCTGAATATGTCTCATCTTTGACCAGTTGCAACATTTTCGAGATTAGAGTCTAAGTCATGGCACAAGAAACCTCGGAGAGTGACTCAGCGGCTGAGCTGTGATCCACAGCAACAGTGTGGGACTCAGAGATGGAGCACCATCTGCTCACTGAAAATAATCACGCAGAGATGAACACTGAGTATTTTCGAGGACCAGTGAGAATATTATCCATTCAGGTGAGGCGAATTAAACACCAGGGCTGGATGTGGATGTAAATGTGTTGATGAAACTCAAATCACTTTCAATCCAAATAGTCCACCAGCTTTATACATAATGTACAAGCTTAAATAGTTATCCAGATCGTAAAGACGTTAGTCTTTCTCTAAGTCAGACTCTTAGTCAGTGACCAAGCTGTTCAGGTAGCCCATCGATCACTTTAGTGTTGGTTCAGTAAAAGAATCTGCTAGCTTTTGTTTTCCTTCACTGACTAACTAGGGCACCACAGTGCACCCACTGACACACACTCACACACACAAATCCCCAAAATAGGTATTCAGAATCAACTAGGATGGGCAGCTGTTTGGCAATATTTCAACATGGAAGGGGCTGGCATGGATTCAAGCTATGCATGCAGGAACAAATTAATTAATTGACATGTTTGCATTGGGCTGAGAGTAAAAAGGTATAGAAATAGAACATAAAAAGAAAGGTCAGGGAAATTGATGAATGAATCAATCAGCTTTAAGGAGATGTACATAGAAATTAATAAGAGTGTTGAAAGGAGGAAACTGCTAAATGGTAAAAATATATCACTTTCAATGTCAGATTGATTTCAGGTTATTAATATATTTGAGTGCACATGATTTTGTGCTTTTGGGCGCATTTTTCAAAGTCTCAAAAAGCAAAGAAAAGCGTAACTTTCACCTTTGAACTGTCCGACAGTATTCACAATGCATTTTGTTGTTTTCCCAGAACCTTCTTTTTCCATACTTTCTCTTCATAATAGGCTCTCGTAAAAGTTTCTTGAGGGCATAACCTATTTCTGTCTCCATCATGAATACTGTATGAACTGCATTTGCTGCTATATAAACAACCAAGCAGCCCAACTTCACTCTGAGCCAACTTTCCAGCCTGATACAACACAGCTATAGGAAAATACATTGGCAGGCATCCAACCAACCGTAAGAACGGATTTGAATACAATCCATTTTGACAACATTCCTTACTGTCTGACTGGCAGGGAAGGCAATATCCAGGAGAAGGTATGGGGTTTATATCGGCTGTTTAAAAAGTGCGCACGTGCAAGCGCAAGGCTGCTGCATTTTATCAAATAATTTTCACTTAAGTGGTGTAAGTGTGTGTGAGCGTGTGTGTTCCTACAAGTGGATGTGGTGGACAGCAGACCCCAAGGCACCAGGTGTCAGAGAGAGAAACAGCTGAGAGAGAGAGACAGCTGCTTGTGCTGTTGTGTATCAGAGGTGCTCCCAATACTGGACTGTCAGCCTAATGATTGTCAGATTCGATTAAAGAGGTGTGCTATAAAGGCTGAATAGGATAAAAAGAAAACATTTAATCATGAATGTGTTAAGTCTGGTTAAGATACAGATTAAAACAGATCTTCCTATAGAGTGGAACACATAAGGAATTATTATCACTGGAGTAAGGACACTCCAGTTATCTGAAATGACAGATCAAAAACGGATTAAAAAAAATGTTTGCCACAGACACCTAAATCTTAATGCATGGCTGATATCAAGGAGGCTTAAAGCCCTCTAGGACCTATAAATAGTGTTTACATTATTTCCATGGTGAGGGATAAGGCTGGCAGGCCAATCCTTGTTTGTTGTGATGATGCCATCATATCAGGGAGGCTCTACGCTGTAGAGTGCAACCTATTGCCCATACATGCATCTATGGCCTAGCCTATGAGTGCATAAGATGATGAGAGAGGTTCGCTAAGATCCCCATCTACTGGCTTCCCGTGTTTCTCTCTATTTGAAGACATGAAAAATACATTTTACAAAAGGATCGAGTCACATCTGGTGGGGTTCGTGATGGATACTGTGTGTATAGCATCAAAACACTCCTTCAGCCCGAGGAGACCACGGTCTAGCTCTATCACATCCACACCTTGTTGTAGCCTAGGCTGCTTGGTCCAACCCAAAATGGGGTCACTGCATAATAATCAAATCCCATATTTCAGGAGGTATGATTGGTGGTTGTCATTAAAAAAGGTGCGACATGACAACTGAGTGTTTGACTACAATGTGGTAAATAACTACAAAACTGTGAGCATCTCTCCAGCACGTCCGACGCGCACTCTGCATCTCGCCCATCACTGCTTTTTGTCATATTTGGCAACAATGTGGCAGACCACCAGTGAACACGCCGATAGCTCAGGGTCTCCTAGAGGGAGACTCGCCCCTTCTCTGACTTACCGGATTTGAAAAACGCCGCTATGTCTGCCGCGTCCTTCCCAGCCTCATCTAGCCCCTCTCCTGCGCTCATGGCTGCGCTCGCTTGTGCGGAAATAGCGATAGATATCCTCAAAGTGTTAGGTTGCTGCAAGAACTATTATATCAGCAAAAGCGGGTCCTGATGCCGATCATTGAAGCAGATCCGCTCATATAGTCGGTGCTCTCTTCATTAAGCGAGAGACCTTCTCCTCCATTTTGGCCGAGAAGGGAAAATCCTGGCGACCGATCGGCGGCGCTCCCGAGTTGGGGACGTGAGGCCGACAGCCGGGGAGGAGGAGGAGGAGGAGGAAGGGGGTGATAATGAGAGAAGGCGGAGGTAAAAGAGGAGGGGAATAGGAGGACTGAGGAACGAGGGCTATTCCGATTCGAGGGGTGGGTGGGGGTGGGATATCCTGGGATTCCGTTTCGGGGGGGTTTTGGTGCAGTGTGCGCCACCCAAATTTAGTGTGCGCCACAGCACATCAGCAGTCCCAGGCGTCACTTAATGCGGTGCTGATGCGGGTTGCGTGGGAGTCATACCATAGAAATTTATGCTTTAATTGCTTCAAGCTCAGATATTACATCAGATGTGATATGGAGAGGCACAGATGTCCATGTCGGCACAGTGAAGTTGTATTCACATATCTGACTTTCTCATATAGTCCAGGCCTTTCTAACGAAATTCTTACGAAGGAAAACACGGTTTCACATGTCCACGAGGGTCACTGAGTTCTGGTGTTGCATCATTTAGTTCCCGGTTTGCTTTTAGCTGCTGCGAGGTGTCGCGTGTCTTCTCTCAGTGATGCCAATGCACCCACGCTTTTAGTTATAACAGGGTGAAAACGACCGTGGCAGAGAATGACATCATCATCCTCTCTTCATCTCCTCTGTGATGAAGAGGATGCTACGGCATGAGGTCATTTGCCCCACAAATCTAACCCAGTTCAACAGGACAGCTGCAGCTCAGTCCTGGAGGAACAGGACGCTGCTGCCATCTAGGGGTTGTCGTCACATATTGCCTCGGGAGGTCAGCAGCGCTGCACGGTGGAGATGTTTGCGAATAGAAATTGACTCCGCAACTTCATTACCTCCAGCAGTTGGCGCTGTTTGTAAAAGTAAGCATATTGACTAAGCCAGTGACTTTCACCCAGGAGTCCAGGAACTAAACGGGGTGCTTTTACACTTTCAGTAGAACAATTAGGTCACCTACTTGGACGTATAAATAAAAAGAAAGGAAGGAAAGAAAATCTAGTTAAGTAGAAATAAAAAGGTATGGAAGGTAATAGCATTAAAAACGGCTTCCTAAACATTTAAAATTGAATAGAAGCTCAAAGTAGTGAATTAACTAGTAGTAAGTGTGTCATAAAATGACTTGAAGTCGATAACAAGAATCTTATACATCAGGCAGGTCATCTGGGGTAACTTTTATAGCCTGCAAGGTCAAGGTGGCCTATTAGCTGAAGAACCACCCATGTTAGCAAGTTATCTGTGATAGTAGGCCAGAGAATGGTTGGAGAAGGTGGGAGAGATGAAAGTTGTGAAATTAACCATAACTGATAAATGTTTAACTGAATACAACAGCTGAGAATAAACAGTATAAGGTCAACAAATTAAGAAATGGTTCAAGTAGCTGAAAGCTAAGAGGCTATATAGTTAAATTCAGTACAGTGCAAATGTGTTGAGCCACCACTCATTTCTTTACATTTTCCTCGAAAGATAGAAAATAGGTGCAGAAATTTATTGAGTCGTGTGCAACTATACATGGCAATACTTTAAATGATACAGAGTTTGTATAATCTATCTATCTATCTATCTATCTATCTATCTATCTATCTATCTATCTATCTATCTATCTATCTATCTATCTATCTATCAAAACTCAAGGAATGCAAATATTTAGATGCTTACAACTGTGTACTGTGCGGTCATGTCTGGGACATTGACCTATACCAAGAGTATAACTGATATTATTGATTTCTTCTCTCTGCTTACACTGCAGACCAGTGTCAATCTGTGGGAGAGTGAATCCCTGGAGTATGTTACTTGGCACACACACACGCACACGTACACACCGGAAAAGGCAGAACAACAAGCACATCCTTCCACCTTTTGTGCACAACTGGAGAGCCTACAGACAATGACATTAAAAAATATCACACATTACAATAAAACAGTTGATCTACAAGTGTAAGTCCTTCTCTGGAGGCCAGAAATGGAGCAAAGATTACACTAATTTCTATGCTAGACTTGCTGGTCTTGGTACTCATCCAGATCACTTACATCTTGGTGCAAGTTCCTGTATGTTGTCTGTCAAGGTTCTCAGTCATCCAGGTCAAAGAGCTTGGAAAGAAAGTGACATCGCACCTCTCAACCAAGAGGCTTCTTCAGTTCTGAAACCAAAGCGTCCCAGGTTCAGGTTCTCGATGGGGATATGAGTACAACACACAGTACCACAGTCCTGGATGAGACAACGAACATTCACGAGTACGTCAGGAAGATGGCCACGACACGCTCAGTGAATATCTCAGGCAGCAGAAACTCAAGAAAGAAGACCAAGATTAGGAGCCATCATGGAAGGTCAGGCCCCTCCATGGTATGTACCACCGGCAGATAGAGGAAGTGGCTGATATCTAGAAATCCTACCGGTAGCTGAACAAAGCTGGACTGCAGAGAAACACCCACTTTGTCTTTCGTTATATTTTGCTTTCAAGAAGCCAGTCATTTAATGTGATTTTTAAAATGATTTTGAGAAATAGTTTTCCGGGCATTAGGAACGGTTTTCAAAGTTTTCTTTGGACAATGACTTCCTTTTTAAAATCCATTCTTTGTGCTTGATGTTGTTTCTTCTTTATTGTTTTGTTTGTTTGTTGAACTACTTAACATTGACCTATAAATTACTCAAGCATAACGAGGCAGCTAACTCAAGGGATGATCCAATCTTGTGTCCAGCAAAGTTGATCCATCTACTGTTCACAGAAGCCTCATCAGAAATGTTTTCAGCGGAAGGATGGCTGTCAAAGAAACCATGCTTAAGGAAGGCAAACGGAAAGAAAAGGCTCAGGTATGACAAGATACACAATAACCTGTTTCATGGAGTGATCACTCCCAATTGATGATTGGTTTTAACATGTCTGGCATTATAGAGAGATTAAAGTTCTTAAAACACTGGAGATGTGAACAGTGTCAGTTACATTAAAGTTGTAGTGCATAAGACCAAGTATATTTTTATGATCATCCATGCATCACCGCTACAGTATCTTTCAGTTTTGATAATAAAGACTACAAAATAAGAGTCGTAAGCACAGTACAGGAAAGAAACTGCTGACCTTTGTTTTTGATCAAGTGGAAAGAAAACCTTGTCTTTCTGCAGCTGTTCATCCCTCCCTTTTATCCCACAAATTTCCCACATGTGGGACTAATAAAGGTTATCTTATCTTATCTTATCTTATCTTATCTTATCTTATCTTTGATTGCACTGCATTTACCTTGCAGGTTAACATGCTGTCAGAAATTTCATGCTGCATCATAGATGGCTTTAGAAATCATGACATTTTCATCTGGAAGTAAAAGATGTATGATTAGAATCATCACACCTCTGCTGAAAATGATTAAGAATGGTTCTATTATGAATGATTACTTCACAGCACTTTGACACATCAGTGCATCATTTATTATTTAAATATTCAGACGTGTATACATTTTATACTAGTGAAGACCTGACTAGGGTACTGAGCAAATACACCAAATCATTCTGCGATGGGAACCAGAAGATGCTTTACAGCAGATTATAATCATATATATATATTTCTACTTGTAGTCTTTGATGGTTTAACATGTTAGACATTGCAGAAAAGCTATCAGGACAAGAAACTACAAAAGGAAGACAGCCTGGGGCTCAACATCCCTTGAAGTAATGGAGAAGGCAGTCATTGATTTAATGGGTGGGAAATCCATAAGATCAGTTACAAAAGTGAGGAAAGTTGACAAATCAACACTTTGGAGGGACAGTAAAAAGAGGCAGGCACTCAAATATACAGTCGCGCATGCACGCACACACACACACACACACACACACACACACACACACACACACACACACACACACACACACACACACACACACTGGTTCTTAGCAGTAAATCCTGAAAAAGTACAGATGACACTGCAAAGGGGGCATGATATTAAAGTGTTTCTATTTCAACCTCAAAGGTACGTCTCACTAAACAAAAGAGGAATGAAAAGGATTCAGAGCATCAGATTTTACTGGAGCCTGTTTAGTGTCAAACACATGTCTGATCATCTACAAATGAGGATAAAATAAAGAAAGAAACAAAGAAACTAAATTATTTCACAAAAAAACAAAAACTACCACAGTCAAAATTATTAATTCTCCTGATGCTAATAGAAAATTGTGTATTCTGGATGAAAGCCTGCAGTTTGTTGGTGTCGTTATCTCACACACGTGTCCCGAGCAATGCTGGCCCATTCTTCTTTGGCAAATCTCTAAAGCTTTTCCAGATCTGATGTTCTTCTAACATGGACCTTGGTTTTCAGTTCACCCCACCCATTTTAATGGGATCAAAATCAGGGCTTGGTGTAGACTAGTCAGTAACATTCACTTTGATCGCTTTGGAGGTAAGTTCTTCACCAGGATCGAATTATGTTTTAAATCGTTTTCATGTTGGAAGACAAAGGGAAGACCCAGACTGAGCTTTGTTGATGACTGCTTGAAGTTTTCTTTCCAGCTGTCCTTCTTTCTTCATGGTTTCTTCCACTTTGATGAGATTTCCAGTTCCTGGTGCACTGAAGCATCCCCACAATTCAATTCAGTTTTATTTATACTGGACCACATCACAACAACAGTCACCTCAGGACACTTAATATGTAAGGTAAATACTCCCACCACTGTGTTTTACAGTGGGGGCGGTGTTCTCTCCCTTCTTTCACCAAACATATGCAGCATCATAAGCCAAAGAGCTCTAGTTTGGTCTCATCTGACCAAAGGACAGAATTCCAGTATGCATACTCTTTCTCCAGTTTGTCCTTAGCACACATCAGTCTGGCTTAAAGATGTCTGCAGAAGTGGAGGTTTTCTTGGTCTGCAATCTCACAGTCAATTCCTGTGCAGTGGTTTTCTTCTCTGAGACTACAATTCCTGATGTGACTAAGTCATTGACTGGTGTCTTTGCAGTTATTCTCATTAGACACATTTAGACGCCTTAGACATATTTCTCATTAGTTTTCTTCACGGAGTCTTGGAAATCTTTTACTTCTTGCCTCTGCCAGGCTTGTTCTGTACTGTGGGGCGCTCTTTAAATTTCTTGATGATACTTCCCACTCCAGTTCTTGACATTTGGAAATCCTGTGATAACTTTGTACATCCAACTCCTGCTTTGTGAGCATAAGCAATTCTTTTCCTCAAGTCTAAACTGATTTCTTTTGTTTTTGGCATGATGTTTCCTCGAAAGACAGCTCAAACCCACGCTGAAGTATTTATGCTGTGAGTAAATTGGAAGATAACTTTCAGTTTTAACTTGATTTTAAAGGCTTTGAGCATTGCAAAGTTAAAGCATATCATTGCACAGCAGTGGATTGTGCTATGGCTCATTACTTTCATTTTTCAGGAGCCCATGAAACTGTAGAACAACTTACTCTTAAACTCCAAAAAGCCTGCTGTTGATCTCAGTAAATGAAAGAGGACTGTCTCTCCTCCTCTTCAGAGATTTGCAAATGTGGATAAAAGAGGGTCAACACGCTGGAAGGAAGAAAAAAAAAAAACAGTCATCAAAACAGACATTTTCTTAGGAACCTACTGTATGGAAATATTTAGTAATTGTTTGTTTAAACTGATCAGATTTTCTGCTGTTGCATTTTGTAATTATTCCATATTAAATACCGACGTTAAGTGGCACAGTTGGGTAAATAGTGTTGAATGGAGGAAACTATTTAAATCTGGCATCTTAAATCATCTGTATTGTTGTGTTGGTTTGCCATAGTCTGAAGACTACATGGTCAGACTGGGAATGATTTTCGATCATGTCATTAAAAAAATTAAAAGCACATAGGCCAGTGAACGCATAATGCTATTTGTGAAAGAGGGAGAGTTTTCAACCTCACGTTGCAGTTCACTGGATTGAACAGCAGGTGGTAATGCTACATAAAAAAAATGACCTGAGATCCAAACGCACAGCAGCCCATGCATTGGACAACTGCTTCTCAATCACTGGAATGCATGAATCAGCCTGCTGAATTTATAAGAGGGGCACTTCAGATCAACCTGCTTATCAGCAATAACACAGCATTATACATGAGAAGATTTTCTCTTTCATTTTAAAATCTGCTATTAAATCTTCAATGTTTTGTGCGTAAAAGTGTCCCACACTGCTGACTCAGTAACTGCAGATTTCCAAACAGTTTTATGTTAATACCAGAGGAGGCATGGACATGGGTTTCCGTGGATGAGCAGTTCCTATCAGTTTGTAGGTGGCCCTCTACTTTGGCTCATGTAATGCATGTTTATATCTGCGTGGTTACCCCGTGACAGGAAGTCCACTAGATAATTCCATGGCCCCTTTGATCCACTGCTGGCTGTAATGTGAAACACCTGCAACAAAATAGCCAATAAGTGGCCCACATTTTTTTAAAGACCAGCCCTCTCTCCCTTTGCCCCCTTTTACAAATACCTCGTTACCTTGGAAACCAGTAACAACACGAGGGGCCTTCCTGGAAAGTGAGAGCGTCAACTAAATCACTAGAAATTGTACACCAAAACATAATGGAGTAAAACGCCTTTGCTTTGGTCCAAATGAAGCTTTTGATATAAAACGCAGTTACTGAGGAGGCCTGTCCGTGAAGGAATGCTGGAGCCATGTCCTTCAGCGCCAGGATCGCTAAAGTGAGCTACAGGAACAGACCCACCCAGTCTTCCGTGGCTGTGGAGTCACTCAAGGAAATGCAGGTTTGATCCCAAATGCTCTCAAAAGTGTCTACAACACTTTTTCTTTTGTATTTATTTATAGTTCTGTGAGCTAAGTCTCCTAGTTGCCCTTAATGTTCTGTGTTTCTTAAAGCCACCATTGTTATTTATATCTGTGGGTTTATTTTTTGATTTGTGTGTTGCACAATTAATTGTATTATAAACAGGTAAATTATACAAAAACAATAGTTTATTTTTTTTAAACTATAAAATATATGTCGTTGATTCTTTAGACTTTTTGTTTTGTAAATTATGTCTTCAGTATCTCCGGATTCTTACTCCGGTAAGTAAGACGATTTTGCCTTCATTCAGCTTGTATCCTAGAATCAGGACACCAATTTTTCCTTTCCACTTTTGGTAACCTTTTTTGTTTTGTATTATGCATATGCAGATATGCATTTTATTTATTTTACATCTTTTGTAGTTGCTATATATTGCAAAATATCCGATAATGTCACGAATCAAAGAGATTTTTAAATTTCATTTCAGTACCCAGCAACACGTTAACTTTGCCCTAAAGGGAAATCTGTCAGTGCAAGAGATTATTTACTGGGATTTCATTACCATATTTTCAATATATGATTATTTTTCAATTTTATTCTGTAGTTAATTGAAAAGTGAGCGTTGATATAATACTGCAGTAATTGAGCACAGGAAGATGTAGCTAACCCAGCAAGATAATGAGCTGCAAGAGTGTAACACCAGAAATGTCGTTCTCTTGTGAGAGAGGGGAGAAAAAAAGACAATGATGGGATTAATTTGCACTTCATTTTCACCTCAGGAGCTCTCTAAGCCCTTCGGAAAATTGCTCGGAGACTCACTACACTATTAGATTCTCTGGTCTAACAGCAGGCAAAGATAGCTGTGGCACAACCTACTGTAATGTGTGGTTGATTGTATTGTCAGCCCCAGCCCACCAGATGGCGGGGTGTTCATAGTGTTGCTGCTGTCTTATTGGCTTTGCTGCAGGAGGCTGGATGATGTTGCCCAAAGACAGCTGAACAGTAAACTTGAAATGAGCAGTGAGTATCCAGCTTCTGTCATTCATGTGGAACTCTGTCATTATTACAGTGACTGGTCTTTGTGGGGTCTGTGACACATTACTTTTAAAAATCTCCTTTCGCTTGTAGGTGCTAAGAAAGTCAGATTAGGCCAGGATGGAAGTTATAATAGTTCATTTTATCAGTTAGTTTTATAAACTTTTAAACTTTAATCTACACAACCCATTTCCATGTTAATTGGTTCTCTGCCTTTAGTCAAAGCACAGCCTTTCACACATTTTAGAAATGTTAAATAGCTATGCTTCTTTGCCTCCCAATAGCAGTGCAGCACTAAATATGGCACTTTAAACCAAGTACATGTTTAATTAGTATGCAATAGACATGAGCAATAGTAACTAAAGCCCCCTGCACTCTATGTCTGTGTGTCAGACCCACTGCCTTCATGCAAAATACTCCAGTTTCTTGCTTATTTTTCTACAATACTGACCGTAATGAAATAGAATTGGCTGAGGCATTCCTGCATTGTGCGAAAACACAGGCCAGATGAAGCAATGTCAGTTCATTAGAGTCAGTCGGCACTGGACCCAGCGAACCAAATGCAAGGAGACACCATGGTCCACAAAAGGAGAATAAAGTGTATTAGGCATGACATTTACGAGCCACATCTTTCTTAAACATATTTGCTTAAGCTGTCTGTGCTTCTGTCAGTGTGAGCAGTCGCTGTGAAAAACTGTGAACTCTTGTCTGTCTGTGTCTTCAGATCTCACCACCTCCTCATTTATAATTTACAGTCACTCTCATGTTTCATAGCCACTCACAACCAGGCAGTTCCACACAGAAAATCAGCCATGGAATAGTGAAAAATTGATGACCGACCGACTCTGTAATGCAAAGCTTTGCAACCATTTCTTCACTATCTGACTCACAGTCAAATCCTCATGGAGAGGGATGTGCCTCTCATCGGCAAGATGCGACTGTAAAAAGCAACGATACTGAATATTAATTGGTGGCGACGGTGGGGTTGTGTATGCACTTGTGCACATGCATATGTGCTCTCTAGGTAAATAATTAGGATTACCCCAGGGGTAGTGCATGCTTAATCTCATTAGGTTCTAATCTATTGTTTTTCCTGATTATTCAGTGAATTGTAAAATGTCACAAAAGCTATTTAAGTTTGCAGTGACATGGAAAGAAGCAGCACAATCTCACATTTCAGAAGCAAGAACAAGAAGATGTTTAAAAAAGAAATCTCTCTAGCGTGGGGATTCCTGCTCACCTCATACAGTGGGGCAAAAAAGTATTTAGTCAGCCACCGATTGTGCAAGTTCCCCCACTTAAAATGATGACAGAGGTCAGTAATTTGCACCAGAGGTACACTTCAACTGTGAGAGACAGAATGTGAAAAAAAAATCCATGAATTCACATGGTAGGATTTGTAAAGAATTTATTCGTAAATTAGGGTGGAAAATAAGTATTTGGTCACCTCAAACAAGGAAAATCTCTGGCTCTCACAGACCTGTAACGTCTTCTGTACGAAGCTTTTCTGTCCCCCACTCGTTACCTGTATGAATGGCACCTGTTTGAACTCATCATCTGTATAAAAGACACCTGTCCACAGCCTCAAACAGTCAGACTCAAACTCCGCCATGGCCAAGACCAAAGAGCTTTCGAAGGACACCAGGAAAAAGTATTGTAGACCTGCACCAGACTGGGAAGAGTGAATCTACAATAGGCAAGCAGCTTGGTGTGAAAAAATCAACTGTGGGAGCAATCATCAGAAAATGGAAGACATACAAGACCACTGATAATCTCCCTCGATCTGGGGCTCCACGCAAGATCTCATCCCGTGGGGTCAAAATGATCATGAGAACGGTGAGCAAAGATCCCAGAACCACACGGGGGGACCTGGTGAATGACCTGCAGAGAGCTGGGACCAAAGTAACAAAGGTCACCATCAGTAACACACTACAACGGCAGGGAATCAAATCCCGCAGTGCCAGACGTGTTCCGCTGCTGAAGCCAGTGCATGTCCAGGCCCGTCTGAAGTTTGCCAGAGAGCACATGGATGATACAGCAGAGGATTGGGAGAATGTCATGTGGTCAGATGAAACCAAAGTAGAACTTTTTGGTATAAACTCAACTCGTCGTGTTTGGAGGAAGAAGAATACTGAGTTGCATCCCAAGAACACCATACCTACTGTGAAGCATGGGGGTGGAAACATCATGCTATGGGGCTGTTTTTCTGCCAAGGGGACAGGACGACTGATCCGTGTTAAGGACAGAATGAATGGGGCCATGTATCGTGAGATTTTGAGCCAAAACCTCCTTCCATCAGTGAGAACTTTGAAGATGGAACGAGGCTGGGTCTTCCAACATGACAATGATCCAAAACACACCGCCCGGGCAACAAAGGAGTGGCTCCGTAAGAAGCATTTGAAAGTCCTGGAGTGGCCTAGCCAGTCTCCAGACCTCAACCCCATAGAAAATCTGTGGCGGGAGTTGAAAGTCCGTGTTGCTCGGCGACAGCCCCAAAACATCACTGCTCTCGAGAAGATCTGCATGGAGGAATGGGCCAAAATACCAGCTACTGTGTGTGCAAACCTGGTAAAGACCTATAGTAAACGTTTGACCTCTGTTATTGCCAACAAAGGTTATGTTACAAAGTATTGAGTTGTATTTTTGTTATTGACCAAATACTTATTTTCCACCCTGATTTACGAATAAGTTCTTTACAAATCCTACCATGTGAATTCATGGATTTTTTTTTCACATTCTGTCTCTCACAGTTGAAGTGTACCTCTGGTGCAAATTACTGACCTCTGTCATCATTTTAGGTGGGGGAACTTGCACAATCGGTGGCTGACTAAATACTTTTTTGCCCCACTGTAACTGTCTGATCAGTGCCGCTCCAAGCAGACTTAGACAATGGAGTTCAAGGGATCTGCTAACATAACAACTGATTGAATAGCAGATTTTTTTAAGCATCACACTGCCACATATCAGGCACAATGAGTCAACCAATAAATCTGTTAGGCAACTTAATGATAATCATGTTACGCTTACTGCTTCACACAGCGGACATGGTATTGAGTTCAATCCTATACTGTTAAAGTGCTGATCCAGGTGATGACCTTGCATCGGCTTCCTTTCCTATAAGCATCAAGTTTTACTCTTGCTTAAACTGAATTTCCATGTTAATTTAATTTCTAGTGTTTTGTAGCACTTGCTTTCAAAGCAAGGTGCCATTGCCTGTTAAATTACACTACTGGCTATATCGAATGACTCGCCACATTTTTTCCTTTAAGAGGAGCGTAACACATTCTCTAATAGAGCCATTTGTGTTACAATGATGCAACATTTATTTTTTACTCACTTTTGTTTCTGTTTTTTTTTTTAAAAGGTTGTAGCTGATACTATCTCCCTCTAATGATGTATTATGCAACCTTTTCATTCCACCCCCCACCCACCACCCTCCATCTTTCATCCTATTGTTGTAATAGACTTGTAAGGTGAGAGTTGGACCTTGATAATTACCCTGCTGACAGGAGGTCATCCAACACCGCATTATCTAGTTAGCAGTACCCTTTTAGGAGAAACAGTCTGATAATTTCAGGGCAGCAACCTTTCTCACATGACAAACAGGAAGGCTGATTGCTCACATAGTGTAGCGCAGCCACTTGTTCGCTGTCTTGTCTTCTTTGTTGGAAGCTTTAACTCTCTGATGTCATGAAAAAAGCAGACAAGTAAGAGGGTGGAATGACTTGAAAAGAAGTGTCAGCGTGAAAGGCCGACAGCGACTATGCTGCATTTCAAGCCAGACTATCAAAACAAGGTAAGGTGACCCAAGAGTTCTGAAGTTACAGATGACTTGAGCTTCTTGACTATCAACTTTGGCCAAATGCAATTCATCATTAATGTGTCGGCATTTAGTAAACAGCTGATGTGTTTGGAGCGTGTATGTGGTGGAAAGCTTAAGTGACACAAAACCATGCAGTTGTGAAATCAATTTTAAAGGCATTTTAGTGGGTTTCTGTTCAGGAAGGCCTTGTTTTATATGGCAGAAAGCCTAAAATAAGTTTGGCAAATGTGTCATAAAATGATAAAACAAGTGTAGAAGTAATTCTGTGTCAGAAAAAACACAACACAAACTGCTGGACACAAGATTACATTTATTTAAAATGTCATGATGTTGCAATGATAAATCCCAATTTTAACACCCGTGTTAGCATCCAAAGAAGCCGTTAACACGACACTGCAGATACAGACAAAAAAAAAAATGCGTTCACTAAGTGGAAATGATCAAAATCATAATGCCACATCACATATTTTTATTTGTTTATTTATTTATTTTTAACTTTTAACATGATTGGGTGTTAGGTAGCTGATTATGCAAATAAAACATATATAAAATTTGGACAAACAAAGCTGATCTGTTTTTGAAATTAGTACAAAAATTGCATCCAAGCAAGCAGAAAGGTTTGCTGCGGCAAACTGGACGGAAACTGAAGACTTTTTGTGACTGTTGCTGTAAAAAAAATAATAAAACTTACCTTTTAAAATCCACTGAATTAGTTGTCCCTGTAATCTATACTGCTACTTTTTGTCAAAATTTCATCTGGAGCTCAGAATCTTTAATTACCGCTTCATCTATGCGATTTGGTGAGAATGTCCATGAGCTTAACACAGAATTCACTGCCAAGCGCTTATTTGCACTGTTACATTATAGTGAATGCTGACAGCTTTGTTCTGGTGTGCTGCTAATCCTGTGAGCCAGCGATTACCTCAGTGTTTGACACTTGTGCATCTGTGTTTAAATTCCTTTATGGTAGTTCATTAGCGTACACTACACATGTGCAGACAGAGCTGTGAGTTTTTCCTTTCTGAGCATCACTCCGTCTATGGGGATTTCAGCCTAAAAGCGAGGGTATGAAGCCCCATCTCATAAAGCTCTCAAATTGCCTGTGCTTTTAAGTCGAGTGCCTCTTAACATTTTTGACATATTGCTTGAACTAGAATGTCAGAATAAAGTAGGCGTTTTACTGTTCTTAAGGGATCATGTCTACCCTGACATCACCTAGCTGTGGAAAGTCATACACTTCTGATGGCAGTGGCCATTATACACAACGAAAGTATAGCCCAAACTCTGCTAGCTGAGCGCTCACCACTGACAACTTGATAGTGCTAAGCCTTCGAGGGTGAGAGTATATGTCTCCCCTGTGTACATACTGATGAGAACGTGATAGCAGGTTTTAGAGAAGGTATACACGGGTTGGCTTGAAGAGACGAGGAGTTGTCATGTCGCAGGTGTATAGAAAACAGCTCTGGAGACAAATTGTTTCCAAAGTCATTCAGGTAAGAGAATAGTTTTTATTGTAGGGTTTTCGCTCTCACATAATTTTCACGAGCCATTGACTCTAACATTTTAGACTTTGAAATGAGCAAAACTAATGGCAAAGCTTTATCTACAGGGACTGAGTTGACTTTGACAGCGTGTGTCTGCTGTTTTCTATTCCCTGGCTGATTTGGATTAAAATTGATGAAATTTATCAGATGCCAAACTGTCCCCGTGCACATTTGTGTTTTCTCTTTAATTCCAAAAGCCACAGTTTGTTTATTATAGGGATTCTCTGTCTCGCCATAGCTTATCTCAGGATGGGGCTTTGTTTGCTTCTGAAAGCTATTAGCATTGTATCTGTTATTATTTGGGTCTTTCAGCGCTGGCTTCTGTGTCTGTGTCATGGGAATAACTAAATGTGGATTTGTGTTTTTGTGTTTTGCCGGCTTTTGTTGACTAGTGTATTTTTTGTGTTTGCGTATTGCATTCACTAGTGACTTAGTCTGCTTGTTTGAATAACCTGCGCCACACTGCAATGTGCCTGTATTGTTTGTGTCTACCCTGAAGACTGAGACTTGGCTGTTCATCCAATTTGAAATAAGGGCAGAGAGAAGGTGTGTGAAATGGCTGGTCGCCTAGCAACGGTTGGCTTGGTATCCTTTTTTTTTTACAGTCAGTCCATGATGTTAGTGTGTGTTTATGTGTGTGTGTGTGTGTCCAGAGAGTTTCTGTAATGGTTTAAACAGATGGGTGTTACATTTATTTTTTCATGCAAGAAAAGATCATATTGAAAATATAATTAATATTTTTGAATCGAGACTGAGTGCGCTTGATTAACACTGATCGATAGCTCGTTCTTTTGTTTGTGATATATTCTTTACGACAGGATAGCCATATACTGCATTAATAATAAGTGTCCATACTGTCTTAAGCCACCCAGTTCGCTTCCAAGGAGCCAGAAATTCTTGCATTTTTCAAGGATCTAGAGTTTAGCAGTTCTCCAGGCTTTCTGAAGGTCTTTAAAGGTTTTTCTTTGGATTGAGGCTTTTTCATTTACATTCAGTGCAGTCTTTGTACCCGTCCATTTTCAAAGGAATGCTGATTGTGTTTGATTGTAAAGCCACTTAACACTGACCTATGAATAATCAAAGCATCCAAAAAGATACCTAACTCAAGGGATTTGCCACTGTTGTGTCTTCACATAACTTCACATTCACTTTGGCCACTTTGTTACTGGCAACCTGTGGCAGTGTGCCCTTAGAAAATATAAGTAAAAGTAACAAGTGGACGACAAAAAACGAGTGGCAGTCTTAAAAAAAACTTTGATATGTTAATAAAATTCACGTAATTGTGATGGTCACTGCAGATATTGACTATCAAACCCATTAGAATTGTCCAAACTCAGTTTTTTGCCTTGTATACTATAATTCAAAAAGTGCTCATGGGTTAACCATCTGAACTGTGCAGACTTTTGTTGTGCTTTCTAAAAACACTGTTATCTTTTGAAGTGACCTTTTAAGCAAGGAAATGCACGCAATGTGCCAATGAAAGATTTGGGAAGAAAATCCTAATTGTTAACATTTCTACCAGGATTTCTGTGAAGTGAATAATTATGCAGATTTTGCAGCTGCTGTAGTTAGACAGCATTTTAGTTCTTTTAGTCTTTTTTTTCTTTTTACACTACAGACTTGGGCTTCATATGTCCAACTCCCCTTAGCCCTAACAGACAACATAGCTTGACCACTATGATTTCTGGTATATATAGAGTTGTCCTTTGTTTATGTCCAAGCATTTATGTCCTCCGTTACACACAAATTCTTTCCTCAATCTATTTCTTTTCTCTAAAACTTTTTTTTCACCTCATCCCATTTTTTCTTCTCTTTCCTGTACTCCTCTATCATATAATTTATATTCTTCCCTTTCACCTTTTTGGTATTCAATCATTTTAATCCCTTCTTTATCTCTACCTTTGACAGCCACATTCCTCATCCCTGTTTTCAATGCTGTTGCTTGATATCGATCCAGTCTTTTTGATTTGATTTTTTTCCACATTGTTTTAATTTAAGTCTCAGTTCTCAACCTCTAAAGTCTCATCGGGGTTGCCAATTGGTTTCTTTACACCATTGAGCACTGCAGACATTTACAGTATTCTTGAAACTGTTATTTGAGAATAAGGCAGCATATAGTTAAAAATCACTGTTTACTACAAGGCAACCACATGAATGTGCACACAAGGAAAAGAGAGGCGAGACAAAGAAAATACATCACTTATTATACGATACTCAGTGTTAAAGTTTAATCCAACTGTTTCACATTGTCTAAACAGACTGCTGTATAAAAGCAGAAGCTCTCAAGAGTAATTTTGGTATAGCTGTTCACAATAGGATGCTAGAAGTGGGCTTGTCAATGTAAAAACATTTCAAGCCAGGAACAAATATTCCTATTATCTCCTGTTTGGTTAAAAAACAGTTTCTATACAGATGAAAGGCAAATGAGTGATTTTAGATACACCCTACTGCAACGGCTTCATACAGCACCAGGTTTCATGTAATCTGTTTGTTGGCTGACCTTGTTCCTGTGTTACTAAGCAGCACGACCTGGCAACCCATTGTGGCTGATTTTGCTCCCCAGACCTAAACACAAGCCACTGCACGCAAGCAGCAGAGTCTCAAGTAAAAGGGTGGCAGTGAATCTTTTATATATGAAGCTCAAGTGTTTAGTAACATCAGATTAGGATGCTGCAGAACAGCATTATTCACAGTTAACTGAAATGTATCCAACTTTCTTTAAAAATTGTTGTGTTCTTTGGGTCCTGTAAACAATGCCTAAGCTTCAGTCAGTTGAAAGATGGTCATGTGATGGCTGAACTGTCCATTCAAAATCTTTGAAAAATTACACAGGTTACATTTTTTATTGAATTGAACTTGGTATTTAGTAATTGAAAATTTTGGAACTTTTTAAAGCAAAAGTTGAAAGAGGAGCGTGAAGCCAAGCGGGCTCAGCTGGATGGAAGACATGACTATATCCTCAGTATTGTGGCTTCATGTTTGGGGCTGGAGAAAGCAGATGTGGAAGATGCCATATTGGAGGGGAATCAGGTACTTTGCACATAAATGTTCAAACAGATTATATTGTTTTATTGGACAACTTTACAGGCCTTAAAAGACAGAAACAAGCAAACAAAAAATGTTTTGGGACTGAACAGTGCTGAGGTTTTGTTTTCATCTTTGTCAGATTGACCGCATGGAGCAATTTTTCATGGCTGACGGTCTTCCACACCTAATGTTCTACTATCAGGACACTGAACCAACTGTAGCAGGTACCATGAAACTCTAGAGTCTTTTAAAAAAGTGTGTGTAAGTTATATTGTGTAACTTTGCGGTACAGCAGCTCTACGTCTATCTTATATGAAACTGTCTCTGTCACTAATAGAGATCATAAAAGTAATCCATTCTCAAGTAAATGCCACAGTATTCAAATCAGAATAGGAAGTCAAAGTTGGTTACCATGACACCTTTTGTTGTTTCCAATCCTTTATGCGAGCAGCACCAGCACCAGCAGCTACAGCCTCTATGCCCGCCCAGCCTGTTGCCCAGCAGCCTGGTCACAGCAAGAAGTCCAAAGTGTTTGTAACAGATGGGAGGGATGTGGCACTGACCGGAGTGTGTGTCTTCTTCACCAGAGCCAATACTTCAAAGGCAGTCACCTCTGAGAACATACACAGAGTGAGTTAGTTTGTATTGTTTTGGGATTTCTAAGTTATTCATTTCTTTGCGAAACAGGAGGGATTTAAAGGATTTAAAGTCAATTAAAACCATGCAAGTGGAGAAACACAAATTTAACCATGACTGTGTTGTGGTTGTGAGCACTACGGGAAGTCAACTTTTATCAATTTGTGAAACGTAATTAATGATAGGCACTGAGTGTCACAAGACAAATGTTCCGATTTTTTTTAATTTTACTTGTTCTTATCATGCATGATATCCAATTAACTAAAAAAAGCTTCTTACACCCAGAGGTAGTGAGGCACTGGGGGAGCTCAGTAATGGCACTGTGATAGCACAGCTGGTTCTGGCTATTGATTCCTACTGAACACCTGCTATCTGCAGCAAAGTTAATCACCACCACTGATAACAGGTCCTGTTTGCTACAAAACACCCTCGGCTGGAGACAGAGGAAAACAGGATTCTGTGTGTATGTGTGTGTCTGTGTATTCATGTAATGAGAATGAGAGAAAGCACTTATTTGTACTTCTCTTGCTAAATTTCCTAATTAGTCGCTTCAAAAAAATTCAAGGGCACATCAGGTGTTCGGGTGTTACTTGACATTTGGGTGGATTAAGTTAGAGGAGTTATTATTAAAAGGGAGGTGTCCAGCTCATGGCTGAGAGAAGCTGTTCACCAAAGATTCACAATTATGTGTTGCTGGCAAATTGTTCATGAGGACTGGTGAGTTGCTAATTTATTAACATCAAGTCAGTTAACTAGCAGCCACGGGGTTAGTGGATACATCGTATTCTCTAGATGACTGTGCCACACCTTTGAAGGGTTAAAGTAGTATAGTACAGTAATAAATGATTAATGATTATTATTAACAATGTTTAATAATCATATTTTTTAATTCATTTGAAAACCAGTCCGTCAGCATGACCCAAACGGTTATGTTAAAGTTATAGCCGATTTATAAATATTATTGGAATTTATATCATGAAGTTTACAACACTTGGTTCAAAAAATTATAAGTAGGCCTTTGGGACCCATGGATGGTCCCGTGATTAAACCCTTAGAAAACCACAATAACATCTGACAATCATTTAAAAGGGAGTCGTATATTTTTAATTTAGTCACATATGTGCTGGTTCTCTCTTATCAGATGTGATACAGTACAACCACACAAACTAATGAAATCTAATCTAACAAATGTAATATTATAACTATGATTGGAAAACATTATGTCCTTTTTGCTAGCAGTATAGTAACTTTTTTCAATGCTTTTTCAAAGTATTACAGCAGATTTTTAATAGCTTCCCAGACTCACTGGAAGGACACATGCATAGTTGGTCCATTATAGTGTCTACACTACAGTAACCCAGGGAGACTTCTGCCAAAAGCCAAAAGGTTTTCTTTGCCAGCTAGTAAGCTAGGAAGGTCTCTTTTGAGGCATGTTTAATATATGAATGCTAAGATTTTTATTATCTTTTTTTACTATTTTCTAGGATGTGAATTTCAATATGTTGGATACAACGGAAGGTGGTCTTTTAAAAAGTGTGGAGCAGCTGTTTTCTGAGATCTTCATTCCCACACTGAGGAAGATGAACCATGGCTGGGGAGACGGGACAAGTCCTCAGACCCTGGTCGTCAAACAGGACTTCATATCTTCATTGGAAAGCTTTGTGTCTGTGTTGGCTGGAGCACAGGAGAGCCTTCAGGAAAAGGTAGGGGACAGACAATGTCACTAATAAAAGCACCACATTACCAAAAACTAAATTAAATATAAAATACATAGTAGGTTAGATTAACATAGATAAATAAACACAGTTTAAACATTACATACACTTACATTATAGTAGCAAATAAAGCAACACAGCACAACTTTGCTTTCAGGTTACCTTGAAAGAGTGCGACACCTTTGACTTGAAGGTACTGAAGGGCCCGTCGGACTACGTGGCAGCTGCCAGCAGCACAGAGACCATAGAGAAGATAGAGGCCTGCATGAAAGTCTGGATCAAACAAATAGAACAGGTGAGAAGAGACTCTCATCGTGTTTCTCCTCAAACTTGATACAGAAAAAGTATTCTCATTCATTTATTCCAAGTTTTCTGCCATGTTATTTGAATGTGCTTGTATCAGATGAAGGATAAACTGCAGGCCTGAAGTTTCAGCAGTGATATCGAATGCCTCTATTCTGCAGGTTTTAGCTGAGAGTGACCAGCTTAGAAAGGAGGCTGATGATCTTGGCCCTCGGGCCGAGCTGGAGCACTGGAAGAAACGGATGACTCGCTTCAACTACCTTCTGGACCAGCTGAAGAGCCCTGATGTCAAAGCTGCTCTGGGTGTGGTCTTGCTGGCTAAATCTAAGCTCATAAAGGTCAGATGTGACTGATTTTAAGTGGCTGAACCACATGCTCTCTTTCTTGGGTATTGCTTCTCTCTCTTTTATTTCAGTGGTTTATTGTAAGATTATGTTTGGTTTTTTTGAGAACGGTGCACACCTTAATTAAGTAACGGTCTGTAATGGTCTAGTCATGGCGGGAACTGGATGCAAGGATCACAGATGGAGTTAATGAGGCCAAAGACAACGTCAAGTATCTCTACAGCTTGGAGAAGTTTTGCGACCCGCTCTACAACAGTGACCCTGTGAGAAAAGAATATTTTATCACACTCTGGTGCATTTTAAAAAATAAACCAAATCAACTGCATTCATGGTGAAGACAGTACAAATGTGCTGGATGTGTGTTATATTTGGATGTACAAAGAAATACAAGCTATAATTTCTGTTTCCTCCAAGGTATCAATGGTGGATGCAATCCCAGGTCTGATCAATGCCATCAGGATGATTCACAGTATTTCCCGCTACTACAACACATCTGAAAAGATTACATCACTTTTTGTAAAGGTATTGTGCAGATCAACAGACTTTTGTTATGATGAACAATGGGATCCTACTTTTTTTTTTTTTATAAATGATTGATACTGAAGCATTTTTAGGACACTTTTACATTAAGACAACAAAAAAGTACAAATTTACATGATGATTTATATGATTTATAGTTTCCATTTTTTTATCCTCATCTCCAGGTGACAAACCAGATGATCACAGCTTGTAAGGCCTATATCACTGATAATGGCACAAACTCAATATGGGACCAACCTCAGCAAGTCATTACTGAGAAAATCAAAGCTGCCATTCGCCTAAACCAGGTAATGGATCATTTTTAAAGGAAAACAAAATGTGTTTTGTAGCAAAATGCACCTCTGTCAGTTTTTTATCAGTCAAAATTGCGATTTACCAATATTCCTGCACATAGATGAGGATTTCATTTACTATTATGGGATAATATTAAAATCTTTTAGCGACTGTGGTCTGCTTGCTTGACAGAACCACAGGATATAAGAGGAGCAGCTTACAGAACCAAGGAGAAGCTGGAGCAGACTCCTTCAGAAAGACAGTTTGACTTCAGCGAGATGTACATCTTTGGAAAGTTTGACACATTCCAGCGAAGACTGAACAAGATCCTCGAAATGTTCGCCACCATTTCCACCTACTCCGTTCTAAAGGACTCGAAGATAGAAGGGCTGGAGACGATGGCCACCAGGTTTCAAGTGAGTATACTGTGATATCAGACTGTTGTCAAATCCTGTTAATAAGACATGTGCAGGGAGGCATTGCATTAACTGATTAAATGTCACTGCCAGGCAGCCGTGTCTGTATTTCTCCTGGCATCTTCAGATGTTGAGTGTGTTGTCATTATGGTAAATGGAAAGTTTCTCTGTATGGTAGAACAGAATTTCAGGCTGCACACTTACAATGCCAGTGGCAGGCTGCTGATTTTTTTCTGTGGTTTCCTGTTGTGCAAACAATTAATTTTTTTACATCATCAAACTGTGATGCTTAAGGTTTTAGTACATAATACTTTGAGAGTCTGTTGATGTGAACCATGTGTTTGTGTTCTTGCTTCTTGGGCTACACAGACTGCAGAAATGCAGGGAAAATGGGAGGTAACGTCTCACTGCAGTTTTCAACTTTTAGCATTTTTCTTGCAGACAGCATGCAGTGGTGGAATATTGTTGTGCAGTGTTTTGCCGTACATATGCCTTAATAACAAAATAGCTACTAATTGCATGGAGATTAAAACCAACTCCTTACTTTCTCTTTTTTTTTTTTCATTATTAGAGCCATAGTAATACTTTCTAAACTCAGCCCTGCGATGACCATTTGTTAATACTATAAACTTGTATCCCAAACCTTTCGCCAGTTCATGGGGAGCTTCTGAGTTTTCTGTTTAGATTAATACTTTTTCACACAAGAAAAGTGTGTGCAATGGTGTTCATTTTAGTGTACAGGCAATTCATGCTCATGTTTCACTTGTAAAATATTTATCTAAAGTTTGTGAAACTTCCTGAATGAATAAAAACTTAACAAAATGTTTTACATGCATGCTCGAAGTAACCAAACTGAGCTAGAAGATGAGATTGCAAACTTTGTTTTGGTATAACTTGATAGTTAGCTTTGCAGAACATCCATAGCTTGCAGTAAGACACAGTTGCACTGTTACATTTCTACTAGACTAATACACTACAAGTTCCAAAACGTATGCATTTAATTATGCATTTAATAATAATACCTTCAGAAGAAAACAGAGCATTTTATTTAGAGCTAAAGATGTTTTCTAAAATGTGTGTTTGTGGATGTCTGGATATTTTTTTCTTAGGCTATTGTGTTAAACATGAAGAAAAAACATTACAGTTTTCTAGACCAGAGGAGAAGTGACTTTGATGTTGACTATGAGGAATTCTGCAAAAGCACTTCTGAACTCCACGTAAGTTAATTAGACAGTGCATTTGCCCTGTTTTGTGCAAATAAAGTTAATGCAAACTGACTAGACATCTGTTTTGTAATGCGGGTTAGCCAAGTTCATTTGCTGGTGATTAAGGATTCATTAGGTGGAGTTTCATTTAAAATTAATTTCATTGCGCTGTCGTTGTTGTGAATATTATTGTTGTCTGTGTTTTCCTTTCCAGAATCAACTGAAGAGTTTCATGGATAGCACCTTTGAAAAAATTGAAAATACAGAAAGGGCTCTAAATGTGCTGAAGACCTTTCAAAGGTATTTCATTGGTAACTAATTAGCATCATTCTGAAATATTTACCACAATTTCCCTAATCTTGCCAATGCCGCTTCATGTCACATACTGCTTCATTTAATCTCTGAACTTTTAAAGCTGTGCTCTCCTCCTGTGTCCTCGTTATCCCTCAGTGTATTTTAGCCCTGTGTTTCTCTCTGTCAGCGTTCTGTCCTCCCGTCATGTTGTGTGGGTTTCTCTTGTTGTGTCCCCTGAAATTGCCGTCCCTAGTGTTTTGTTATTAGTCTCCTGTTTCTAGGTTTTGCTTTGGTTTTTTAAGTGTCTTTTGTGGAAGTTGTGCCACTGCAATAAAGCAGTCTCCTTTAGTTCATTCCCTTGTTTTGAGTTCTGCATTTGGGTCCTTCCTCCTGCCTGCCACAGCCGTTTCATGACAATAACAAGTGTGCTTTAATGTACAAGTAGGTTTGCTAGTTACAGGGTCCTTTGCACATTTTAGCTCAAAACATTTACCAGCACATCCAA
Organism: Simochromis diagramma; assembly: GCF_900408965.1. Lineage (NCBI taxonomy): Eukaryota > Metazoa > Chordata > Actinopteri > Cichliformes > Cichlidae > Simochromis > Simochromis diagramma. The sequence continues at coordinate 5,786,831 of NW_024387423.1, read as the reverse complement.
ACAAAATAGAGTCCTTGTCATTACTGGTGCTGGTACTGCTATGTGTTTATTGCTGTATTTAAATATTTTTATTGCTGCTGGGTTTGAGTTCTGCTGAACCACTTGTATCTTTGGTTTTCCCAAAAACAGACTGGGCATCCCAGATCTTGGGATTGATGAGAAGTATCAGCAAATTTTAAAAAATTATGGCCGGGACATTGAAATGGTTTTCCGCATCTACATGAAGCAGAAACTTGACCCCCCCATTGGCAGGGACTTGCCCCCAGTGGCCGGTCGGATCATGTGGGCTCGGCAGCTGTACAGCCGTATACAGGGACCCATGGATCTCTTTCAGCAGGTGATATTGCCTGACTTTCGGTTTAGGTTTGGCTGGTTCTAGCAGATTAATGATAAAAGTTTTGGCATTTCCCATCCATGTAATGCATCATGTTTGTTTGTTTTGTTTATTACTCTAATTAGCATCCAGGAGTTCTTTCCACATCAGAGGCAAAAAGGATCATCAAGAACTTTAACCGTGTAGCAAGAGCGTTGTTGGAGTTTGAGATGATCTACCATCACAGCTGGATGAAAAAGGTTAACGAACTGTAAAATGTATAATACAAACAAGAAATCTGACAGAGGAGCATTTATATACAATATGTATCGTTAATTCCTTTATATAGTGTTGTGATTTCGTTTGCTGCATATATGTTAACACTTACATGTTTGAGATCATCAAACACATTTTAATACTAGACAAAGTTGATCAATTTAAAAAGGAGAAGGCTATCTAATTATATCTGGCACTGTGTAAACAAGTAATTTGGTGAAAATGATGGATGACTAAAAAGGACACCAAGGCTCCTCTCAGATCTGCCAAAAAACATCTTAATGCTCCCCAATATATTTTGTGGACTGATGAGAGTGACATCCAGCACAAAACTAATGCAGCATTTCATAAAAGCAATATCACACAGCTCCTGAAGGACAATGTCTGGCCATCAGTTTGTGCCTTGAAGTGGCACAAACTGAAGTGTAATCGGGTTATGTAGCAGGACAACAGATATGGAAAAACACCAGGAAGTCCACCTATGAATGTCTCAACGTCTCAGGAGCTGCAGATGAAAACAAGCTAGCAGCTAAATCTGGTACAATGCATCCTTTCTCTACAGAGGTTCTGTTTTTTCTTGGTCACTGACAAATAAAGTGGAAATGACAAATAAATAAATAAACAAAATGAAGGGTTTGGAGTGGCCGGGTCAAAGTCTGGAGTTAAATCAGATTGAGGTGTTTTGCCATGACTTGTCCTTGAAAACCTTCTAGTGTGGCTGAATTAAAACAATTCTGCAAACAAGAAAGAGGCAAAGTTCTTCTACAGCGAGATAAAAGAATCATTGCAGTTCTTGCTGGAAAAAACTACAATTTGTCCATACTTGGGTTATCTTTGTCTAATATTAAAATTAGTTTGACGATCTGAAACACAAACTTAATGAACATATTTTCTCCCCTCTTATTCACACATTTTTCCCTGCATCTCTTCACATAAACCTCACTAAACACTTTATACCTCAACGCAGACGGAGGATGCCAAAGTTGGCCTGCAAGCCTCTCTTCTGGTCAGATCTCCAGAAACTGGCGAGTTATTTGTGAACTTTGACCCAGAGATTCTGACGCAGATCAGAGAGGTGAACTGCATGACAAAGATGAATTTGGCAATCCCTCCCTTCGCTCTTCTACTGCTGCAAAAACAGGACGTCTTTAAGAAACACTACAATAGAATACAGGTGAGCATAGCACACAGTTGTAGCTAAAATTTCAAAAATGCATACAGTGAACAACCAAATGATCAAAGCTGCATGTAACTAGGAGTATAAAACATCCTGGAATTGTGTTCGAATTCCACACAGATTTTTAAAAAACTCATTTTATTGTCAACTGAAAAATTCAGTTCTTCCCTTTTGTGTGATTACAAAAATGCACCAACATGCATCTATCTCATTTCAGCTGATGTTGAGCGAGAACACTAGAGTGCGTGCCAAGATTCAGAGTGTCTTTGAACAGCTGGCCATGCCACATGTAGCTAAGGTAAGTGGACCGACCCTCGGCTACCAAAACTAGCAATTGGGACATGGAATGTCACCTCTCTCATGGAGAAGGAGCCTGAGTTAGTGTGTGAGTGTTGAGAGGTAGCGGCTAGATATAGTGGATGTGAATGGCTTGGGCTCTGGAACTAGTCTCCTGGAGACTCGCCCTTGGTGCGAGGTGGCGGGCTGGGATTGGGAATCCTAGAGTGATTGACCGAGCAGTAAAGGACAGTCAGGCACAGGTTAAAGTCCAAAAAAGTGTTTTTTATTTAACCCAAAAAATGAACTTGGGTAAATAATACAAAAATCAACATCTTGGGCAAGAGATCAAAGCAACTGAGCTTGATTCAAAGTTGGTTTTTGTCCCTACCCTCACCTGTGGTCATGAGCTTTGGGTAGTGGAGGAGGTGACTGGGGAGAGGGAGGTCTCAGCTTCTCTACTTAGGCTGCTGCCCCAAGACCCAGCCCCGGATAAGGGTAAGAAAATGGATGGATGGATGGATGTGTCTGTGAAGGTTCTCAGTCATCGTAGTCTAAGGATGGATGGTTTCCCTCTGTTCTTTATCATGTCGATGTCAAATCCTTCATGTTGTGCGCACTCCAGTTAGCTAAATTATGTTTGCCAGTGCTAGCTAATAAAGCTTTGTTTTGATTTTATATTTCTCTGCAAAGTCCTGCATTTCAGTCCAACCCAGCATCCCATGATCGAACGTCATGTGATTACATAAAAGTTCAAAATAGGACATTTAAGAAAAGCATATCCCTGGTAACTCATTTTATTTGATTTCATTTGATTTTATGTTTTTATTTTCAGTTGTCTCTAGTAAGTCAGAAGAACACACAAAAAAATGTTAAATCCTTTTTTATTGTTGCTTGGTTTCGTCATGAATCTTTTCTAAGCATTAAACTGGTGACAGGTATGAGACTGACTGTCACAGCAGGTTGCTTACAAAGTGCATCGCCATCATCATACCATACATGACTTACTTGACAGGTGGATGAGGCTATACAACCGGGTTTGACCTCCCTCAACTGGACATCTCTGAACATTGACAAGTATCTCGACCGCATCGACAAAGCGTTGGGTAAGCAAAAAATGTAACGAGATCGATCCTGTACACGCTGACACGAGACATTCCTGCAACTCAGCACTGGCTGCGTGTGATTAATGGATTTATTGCATAGGTGGCTTTCTCACAAGTAACACTCATATATTCAATAGATTCTTTCTCTCTCTACACATTGCTTTGTTTTATACTGAATTGTCTGTTTATCACTGTTCTCTCCTTTGTTCAAACGCATAACAAGTTCCCCTTGATTTTTCCCTCTTTCCCTTATTTTTGGTGGGTTTGTGTCCCTCCCTTTCTCTTTTGTGTGGTTTTTTTTTTGTCTGTTTAGCTGATCTTGAGTTGCTGATGGACAGAGTGAATGACCTGGTGGAGTTTAGAATAGAAGCAGTACTGCAGGAGATGAGCATATCCAACCTGTGTGTCCTGCCAGAGGATGAGCCTGTGACCTGTGAGGAGTTTGTTCAAACCACCAGGGTAAATAAAGACAAATAAAATAAAAGTATTCGCTGGGTTATTGTTGCTCTACTAAGTCTGTGTAACTATGCAGACATCTGAAAGATGCTATCAATATTTATTAAGTGGGGCTTTGGTGATTCTCACACATTTAAAATACTTTTTTCTGTATTTAAACATTATTTCTTATTCTAAAGATTAATTACATTGAACTGAACTGTATATCTGCATGTGTCTAGGACCTTTGCATAAGACAAGCCCAGAAAGTGAACATGAAGAGCTCACTGGTGGAGGAGGCAGCTAATGAACTGATCAACATGCTGCTAGAGTTTGACCACAATCAGAGAGAGGAGGTGGAGAAGTTTGAGGAAGAAAGCTGCACAGAGAGCAAGACCATAGACCACAATGACAGTGAAGGTATGCTGACAGTTTCCTTTCACGATCAAACACAATACAGTGTGATAATTATGATTCAATGCTGTAAGAGACAAGTTAAAAAAGGCAGTTCAAAGGTTTTTAAAGGAAAGGGGATTACCTTTTTTAGGACCTTGTTGTTTTTACTTTTATTATAATGCTGATTTATTCAAGGTGAAGTGTTGCTGAAGGTGTTCATATTGACTGTAAACGTGTCACCTTCTTAGGTGATGACGAGCGTCTCTTCTCCAGAAACACGCTGCTACGTTCTGCTAGTGTTGGTCCTTCTTCTCCGTTGGTGAGGAGGAAGAAGAAGAGGGACTTGATGGAAGTGATGGAGCAGGAAGCCCAGGAGCTGCTGTCCTACTTCAACCACCGTAATGTGGATGCCTTGCTCAAAGTGACACGCAACACCCTTGAGATGTTGCGCAAGCGCATACATACGTCCTCGCTCATGCATTTCTCTGGTGCGTCTTGTTTAATCGTTTGCTATATTTCTGTAAAGGCCTAAAATATTTAAAATAAGCTCATAAAATGTCTATTCCAATACTTTATGTGTGTTACCCTTCTCTCCCTCTGTAGCTGCAAGTGACTCAACCAGCCATGGCAAAAGCAGCGATCACCATGCAATCTTCAGAGTAAACATGACCCTTTCCATCCCTAACATTGTCATGGTTCCAGCTTTGGAGGAGGTTCAACAGGCTCTAAACCGCGCTGTAGAGTGTGTAGTCAGTGTCAGCAAAGGAGTCAGCCAGTGGAGCAAAGAAAGGATATCTAAGGTGAATAAAGGAAAAATCAATTTGTGACATTTAGCTTGATAACTGTAATAAACTGTTAGAACTGCTCTTTTTAAACTAATATTGTCGTGGTCCAGCAGTGTACTAAATAAACCCGGAGGTTTTACATTCCCCTTTCCAGAGACAAATGAATGAAAGGCGAATGGCAGCACTGAAACAAGACAGCTCTGAGAGCGAAACAGAGGACGGCGCAACAACATACAGAAGCTTGGCTGGTAATAGAGAACATTATCACTTTCATAGCTTAACCTCAGACCTTCAACAGCTCCCAACTGTGTCAGCTCACTCATTTTTAAAATTTTAAGATCTGCTGTTTTCAGCATACAATTACAACTCGATTTTACAGCTCAGCAGAGCAAGCAAATATCTGACCAGGGGCAGAAACACATAATATTGCTTGGGGAGGAAAATATTCAAGAATTTCATATTTAATGCAAATTAAATACATATTTAATTAGAAAGCGGCAGGGATAATCAATTTCCACTATGAAAAGCACATTTTACTTTTAGAAATTATATATACACAGAGAGAAAAACTAAATGGAAGTAATTCCATTATTAACATGTTCTCTTGTAAAAAGACCTGTAACATATAATTATTTAAAAAGCCCAGAAGTTAATATTTGGAAGAATAATGTCCATCATTTCTGCTCAATGTGTTTTCTATGAAATTCTGTCATTTTCAGATGGCAGTACCTCAGACATGTCAGCTTCTGTGATCCAGGCCATCCCGTTCCAAGCCAGAAATTACTACAAGAGTGTGTCTGAGAACAAGGAAATAGCCAAGCTAATCTCTGTACTTAGCACCTCTATCACCTCCAGTAAAAAGGTACATGGCACTTAATTAAGCTATTTTTTATATGAAACTAATCCAAACTTAGCTGTCTTTTATTAAATCATGCCATACACTTTTTATATTTCTTTATCCCACATTTACAACAGATATTTTCATCTATATTTCTGTATATTTAATGAATATAAATGTCTTTTATTTTTCTATAAGTGCACTTCATTTCATATTCTCCTGTTGATATTAATGTGCAGGAAGTGGTGACCGCTCTACATCACTTTAGCCGTTACCATCACATCTGGAGGAAAGACCGTGAAGAGACCATGAGGAAGTACGTTGAAATGTATGGTTTCTATATAAATCTGCTTATCTGACATCGCACTAATGCTATTTTTGTTTGTGTTTTGAACAGATTTATCGAGGGGAGTCCCTTGTTATCGGAGTTTGAGAGCCAGATTCTTTTCTATCGAGATCTAGAGCTGGAAGTAAACTCTGAACCAGAGTATATTGCTGTAGGAGCCTTGGCGCTATTCACAGGTCTTATTAAGTTACAAATTTAAAACCAGCATGAATGAGATTTTCGAGATTTTCAGCAAGTTAAATGATGCTCTCTGCATGCTCATATTACTTCCTGCCAGCACCCTTAAAGATGTCCCTCTCTGCTGAAATCAAGAATTGGATGGTGGACTACGGACTTTACTGTAACAGGAAATGTCGCTCAGAGATGGAGCACATTTTTGCTTTTGTAGATGAAGCAGGAAAGAAACTAAATCGACAGATCAAAGACCTGGATGATATTCGTATTGCCATGGCTGCACTGAAGGAGATCAGAGAGCACCAGATATCTATTGATTTTCAAGTTGGGCCCATAGAGGTAAACCACAGCATCACATATTTATCGAAGCTCTTTTTATACACACAAATACACACAGTGGGAAAGAGACATTTTTAGCTGTTTGACTTTATGAGTCTGTACAAGAAGCTCAGAAAGAAATAATTACACATATGCACATTCTAGTTTTTGTCAGGTGGAAGACTTAGTATCTTATTTTTCCTCACAGGAGTCCTATGCCATGCTCCATAAGTATGAACTATCAGTGGCTAAAGAGGAGGCTGAAAAAGTGGATACTCTGCGCTACACTTGGGAAAAGCTCTTGTCCCGGAGCACAGAGGTGCAGAACGAGCTGGTCGCCTTGCAGCCAAACTTCAGAGAAGAACTGGTCAGCAATGTGGAGACCTTTCTGGAAGACTGCCAACACTTTTATCAAGATTATGAAAAGGTAAAGTATCTATGGCTGTTTGCTCTGTTTCAATTAAACTTTTTATTTTAATTCAACAAAGAAATGCTCAGTTAATTACAGTTAAGGTTAGTTTTAATAATAGCTACTAAAATGACACTTTTCCCTCTCTGTTTAAGGACGGTCCCATGGTTGTGGGACTTGCACCCCAAGATGCCAGTGACCGGCTGATCATGTTCCAGGTTGGTTAGTGATTAATTATTTTGTCTCTCTGTCAGTTAGTAAATATTTAGATCCTGCATTGACCTGATGCCTCAGAAAAGTAGTTACTTGAAACTGATGTTAAAAGAGCTATTATATTTTTATTATTATTATTACTATTATTATACTATTACAGTTTCTATTTCATGGTTAGCAAAAGACAGATTTTTTTATTCTGTATAAATTATACTCAGATAATTGCAAATGTTTTACCTCAAATGTCTAATGTTTTAAAGTCCATCAGAGCGTAAGCTGTACCTGATCGTAGCTCTTCTCCTCTTCAGAATCGATTTGACAACCTGTTCAGGAAGTACATCACTTACACGGGAGGCGAAGAGCTCTTTGGACTTCCTGTTACCCAGCATCCTCAGCTATTGGAGATTAGGAAGCAACTGGCTCTGCTGCAGAAGTTGTACGGCCTTTACAACAATGTCATCGATACAGTTAATGGCTACTATGATATCCTCTGGGCTGACATCTGCATCGAGAAGATTAATAATGAGCTGCTCGACTTTCAGACGAGGTTTGACAATTTATTTGTTTGTTTTTTTTATTCAAGCAACTGTTGAACTCTTTTAACTGTAGATGTAGTAACATGAGCTTAAAATATGTTAATGAAGAAGGAGACGTTTTCAGGAAAGAAGCTGAACTGGAAACAAACAAAACTGACTATGTGAGAAAATAACCTTCTCATACTGTGTAATCAAGCCCTGTCATTACTGCAGGAATTGGTGACATCACAAAGAGAAAGAAAAAAAAAGCAGAATTAAATTAAATGATTTTCATTAGTCCATCCATAAACATCACTCTTATTTTCAGGCATTAAAGAAACTGCTTCCTCTCACTTGCTACAATATGGAAACTTGTTTCGAGATGTTATAATTTCGAGATACTAACCCAAAAGTTTTACATAACAACAAAAAAAGTGTTTGTTTTTTTCCAGTGGCAGAAACAAAGCTTCCTGTTCTTCATCAACACTGCATTAATATTTCAGTCTCACAATGCAAAGCTAATCTTTGCCCTTTATGTGGTCACATTTGTCCAGCATGTGTCAAATGGACACTGATGGGGAAAGAGGCTAATAGGCTACAGGCTAGTTTATTTTACCTAAAGAAATTAAGAACAACTTTTAATATAGCTGGAAGGGATTACTTGACAATGGAAATCTAGATAAACATTAGAAGCAGTCAGAAGGAAAATATAGAGCTATAGTCAGAGCTGAAGAAGAGAGGATATTTGTTTCCTCTGGCAGAAACGTCAGCTATCCGTTGTGGAGGTGTTGATTTGGTTGAGTGAAGCTATGAACAGACACTGATGCATGAACTTTTGCTCTGTGCTAGTAAGGAAGGATAGTTGCCCAATCCAATGACTCTTGTAGCGTTAATACTAAACTTGAAGTGTGTTGTAATACTTTTCCTTTAACAAACAAAATGTCAACTATACATCTAATCTAGTTCATGTCAACTTTACTTGACTTCAGCAGAGCTAAAGTGTAGTTTAGAAAGAAGACAATAAATACGAGTTTGACTGTCACGTCCTGTGAACTACCAGGTGTCGAAAACTGCCTCGTGCTCTGAAAGAGTGGCAGGCCTTTCAGGATCTGAAGAAAACAATTGATGAATTCAGTGAGTGCTGCCCCCTGCTGGAACTCATGACTAACAAAGCAATGATGGCCCGGCACTGGAAGAGAATAACGGAGGTTAGTGAAACATGGCCACTGGTGTAGCACTGCAACTGAATGTTATTGACTGAAATCAAGTCATCACCAGAACCTAATGATAATGATAATAGCTGTAATTTGTCCTGTTTTGTATCCAGGTGACTGGCCATACCTTTGAGGTGGAAACTGATACATTCAAGCTGCGTAACATAATGGAGGCTCCTCTACTCAAGTATAAAGAAGAGATTGAGGTACAAACGAATCATTAGCTGCTAATTCAGGGTGTTTTCTTTTTTATTTGATATAATAAATTCCAAATAAAATACAAGTTTGGAAAATTGTTTGGAGGAAATGAAAACATTTAAAAAGTTTAAAGAGTAATATATTGAATTAACTTTGCTAACTGATATAGGTGGTCCTGTTCAGTGCAAACACCAATCCTGTTTTTTCAGTGCATATGCATCTGTTTGCCATTAGCATTTTTATTGCTTTTAAACATTTGGGGGGCGGGGTCCTTGTGCAGGATATCTGCATCAGTGCTGTGAAAGAGCGTGATATTGAACAAAAGCTGAAGCAAGTGATCGCTGAGTGGGACAACAAGACTTTTACATTTGCCAGTTTTAAGACCCGTGGGGAGTTGCTGCTGAGAGGAGACAGCACATCAGAGATCATTGCCAGCATGGAGGATAGCCTAATGATCTTGGGATCCCTTATGAGCAACCGGTACGGCAGTGTTGAGTGTCATTATCATTAGTGTCGGTAGTGATAATCTTCTTCCACAGCTGTGGGAAATCTAGACATTAGACGAGCCACACACAGGTGTGCGTCCCTAAGTAAGGCGAACGTGAAGATTTACCTTCTTTTTCAGGTACAACACCCCATTTAAAGCCCAGATTCAGAAGTGGGTTCAGAATCTCTCCAACACCACTGATATTATCGAGCACTGGATGACTGTCCAGAACCTGTGGATCTATCTGGAGGCTGTGTTTGTGGGTGGAGATATCGCCAAACAGTTGCCTAAGGTGAACAACATTTCAGGATGTGATTCATATTGGTTATCAGGCTTAAACATGGACTCCAAATGCAGTTTAAAAGGCAAACAAGTGAACTGAACTGATATTACTCATTTGCAGTTACACAATTTACATAAAAAAATTCTATCTTTACATCATTATCAGATTTCTGGACAATATTCTGGGTGTTTAGGTGCAGTAGTGCATTAATGTGCCAGGCGTTGAGTTTCTTTTATTTCCATTTTCAAAAATTATATTTCACAGTCTCTTGAGCAAAATAAATCACTGGTCCAGGCGATGTTTTCAGGCCACAGTGTTTTGACATTTAAAAGAAGGAGAAATAATAGTGAAATGTTGCTTTTGTAAGATTGTTTTACGAGCTTACTTCTAAAATCGGCGCCAAACAGCGTCCAAGCATTTAAAAGAAACAACTAAATACAAAATAAAATAATAAAACAGTCTGATCATGAGATAATTGACTAACTCAATCTTTTTAGGAAGCAAAGCGTTTCTCTAACATTGATAAGTCATGGGTGAAGATCATGATGCGAGCCCATGAAATGCCCAATGTGGTACAGTCATGCGTGGGGGATGAGACCATGGGACAGCTGCTTCCACATCTCCTCGAACAGCTGGAGATCTGTCAGAAGTCTCTAACAGGGTGAGTAGAAAAAACTTAAAACACCACCATGGCCCTTCTTTTTAGGTTCTAATGAACTTAACCACCAAAAGAAAGGTAGAAGATTTTAAAGGATAATCAGTAGTGAGGGTAAGTGAAGTGACTGGTTTCCTTTTTATGCTGTACAGTTAACTATCTGGTTTATTGTATTGTCTGTCAGATGATACTTTGTATGGATTTTTTTAAAATTATGTGGTCATACAGTTATCTGGAGAAGAAGCGTCTGCTGTTTCCTCGTTTCTTCTTTGTCTCTGATCCTGCCCTGCTGGAGATCCTGGGCCAGGCCTCTGACTCCCACACCATCCAGGCCCACCTTCTCAATGTCTTTGACAATATCAAGTGTGTCCAGTTTCATGAAAAGGTGGATTATGTTCTTTTTTTGTTGTTTATCTTAAACACTTAACCTTCTGAAAAATATGTGATTGTAACATGAAAGTAATAAAATATAATAGCTGCTTTAATGTCAAATTGAATGAACTAATCAGAGTAATGTAGAATTTGAAAAATATACGTTTTATAAGAAAAATAACTTCATCATTGTAGTTATAATAATCGATCTAATCAGTGTCGCCTTTCACAGATATATGACCGCATTCTGGCCGTGTCATCACGCGAGGGAGAGACTGTGGAGCTGGATCGTCCCGTCACAGCTGAAGGGAACGTGGAGGTGTGGCTCAATGCTCTGCTGAAAGAATCCCAGAGGTCTTTGCACCTTGTGATCAGACAAGCTGCTCTGGCTATCCAGGACTCTGGCTTCCAGCTAATTGACTTCCTCAACTCCTTCCCATCTCAAGTAAGTCATTGTCCAAATCCAGGAACTAATCCGCAAACGTTTTAAAACATTGATTCGACCACAACTGACTATCCTTGTGGAGCAAGGACGGCACTGCTCAAAAACAGAAACCTGTGTAGCCTAAAGAGGCAATCTACTATGAACATTGTAATAAACTCCAAAATAAATTCTAAAGAAAGTTGGGATGCTCCAAAATGTAAGTTAAAATAGGATGCAATGATTCGCAAGTCTTATAAACCCATATAATAAATCTAGCAAATGTTTAAAACTGAGAAAACTATTTTGAGATAAAATATTGGCTCATTTTGAATTTAATGACTACAACGACAGCCAACAAGAGTCTGGATAAATTAGTGGTAGTAAAAAAAGCAGCTGGAACATTTTGCAACTAATTAGGATATCTGGCAACAGCTCAGTAATATGAGTGGATATAAATAGAGCATGTTAGACGAAAGAATTGGGCTGAGTTTCACTAATCTGCAAAAAACTGAAATTGTAGAACAATTACAGAATGATGTTCTTTAGTGTAAAATTGCAAATATGAATTTCCCGTCATCTACGTTACGTGATATCAAAAGATTCCAAGTATCTGGAGAAATCTCTGTGTGCAAGGCTGAAAATCAATATTGGATGCCTGCGAGCTTCAGACCCTCAGGCAGCACTGCATTACAAACAGGCCTGATTCTGTCATGGAAATCACTGCATGGGCTCAGGAACACCTCCAGAAAATGAATGTGTGGGAGCACAGTTTGCTGTACAGGCTAAAGCTCTATGCTGCAAAGAAAAAGCTTGAACATGATCCAGAATCACCGTTATATTCTCTGGACCAGAGGTCATTTAACACTGACTGAGCCAAAGTGGAAAACTTTTTATACAACATGGAGACCACATCCTCACGCAATCTGTGTTTTTCTGCTCTCTCTCATGGTATGGGGGTGCATTAGTGCCTATGAAACTGGCAGCTTCCACATCTGGATAGATACCACCATTGCTGAAAAGTATCTAAATGTTTTAGAGCAAAATATGCTCCAATCCAGTCATGTCCCTGTCTTTTTCAGGGAACAACCTGCATATTTCAGCTAAATCGCATACTTTGTAGAAGGATACTCTGGGTTTTTAACTGCCTTTCATCAGTCCAGACTGTTCACCACCTGGAAACATCCTGTGTCAGAAAAGAACTGGGCAATATTCCTTACCCACGTACTACAGTTGCTGGTCTCCCCAGTTCCCAGATGTTTACTGACTGTTGTTAAAAGAAGAGGGAATGCTACACAGTGGTAAACATGGACCTGCACTAACTTTTTTGTGATGTGTTGCTTCCATCAGATTCAAAATGAACAAGTATTTTTTTTTCTTAAAAGGGTGTGTTTTCTATAAGTATATTTTATTGTTTCTATGTTCTGTTGTGACTAAAATATGGGTTATTGAGATTTGCAAATCATTGCGTTCTGTTTTTATTTATACTGTACTCAGCATCCCAACTTTTGGGAATTGGGGCTGTTATTTTCTCTGTAAATCTTGGGGTGTGGTACTAAACTGCTATAGTATTCCTTCATCAAAACAATAGTTAGATTTCTAAGGTCATCGGTACATTTGACCATTATGATGTGTTTTGTTTTTTGCACATTAATGCAGGTGGGGTTACTGGGTATTCAGATGATTTGGACAAGGGACTCAGAAGAAGCTCTGACCAATGCCCGATACGATCGTCGCATCATGTCCAAAACCAACCAGTTCTTCCTGGATCTCCTTAACACCCTGATTGACATGACCACAAGAGACTTGGAGGCTGTGGAGAGGACCAAGTACGAGACCCTCATCACTATTCATGTCCACCAGAGGGACATATTTGATGAACTGGTGAGTATGTTGATCATACAGTGAAAAGAGGCCAGAGACATCCGAGCAGGGATCAGTTAGACTGACGCTGAACTGTGCACATGAACGCTTTGCAATTTCTGTTCAAGATTAGAATCTCCGGCTCAAAATAGCAACCACTCTGTAAACTGTGTTTGATATTCAGACTCCCAAGGGCTGCCATGTCAGAATACAAAATGTTGTTTACTGCAGCGAGTAAATTCTGTCGAAAGTAGTCAGAGGGGTTTTAATGGCAGTCAAGTAATATTTAAAGTCACGACTGTGTTTGAATCTCCACTTAAGGCAGAATAAGCATGTTGCTGAACCCCAAGGTTAATAGAAGCAGTTTGAAGAAACTTTATTTGGATGTGTTTTTTTAGTTCTTTCTAAAATCATTTGTATTTATTTACCTCATACCATTAATTTGTCCTGCTCATGTTCCTTTGTCCTGTTTGTTTCTAAACACATTTTTGCCTCACCTTATTTCCTCTCCAATAATATATCACACTGCTACTTTTCTACCCCCACTGTATTTTTTCTCACACATATTCTGCTTTTTATCTCTTCTATTCATTACTATTCTAATTCATTTTGTACTTTTTCCCATTTGCATCATTTTAACTTGCTGGACTTTTCTCTTCCCTCCTTTTCACTCTCCCCCATCCTTTACCTTCCTTTCTTCCCATTTCACTTCATGACCTCTTCGTTCATCCTCCACTTTCTTGCTTCTCTTCTCTTTCCACCCTTTTAATGTTACCCTCCTGTCACCGAAATCCCTCCTCACACATCCCGCCCTTCCACCTTTCTTCCCCTCTTTTATCCGGCTTTCATCTCTCTTTTCAAATAATCTTCTGAGTGGTGCCCTTCAATTTCTTATTCTTCACATGCCATCTCCCTTCTCCCTTCACTTCTGTTTCCATCCCCTTGTCTCCTTCTGCCCTCTCTTTCCCTCTTTCCCTGTCTCTTATCGCTACCCTTTCTCCACCTAGTGCCGGTTGCATGTCAAAAGCTCCAGTGACTTTGAATGGCTGAAGCAGTGCCGTTTCTACTTCAATGAGGACTCAGACAAGATGATCATCAACATTACAGATGTGGGCTTTGTCTACCAGAATGAATTCTTGGGGTGTACCGAAAGGCTTGTCATTACACCTTTGACGGACAGGTAAAGCAGACATACGTCAGTAAAATGTATCATAATGGCAAAAGTCATATGCACACACACTAATAAGAAAATAAAGGAAAAAAACAGCAGTAAAACTTTTCTTTTTTGCAGTTTAAACAAAGACAGTGTAACCTTGGAGTGACTGTACAGAAAACGTGACCCTGCCTTTGTAACTAAGTCAGAAATGCATGCTGCATCATGCATCAGTTATTTTAGGAACCCACTCTAGATTTATGCTGAAAACTTGACCGTGATTGTTCGTTGTAATGTCAAGTTTCATGAAATGGATTAAACTTTCTGTGGTTGACTAATGACTGGATTTGTAAAGCAAAGAAAAAAAGACAACTCGGGGACTGTGAGGATGAGAAATTAGAAAGCAGGATGAAGCAGGATGAAGCAGGATGAAGCAGCGATCATCACATCTGTAACTAACAGGCGATATGAATGACAGAAAGAAAAGGAAAGAGGATCAGACAGTGTGAGGGAGACAGCAGTCCAACAACAAGAAGTGTCTTAGTAACAGACACAGAGGGTAAAATATGAGAAGAGACAAGGAGGGAAAAAAAGATGAGGAGAGACAAGGAGGAGATGTGAGAGGACAGCACTAGGGAGGGAGTTACCATCTAACATCAGACAGCAGCTCTCCAAAAAAGTGGCATGCTGGCCTTATGGCTAGAGGCACCAAGACAGCTCTGCTTTTCCATCATTCTCTCATGCTGTCTTTCTTCTTTGTTTTGCTTGCTATCATTGTCCTACCTCCTCGCTGCCACCACATCACGTTAAAAAAAGGGAAAGGTGCAAGTGGTCCTAAATTGTGGCAAAAAAGATGTCGGGATGAAAAAAGTAAATCTGGTTACGGAGTGGTCAGAATTAATCTGTATCTGCTGAAGGAGAGAAAATATGTCAGTATCCCAGCTTTACCATGATTTTTACCCCGAGGTCAGTCATTGTAATGAAGATGGAGACCAGTGACCAGAGGGCTAGGTCCTGTTGTCAGTCATGCTGATTGCTGATGTGTCCTTGAGCAAATCGCTGAATCCCCATCAGCTTCAGGGGCAGGGTTCTAAAGCTTAATCCTTGAACCTTGTGGAGAATGAGATCACGTTCATTTGTGGTCATTTTGAGTATGGATATTATTAGCTTATGAATTTATGAAATGATTCATGATTTATGAAATTAGATTGTTATTATGTTTGTGTGTCTACAATTGGACAGGTGTTACATCACTTTAGCCCAAGCTCTTGGTATGAGTATGGGTGGAGCACCTGCTGGTCCAGCTGGAACAGGTATGAAAATTAGTCACACAGTATCTATCTATTTTTTGGAAATTACATTGAATCAAAAATGCAATATTTTGGGACAGACATGTTAAAAGCTGTTCCAAGGTTTGCCAAGTGTTAAAGTAATTGAATTTAACCATTTTAAATATAGATAATTTACCCTTCTAGACTCTATACAACTCAGGTCATTTAAATGAAGAATCAAACAACACAGCTATCTCAGTCGGGAACGGCTTCATTACAGAGTTAGCTTTGATAGTTTCTATTATGAGATCATTTGTTGTCAGGTTTTCTATCAGCATACAAATGGTTGCATTTCAGTTTAGGCTGTGAAAATGTTGCCTTTTGTTATCAGGAAAGACCGAGACCATAAAAGACATGGGTCGCTGTTTGGGAAAGTACGTTGTGGTCTTCAACTGCTCTGACCAGATGGACTTCAGAGGCTTGGGGAGAATATTTAAAGGTGAGAATCACTAAGTAAAGTCATGCTATAAGTGTCATGATACACTGTGTGGCAGTAGGTACCAATTGCAGAACTCATGACACAGAATGAACTTAAAGAGGCAGCGTTTATTGCTGGGAGGCTTTACATAAAGATTAAACTTCACAAAAAACAAACCAAAACCCCAAACTAGAAAACTCGAAACTAAACTAGACACTTGAATCTAAAAACTAAGAAACACGAACTAGAAAAACGAACCAGGACTGGGAACTAGAATTTCCTCAGGAATTTGGGGGGGGGGGGGAAACAGACAGCATGGTGAGGGTACAACACGACACAGAGCAAGGAAAACACAGGACTGGAGCAATCAGGGAATTGGAGACAGGAGGGAAACACAGCTGGGGGAGAAATCAAAACTAACGAGACAAGGTGAAGCAAAACCAGACACACTGGAAGCACAACAGGCACAGAGACAGACTTGACACTGAACATAGGGACACGGGAACAAAATCTAAAAACTAGAAATCACAGAGCAACAAACTAGAGAGCTAGAAATACTGAGACAGAAACCAAAACACTAACAGTGATAACCATGATGAACTCAAAGATCAAAAACACAACAAAACTCAAAACACTGGGTCACCGACCCAGGACCGTGACAATAAATATATACCCAGAAAGAAGTTTAAGGGTTTGAGTTATCAGGTTATAGACCTGTGTTTTTGTTTTTGTTTTTGTTTTTTTTCTCTAATAAATCATAACAATACAGATAAAAAAAACAACAACAATCACACAATATGTAATGTCAGATATCTTAGACAATTCTATTTGTTTGCAGCAGACAGACCGTAACTCTGTTTATGTGATTTACCAGGTCTGGCTCAGTCTGGTTCGTGGGGCTGTTTTGACGAGTTCAACCGCATCGACCTCCCAGTTCTTTCTGTGGCAGCCCAGCAGATCGCGATAGTTCTCACCTGCAAGAAGGAACGTCGCAAAAATTTTGTCTTCACAGATGGAGACAATGTGGACATGAACCCAGAGTTTGGCATCTTCCTTACCATGGTTAGTAATGGAAGTAGAACAAGACTGCTAATATCTATTTGACTGGTCAGAGGAAATATCTAAAGGAGGCAGTTCTTTGTTGGGTCTGTGTTTCCACAAGCCCCGCTAATTCTAGAGACTTATTCATCATGAAGAAAACAAGACAGTCGATCGATCGATTATTTGCGCAAGGGAGGCCTCGTCTGTGTCCACCACAAAAATGACCCCCAGATCTGACCTCCTCCTGCTACCTTTTATTGAGAGACAGTTCACACAAAACACGTCAGAACAAAGCCACGCCCCCTTGGTTCTAAGACAAAGCATTTTATGTATATGTGTGAACTTCTGTAAGAGTGTGTGTGTGTGTGTGTGTGTGTGTGTGTGTGTGTGTGTGTGTGTGTGTGTGTGTGTGTGTGTGTGCGTGTGTGTGTGCGTGTGTGTGTGTGTCAGACCTCCTGCTGACCAAAGGGTCATAAACCCAGGAAGCTTACATCAAAAGAAACAGATCTTTCAGATAGGATGTATCTACAATAAAACCTCCCCCAGCACAGAGTGGTTGGAGAGGTGGTCAGGATCAAAGGAATGGCTTTGATCCTACTGCTTGAACTAAGACTGTACAAATTTAAGAAACACAATGGCAACATTCAACAATTAGACTTAACATTCTTAACATCAGTAAATGACACCTTAGTTAACAGAATGAATATTGAAGTGTATGAATTGTATCTGTTTCAGATGGTGACTGGACATGCTGTGCATGCATGGACATCAATATTTACTCTTGGCTGTTAGATTTATCGCATAATGATTCCTTTTTTTTTTTTAAAGCAAAAATTTTAATCTTGAAAAGTGAAATGAATCACAAATAACACTAAAATGGAATTGAACTCTAACATGTAATATTTTATAAGTCAGTTTTTGAATTAAACTTTGGGCTCTGCCTGCTATTTCATGTGATTTATTTCTTAGAGTAATAGTTAAATCGCTTTATCTCCTTGCCTCATTTGCTGTCCTGAGGCAAGTCATTAAACATAACAGTGGAATAATTCCTCCCTGTGGCGAGAGGGGTCAGAGATCATTTTCCTCTTTTTTTATTCTGTGTATGTGTGTGTGTGTGTGTGTGTGGGTGTGTGTGTGTGTGTGTGTGTGTGTGTGTGTGTACATTAGTATAGACAAGCTTTGTGAAACAGGCTGTGTCTGTAGGCTGTGTCTGCTGAAGTTGAAGGATAGCGTTTGTGATGAAGATGAACTACATTCCAGTATAAACTTCATCCATTTAGTTTCATTGTTGTTGCATTCTAGTCTGTCATCTAAATCAGCGGTCTCCAACCTTTTTTATGCCCAACAATATTGTCACGGACTTTAAGGTGTCGTGGAAAAATACAACAAAATAAAACTAGTACCGCTACTGAAAAATAGAAGAGTTATTCATAACACACGTGAAAAGACCCAGGAAAACAGAGTTAACGATAAAAACGATGACAAAATAACGCTGAAAACCGATAAAAACCCTGAAAACTATACATTTCACACCTGAGCCTCAACTCTCGCGGCCCGGTACCAAACGACTTACGGACCGGTACCGGTCCGAGGCCCGGGGGTTGGGGACCGCTGATCTAAATTTCTAATGCAGTAGAATGGGCAATGTAGCATTTACTCCTAGTTATCATTAAATGTTTTATTTGTGTTTTACTCCATTAATATCTTTTTTTGTGTTATTCTCCATGTAATCAGAATCCAGGTTATGCAGGTCGTCAGGAGCTTCCTGAAAACCTGAAGATCAACTTCCGCTCCGTGGCCATGATGGTTCCAGACCGTCAAATCATTATTAGGGTAAAACTGGCCAGTTGTGGGTTTATCGACAACATGGAGCTTGCACGCAAATTCTTCACGCTTTACAAGCTGTGCGAGGAGCAACTGTCCAAGCAGGTATAAAAATTGAAGATCTTCCTTTTAACCTTGCAGTAACAAGTGGAAAGTGGTAGAACTTGCATTGAGTGTGGGAGCATAAACAAGCTGCAGCTAAAAATGCATAAAAAGTCTTACTGACACACAGGCTGCTGAAAATAGAGTGTGATGCTTGTAGGAATGGGGTCAGAAAAGGAGTTAGTTTGGAGGAGGTATCATTGTCACATGACTTAACAACAAGGTTGCACGGGTTTCCATTAATGTAAATGAAACTAAAATGATATTTATGAATGTTCAGGTTCACTATGATTTCGGCCTGCGCAACATTCTGTCAGTTCTGCGAACTCTGGGAGCAGCCAAGCGAGCCAACCCCAGTGATACAGAGTCTACCATTGTCATGAGGGTTCTAAGGGACATGAACCTTTCAAAACTGGTAAGTCTACAATGTACACAATAGGGCATCAAAAAGATAACCATGCTGATATTTCATGTTTTCACTGGGTTTTGCAAATTTGTGTGCACATGCGTTTAGATCGATGAGGATGAGCCACTTTTTCTGAGCTTGATTGAAGACCTCTTCCCGGGCATCCAACTTGACAAAGCGGGCTACCCTGAACTAGAAGCTGCCATTGACAAACAGGTAGGAGAGTTTGGAGAATGGATTTATCTGTTATTGACGAGGAGAGTGAAAATCCACAGTAACACCAAGTTTGCAAGATGGGGGGAACAGGAAGGGGAAACAATGGAAAGAGGCAGAAAGAGAAATGCGAAGGCTGAGTAAGACGGTCCAAAAGCCTAATGGAGAGTGAGGCCGCCGTATTTGTCATGTCAGACCTCAGGACAGGACATCGAGAAGGATACAAATAGTGGCATTTATTATTTGTAAAGGACCTAACCCGAGGACCTGTGAAAAACAGTGCAGGAAGGGAGAGATGCAATTAAAAGTTGGAACTTTTAGATTTTATGCTGTTTTGTTGCTGATCAGTTAAGCAAGTGCATTTGATAGTATTAGTTTAGTTTTTCATATATTGCTTCTGCATTTTGGCTTCATTTTTTTAATTAAAAAAAAAAAAGATGTTTTGATGTGTGAAACCTTAAAATTGACTGAAGGTGTGCTTTCTTTTTACCACGACTGTATACTAAGTTATTATACTTGTAAATACAGTAAAAGCATTATTGTTACAAAAATAGCTGGAATTGTAACTACTTTGTTCCTTCAGGTGGAGGATGCAGGCCTAATCAACCATCCTCCTTGGAAGCTAAAGGTCATCCAGCTGTACGAGACTCAAAGAGTCCGACATGGCATGATGGCCCTGGGGCCCAGTGGGGCTGGAAAGACAACTTGTATACACACGCTTATGAAAGCTATGACAGGTAGGATTTAGTGTATTTTGTCGCATGTGAGCTTAAAGAAAAAAGACATCAACTTGTGGTAAGCTTGTTTTCAATCTATTGTACTGTAGACACGAATATGTGAACAGAATAACTGAAGAAATATACTCATACTGGGACGAGATATCTATTTAATTTATGGGGTATCTTATTAAATCTACATATTTTTAGGGTAATATTGTTACTCTTGTGACCTTGTCATGTGTTTAATATAATTATTGCGCCATTAAAGTATTATATTATCCATTATATTAACTTTAGGAAAACAGAACATGTTTCTGCTAATATCTAATTTTCTTCCAGAATGTGGTCATTCTCACAGAGAGATGCGCATGAACCCCAAAGCCATTACTGCACCTCAGATGTTTGGCAGACTAGATGTGGCCACAAATGACTGGACTGATGGCATCTTCTCTACACTGTGGAGGAAAACACTGAGAGCAAAGAAAGGTCCAAAAAGTTTCTTATTGTGCACATATGTCACACTTGGGTATTAATAAAGCAAAAAATCATTGGTAAACATTGTTTTCCATGAGAACTTTGACAAACCAGTTCAAGTAGGTTATTGCAATTAAGTATTAATACGTTGGGACAACGTTGGAAGGTTCAAAGGAAACAAAGCTCTGTTTAATCTTCCTATTTAGTTCTAAGCTTACACGGATAATTAAAAATGTCTGCGGGCAATTGCGTATGCATTCCATGTTTGCTTTTATGCGTCTAAGTACACATCTCATCTATTAATTACTTGTTCTGATGGTGTTTTGCATCTCTATGAGTGGGGTGTTCTCTGCGTATTTGCATTATTTTCCTGCTGCTACTTCCTGTTCATTTGCAGAGCTTGCTACTTTGGACAGAGTGAATTCCAGTGTAGAAAAGTAGATGTGGCAATGTGACAGGGCAGCAGCTCCTGAGTCGAGTAGATATTCCTCAAAGAAAAGAAGTACTTTGTGAAAACAGCTGTGTGCTGTCCACGCTCATTGTGTTTTAACTGATGCAGAAATAGCCTTGTGTGTATCATCTGGTAACTTCTGTGTAAAACACGTGCTCATGTAGTAGTCATATTCAAAGGAACTGATTTCTCAGCATTTAGAGTGTAAACCACATTCAAACAGCAGCTTTATTGTGCGATATTGCCTGAACGTCAGACAACGTCAGTCTTTTGCTTGTTTCAGACGCAATTTGTCTTTTGTGTTTCTGTTTTTGGATGTTTTCCAGCTGGGAGGAGAGCGAGGAGAAACGGATTTCTTTGTTCATATTTAAAATTCCACAAAATAAATGACTCAGTTGTTGTTTTTCTTGCAAACTGATAGCTCATGATTGCTGGTTAGCCAAGAAAACATTTTGAACTCTTTGGTATGCACTAAATTCATATTCAGAAATGTAGCTCATTTTTGCTTGAGGGTGACAGCACAAGGTCTTCATACCACCTCATTTTCGTAATCATGTAAACAAACACTTTGTTTCCCTCACAGGAGAGCACATCTGGATAGTGCTGGATGGGCCAGTTGACGCCATCTGGATTGAAAACCTAAATTCAGTTTTGGATGACAACAGAACTCTTACACTCGCAAATGGAGACCGAATACCAATGGCTCCCAACTGCAAGGTGGTATTTGAGCCGCATAACATCGACAATGCCTCTCCAGCCACCGTCTCACGCAATGGCATGGTGTTCATGAGCTCCTCTGTGCTCACCTGGATCCCCATACTAGAGGTGAAAAACCGGTTGTAATTCTTTTTGTTTCATTTCGCAAAAGTTTGAAATCAAGGTATATTAAGGCAATATTTACTTGTGAATCATATAATTTAAAACCTGTGCACTGCATGTAGTTTTGACTAAATAGAGTCATGCTGTTGCTGCTTCTAGGGCTGGTTGAAGAAACGGTCCCCACATGAGGCAGAGATACTGAGAAAGCTCTTCTCTTCGTCTTTCTCCGAGCTCTACCGCTTCTGCGTGCAGTCACTAGAGTTCAAAATGGACATGCTAGAGGCCTTTGTAATCATGCAAAGCATAAACATGCTACAGGGACTCATACCACCTAAGGTGAGGTATTCCCATCCACTGGACGTGCACACGAACAGCAGCTAATGAATATTTCATTGATAAGTGACTCTTGAAGTAGAAGTGGAAATTTATAGTGAGACCAACTTTGTATTTATGTTTCCAAAACCTTTTTAAGCACATTTATACCCATTATACAGACTGGGACTCATAGTTTTGTCCATATATTTTGTATGTTCAGTTTCATAGACTTGGCCTAACTTATGAAGTGCTCATCTCCTTTTTGGGTTCTTTAATTGATCCCTGAATTTCCTCATCTTAAAATGGATATCAATTTACAGGAGCAGTGTGGCGATTTATCCAGAGAGTTCTTGGAGCGGCTTTATGTCTTTGCACTAATGTGGAGCGCTGGGGCCGTACTTGAACTGGATGATCGGAGGAAGATGGAAATCTGGCTTAGAGGAAACAAGAGTATTCATCTAAACTTGCCAGACATTCCTCCTGACAGTGAGGACACCATGTTTGACTACTATGTCACAGCAGATGGTAAGCATGGCTTCATTAACTTTCAGTCAGATGGCGTTGTTTAGTTACTGGGTAGGCAGAGACATTATGTCTCATGTTGTACTTATGGAAAGTACATATGTGTATATAAAATTATTTTTAGTGATAAACTGAATTAATATCCTTGGATTAATATTATTTTAAAAAATTATTTTCATATTTTGTGTTGATCTCTACAACAAGCTTTATCTTATTAAAATTAAATTAAATATTTTTCCAGGTCATTGGGTCCATTGGAACACCAGAGTGGAGGAATACATTTATCCATCTGAATTCACACCAGAGTACAGCTCAATTTTGGTCCCCAATGTGGACAATGTTAGAACAGACTTCCTAACCCAGACTATTGCAAAGCAAGGCAAGGTATGGTTACCAGTTAGAGTAATTTCCATCATCAGCAAACACTAGTGACCCGCTTCCAGTGACAGCCTACACGCGCATGCTTTAACGCGTAGTGTTAAACTGCCTTCTCCATGTTTGATAGACAATGTGATGATGTTCCACATACTTTTCTTTTCCCATCATTCTGGCACAAGCAATCTTAGTTTTAGTTTTTGGATAATTGTGCAAGGCTCTTTTTAGCTGTTTTCTGTTTTCAAAGTCTAATCTGACCTTCCTGTTCTTGAGTGTTTTGTGTCTTTTCTAAATCCTCTATATTTACATTTGTTTTTAGACTTTGACAATGAGTCATGTACTTTCTCCAGAGAGACAACTTGAAATAAACTTTGGATAAACATTTAAATGTAACTACAAAACCAGCATCATGTGTTTATGCTCAGCAGACGCAGAGGATATGCTCTTACTTTCCCTTTGATCTTTCCTCATAGAATATGCCGTAGACGTGCCTCTCTTGCATTGGAGGACACGGTTAACTGTTCGCGGTCTTGTTCTACTGTCGTCCTTCTCATGTTATCCTATAACGTGGAAGTTAGTTGGGATAATTTGGACTGATGGCAAATCTAAATATGTTTGTTATAGGCTGTTTTGCTAATTGGAGAGCAAGGAACAGCCAAGACTGTTATCATCAAGAGCTACATGTCAAAGTATGACCCTGAGACCCACATAGGCAAGAGTCTCAACTTCTCTTCTGCTACTACACCACTAATGTTCCAGGTAAAGCAGCAGGTCACCTGCCTACGTTTCTCTTAATTTAGAAGAAACAGAAGTGTGTCACTCTGTGAATTTTTAACTTAAAAGGAGCGTTCAGTTAAAGAGGGGAGAACACCACAGGCAGGTAAACAAGAATAAAGAGCAAACTTTAAAAATGAAAGCTGATGCAACAGAACGTAACACCAAGAGATCAAACACAGGAATTAGCTGAAGGCTTATACAACTAATAATAAAACCAAAAACAAAAGATATGAAGGATGGATGCAAAGTACAGTGAAACCAAAATAGACACAAACTAGGAAAGAGGGCGGAATACAGCTGAGTAACAAGGCATATTATAGGCTCCTTACTGCGCACACTCAGGGACCGATCGAGTGATGAGATACAGCTGAAGTAGTAAGAGTAGACAGCAGTCACACAGCCAAAGACAGGAAGAAAGTAATCGTTTCAATGCAAGGCAGGGGGCAGTTGTATAAGGCATTGCCAACCTGGCAATTGCCAACCTGGCAATGCCTTATGCACAGAGCAGATCTATAATGAAAACCAACACCATGACTGTGTTCATTTGCCATTAAAGAATATGAACATGTGTGATATTGATGATCTGTGATGAATTACATTTCAGTTGAAATTAAAAGATCTCTTTTTTTATCTCGCTGTACTTTTTCTTGCCTCATCCCTCCCTTTTTCCCTTTTTTTTAGAGGTCTGTTGAGAGCTATGTTGATAAGAGGATGGGGACCACTTATGGACCGCCTGCTGGGAAGAAAATGTCAATTTTTATAGATGACATCAACATGCCTGTCATCAATGAGTGGGGAGACCAGGTCATTATAACATTTCTACTGGTATTTTTTCATTCATAATACTGGTTAATGATAAATAAATGAAAAACAAAACTTTTCTTGATTTAAGCTTCTTGCTTTCAATCACAGGTGACTAATGAGATTGTCAGGCAGCTGATGGAACAGAATGGTTTCTTCAATCTGGAAAAACCGGGAGAGTTCACAAATATTGTGGATGTTCAGTTCCTGGCAGCAATGATTCATCCTGGAGGGGGCCGTAATGACATACCACAGAGACTGAAAAGGCAGTTCTCAATCTTTAACTGCACGCTGCCCTCCAATGCTTCGATAGACAAGATATTTGGTGGGTAAAACACTGCAAGAAGTCATTTTTCTGCAGTCATTTATATTTTTGGGATTACTTAACATTACATGTTCATACATGACAAGGTCTAAGGCATAATGTATAATGTATGTCCTGAGAGACATACATTATTTTATTTGTTCTTATTTTACCATTTCCAGACAGTTGTGTAGGTGTTGTGTGCTTGTAATATAGTTGCCAATCATATATATATCACAGCAAGTTAGAGGGATGAACTAAGTACTAATAAATGCCACCATACAGTGATTTCACGAAACACACTGTATCCTTTACTTTGGAAAAAAATATATAACTTTTCTAAACATCGACTTTATGACACAGGCGTGATCGGTGAGGGCCACTTTTGCACAGGACGTGGTTTTAGCGAGGACGTCCAGAGCACTGTACCTCGTTTGGTTTCCCTCACGCGTCGTCTCTGGCAGCTGACTAAGGTCAAGATGCTTCCGACTCCTGCAAAGTTCCACTACATCTTTAACTTGAGGGATCTCTCCAGGATCTGGCAAGGCATGCTCAGCACCAATGCTGAAGTTGTCACCTCTGTCCAGGTGAGATGGATTTTGCATGCTTAATTACCTCATTTCTAACATGACAAGTAGTTAAGAAAAACTTGAGAACATGTTGAGATTTCCACTGGAGAAACATTTTTTTTTGGTCACACATGCAGGATTTTTCCAAGGACAAATATGCATGACTGAGTAAGTGACAAACAGGGGAAGTGGCAGCAGTATGAAACTGAGTGGCAAGAGCTGTCACAGGAGGCTTGCTGAGGTCAAAAATAACTAGGTTAAAAATATCGGCTGACAGTCTGACTTCACATTAAAAATCCTAAGTCAAATAATACACTAGTAATACAGTTTTGCAGTAACTAAGCTACACCAGTGCTTTTACCTATTACCAGTCATTTCTTTTTTATTACTTATTATTATTACTTTATTCCATGTAGCTAATTACCATTGTGTCTAGCAGAAAAATAACGTAACATATATTTTCCAGACATTGATGGCACTTTGGAAACATGAGTGCAAGCGTGTGATAGCGGATCGATTCACGATGCCTGATGATGTGGAGTGGTTTGACCAGGCTCTGGCAAAGCTGGTGGAAGAACATCTTGGTGAAGAGCACAAGAATATGGTGGACTATGTAGCAGAAAGATATTTTGTTGACTTCTTGCGAGATGCCCCCGAGGCCACAGGTACTACTGAGTCTGACTATATTGAAATATATATATTTAAGAGATTTTCTCAGTTTTGTGACTTGCTTTCATGTTTTTCCTCACAGGGGAAGAACCAGAAGACTCAGACTTTGATTTGCCCAAAGTGTACGAGCCTATTGAATCATTTGAGGCTTTAAAGGACCGTCTGAACATGTTCCTAAGCCATTACAATGAAAGCATTAGGGGTACTGGCATGGATATGGTCTTCTTTCAGGATGCTATGATACATTTGGTCAAGGTACTCTAAAGAGTTTTTTGTCGTGTTTGTGCCAACCAAAATAATCTACACTTCCTAACGTTTTCATCAGTCAGGGTTTTTACATTTCAAAGTCCTCCATAAATGTTTTCAGACCACCTTAAAGCCCAAGGAATATCCTAACAGTTTTACTTCAAGGAGTATAAATTGTGGAGCGTTCACAAACATTTGCACTCAGACACAGATTCCTACTTTATCTTTTTAATGTATTCCTACTTTGCTTGCTATTTTCTTTTGTTGCCTACAACTTACTGCAAATCTAAACATGCTTATTTGACTCTAGCTCTGTGTGTATTTGTAGGTGTCGAGGATAATCCGAACACCGGGAGGTAATGCCCTGCTGGTGGGGGTTGGGGGTTCTGGCAAACAGAGCCTGACCAGATTGGCCTCGTTCATAGCTGGATACAAGATCTTCCAGATCACGCTCACACGGTAGTGTGCTGGCAAAAATTAATATTAATGTTATTAATGATGTAGGTAGCTTGGTGTAAGTTGTAAACCTCCTAAGGATTGGATTGTGGAGTGGTAGTAACACCTTTCATTGTCAGATTTCCTTTTCTGAGTAATTCCTTCACAAAACATGTCAAACTAAACTTGTTTTATAATCGTTAGATTTAGTTATAATCTAATCATTAATCATATAATCATCTATAATCAAACCATTAAACTCAGAACCTTTGTCACTGATGAGAAACATTCTGCATTATCAGCTCTCAGGCCCAGCAGCTAGTATATTCTCATTAGAGGTACAGATATCACACTAATTATATGATATCTCAGAAGCTCTGGCTTCACTAACGTACTAACTCACCATCACTAACTCGTGCTTCCAAACCTGTCAAGTAGTTTCCTCCTTCAGTCCCTACATTCATTTATTGTCACACTTTCCACCGGTTTGTTCGCCAAACAGATTTTAATGTTTCCTATTAATATTAATGAACCACATGTTTGTCCACTTAGCTTCACAGCTATCCCTGGTGAAAACAGATACCTCTATTGTGTGTCCC
Source organism: Simochromis diagramma (assembly GCF_900408965.1). NCBI lineage: Eukaryota > Metazoa > Chordata > Actinopteri > Cichliformes > Cichlidae > Simochromis > Simochromis diagramma. The sequence continues at coordinate 5,759,198 of NW_024387423.1, read as the reverse complement.
CTTCCTTCTTTTTCATCTGCTCTCTCTGATACACACATAAAACTGATTTTCAGATGCACATCCAGTACAGATAGTTCTCTTATTTCATGCAAACTCAATTTACTCTCTTTCTCTCCCTCTGTCTGTACAGTAACTTAGACTTTCTTGTTGCTTTAATGTACACAATTTCTTTTAAACTTTGTTATCCTAACACTATTATTCCTACTAGAGATTTTTTAAAAGCATTTATTTTGGTATATATGCTGCAGTGGATTCTTAGAAGCACACTAGACTGCATATAAAGAAGCATTTCTATCATCACAGCAGCCCTGAGTGGCTAGTAGTCATGCTGTCTGTGTCCGGGCTCTTTATCCTTATGGCTGACACAATGTTACTTTTCACTTAAGCAGCTTTTCTCCCTTGAGTGGAGAGGTTACTCTTTACCTGTATCTTGCTTAACTAGCTACATTGTTCTCAAACTGGCATTATTTTGTCCTCAAATATTATTTCTTCTTTTACAAACTGGTCAACTCATCACTTTTGCTGGGTTGAGTTGGGAACAGGTGTGTTTATTTTTAATAACCAGCAATGCGTATCTAGTCTGGCAGTCACAGCGTAACTCCCAGCCACTTAGGGCTGTTGTTATAATTTCTTATTAACTACAGGATGGAGTATCTCATCTCACTGATAACCATTAAAGAACCAGATGAAAGTAATCTGTGGTTTCTCTCTCATGTTGTTTATGCAGTTAATATCTCCAATTTGCAGCTTCTTCCATTTTCCCTCTAACTTCTTTTTCATCTGCCTCTTTATAATTCAATAAATTTGACATTCACACACTAAAGCAGGTGAACTTTCAAGCTAAGATGTGCTTCACTTTCATCGTCCAAGCCTCAAACTGGTGCGCCGACACTTTTTTTTTTTTAACCGCTCTCACCAATAAATGTAGTTTGAGCTTCAATCTCATGAGAAATTTCATGCAAATTGGCACATAAATAGATGAATTAAAGTTTTTGTGCGATCTAGTTTTCTGCTGCTGCACTTTTTGATTGCATTTAACTACGTATGGATGAGTTTTAGAAGCTGTAAAATTAGTTATTAGTGAAGAAAGGGTGTGCATATTTATTTTATGCTTTTCTTTTCCAGCTCATACAATACATCCAACCTGATGGATGACCTGAAGAGTTTGTACAGAACAGCTGGCCAGCATGGAAAAGGCATCAGCTTCATCTTTACTGACAACGAAATAAAAGACGAGTCCTTCTTGGAGTACATGAATAATGTGCTGTCATCTGGAGAGGTCAGCAGCACACACAAGGAGAAAAGATTCCAAATAATCCGTATTCATAGTAATATAATCCTCTACTTAATGTGGGTCACAGTTAAGGCTGTGAGACCAGAACAACAAGAGAATATGCAGTGTGCAGTGTTTGCAAGTTGTATAGTTTTAAATTAAATAATCAATGAGAGGTTAAGGTATCTTTAAAAAGGCATCTGGTTGTTTCTACTTCTTTTATATCATTAATAGACAGTAGTGATCCAGTGCTGTGCATGTGCATGGACTGCATTGGCTCTGTTGTTGTTTTTCAGGTGATATTACAGTATATCCTATGGTTTGTAATCAGGAGTTATAGCTTGGGGAAACAGTTACTTAGATATAAGTTGCATTCTAACTTGTTTTGAGCCACTAGTAGAGTCTTATTTGATAAGCTGCCATGTGATGTTGCTACCATGATATCCATTTCTCTTTGTGGATTTAGCTAAGTGAAGTCAACAAGATATAAGCACATGTTTCACAAGCTATATGGCCGATTTCTAACCCCAAGATATTTTAAAGGTAGTATAAAAGGTGGAATTTGGGGAGATGAATCTAATCTTCATCATCTTCTTAAATAGAAATTCATGTATGCTACACTTGACGCAGCCTAATATTGACCATGAACACTACAGCTTGCTCTGTACCAGTCCAACTTAGTGTGTCACTATTAACTTCAACACAGTGTTTGAAAGTAACTGGCATAGCCTGCACTAAACTGTACCAAACTGCCTAGTGCAGTATTTTCATGGAACTTTTGAATAATATAAAGGAGAATACTTCAGTTTGTTTTGCAAGATGTTTCACCAAAAACACAAGTCAGCAACTCATCATGTCTGATTTAAAAACTCTAAAATGAATTTTGGGGCAAAATGCGCAGACATAGTTTGTGTGTTTTCTGATGTTTGTTGAATTATGTGAAAAGTTACTCGAAATTACCCACCTTTATTTAAAAAAAAAAAAAGACAAAATAAAACAGAACGAGTTACTCTATTTATTCAAACTCCTGTTCTGCTAAAGTACAGCCTCTAGCTAGCGCTAGTAACTTTAATAATATCAGCACCATAAAGCCATCACAGGGTCAAGAATGAAATATGGAATGTGCTGAGAGCTTAAGCAGACTTAAAAATGTAATTATTCTTATTATGTACTGAGCCGTATCATGCCGTCACTGGAAGCGACACCAATATGCATTCTGTTAAATTTAATTGCTCATTAGCTGAAGGTGCTGAAATGGCCTTTTAGATCATTCTGGGCCACTTCAGTCTCTGTTCATAAGGCATTCAAAATGTTATCCATACCTTTTATTTCCTGTCTTTATTATACAGGTTTACCTTAGTTATATATTCTCTATAATGTTTTTTTTCCAAAGCTACTCTTGCTTTTCTAGATGGGTTTGGACAAAGACTGACTGACTTTTCTGCTAAATGGCTGAAATTCCTCAACACTTAATGCAAGTTTTGTGTTCATCCCCTAAAATTATATCATAAAGTCTGAAATTTAAGCCTGCCATAAAACTTTAACTGTTTATAAAACTGTTTACAGAGCTCAGTTAGTGTTGGTGTTGAAAAATATATGGTTCCAAGTTTAAGTAAGAGGTTGGAGTCTCATTGTCTGATAGTCCATCTGAATGACTCATACTGATATTTTATATTAGATAACGTTACTGTAATTGGTCTGTAAGGCGCTACAGTACAGAAAGCTACTTGGTGCTTCCTTAAGCAAGTTTTCAATCCATTGGTGTCTTTGTTCTGCAGCTTTTCTTTGCATGCTTTACAAACTTAATGTTTTATATTGCATGCATTTTATATTTACATTTTTGTAATTTGCCTTTGAATTGCTTTATAGTTACTGGAGAGGTGGACTTAGAGGTGGTGTTTATTAGAAAACTGTACAATTCATGAATTCTTTGGCACAACTATGATTGTCTGATTTACATATTATCTTTTTATGAAAGCACTGGCACCAGCTGTTTAACAGTCACACATAGTTTTGGAAAACCTACACACTGTTGTACTCGCTCAGATAGCTGTGTATATTCACTTCAAGTCAGCTTAATTTAGTTTTGTTTAAAAATCATCAGTTTACAACACAAGTCTACTCAAAGTGCTTCAAATTGTGAGGTCAAACCCTTAAAATATTAAAGAGAATCCCAATAGTCCTCAACAAGCAATTACTTGGTGACATTAGGGAGAAAGGACTCTATTTTAACATGAAAAACCTTTGAGGCCTGTGTGAGAAGATAAGGAAAAGAGCAGGATAAAGAAGCATGTTAGAAGACAACATTTTGTTTTAGCACTGCATTCCTCTTTGAGTGCAGTAAACATTTCATGAATGCAATCTTAAAAGAGCACGAGTCGTATCAGTTCAGTGCAATTTTAAAAGTGTATTTTCTTCACCATTATGACCGAGTTGCAGTTATTTTCTCTTTGATATTTGTAATGAAATGAAACTATAATGGACAATCACATACAAGTACACCTCTGTGTACTACAGCATTCTTCATTACATCTGCTGAAAGACTCTTTCTCCACTCCCAGAATTTTGTTTTCATCTTTGTCCTGCCCTTTGATTTTTTCCCCGCTAGTTCTTATGCACATTTCTTACTGTCGTCTCTCTACTCGATGGTTATATTTTCTCTTCCCTTTCCTTCTCATCTTTTCTCCTCCTCTCCATGTTTGTTTACACAGTTGGGAGGGGTTGTATGAATTTTTGCCACCACAGGATATTTAGACAACTTTCAAAGCCCTTATTTTGAACTCCGTATGTTTACATTTTGTTATTCGGGAAGTCACTTAATAAAAGAGGTCAGAAGTCAGATCAATTCATGTGACAAGTATTAAGCTTCCAGTGAGGTTTACCAGCACTCACCAAGCTGAAGCTCTTACACTGTTCGAAGTCAGTGGATATCATTGGATTTGACATTTAACACTATGGGAACACCATGATAAGAGCCATGCAGGCGCTTTTCCCCTGTTAGTTTCCCACTTGTTTTCCCTTCTTTCAATTATTTATTTTCCCATCTTTTTGTCTTCTTTTCTTCACATTTTCAACCGGCACTTCCTCTTTTCTAATCTCGTGTATGTAAACGTGTCTGCGTGTTCTATTTCGCTGTCTGCCTGATAATAGTATTATTGTTTCCTTTCCTCCTCATCTTTGGCCTTTCGCCCCTGCTCCCATGTCACCTTTTCTTCTGCCTCCATGGCTTGATAACAGTTTAAGCAGCAGCTGCATTACCAGGTGGGGTAAATTTAAGTGGTGACCTGGGTAGAACAATATTGTTGTTGTTTTTTTATTGTTTGTGTGTAGGTGAGAGGTTTGTAGGTTATGTTTGTGTTTGGTTGTAGGAGGGAGTTTGTGTTGCAGTAGTATTAGGATGTTTGTGTGTGAGAGAAAGTGACAGAGATGAGAAACAAAAAGGAAAAGCAAGCTGTTAGTGTGATATTGTTGTTTTTGTGAGAGTAACAGATGGTTAGGGACACTTACCACAACACCACATAGTCCCCCAAGACACTGTTTCACTTTCTTAAATCTGAGTTACATGTTCTCTCTGATGGAAACTGGGGATTTGGAGAAATGACTCAGCTTAAAACATTTAAACAGTGAATCTCGTACCTTCATCCACTTGGTTAAACTTGTACCCACCCAGCAAGCTGTTTTAAAACTCACCATTTCAAGATTTTTTGCCAGCAGTCACATACATTTAGCTCATCAGCCAACCAATATACACTTCTACTGAAATTGCTAAGGAAAGAGGTTGAGGTAAGAAGAAGTGACAACTATTATGAAGTGTGAGGAAGAAGAAGATCCAATTAAAATAATGTTAAAAAATGGTCGATAAAACACAGTATTGTGTAGGGAAATACATGAATGTTTCTAACATTCATGTCTTTGGACTGTGGGAGGAAGCCAACGTATTTGAAGAGAACGTCCAAGGTTTGCACCCACAGCCTTCCTGTGAGGTGACAGTGCTAATCACTGCATTTAAAAGCTGCAACTGCTAGATCTCTGTATGGGAAATCTTTGATCAGATCAGACTGAAAAATTACTCTGTAAAAGATTTGGTTGGCACTATTATCGGAGTAGAAATGTTTGAGCTTTAAAATACACAGCAGTACAGGTACATGGATTGTGGCGGGGTGTGGCTTGGGAATGGCTGCAGGGGAGGATGAGACACATCGGAGCTCCATCAGCTCATCACACCCCCCTGTTAATAAAAGTATGCCGGGACCTGGCAGTTGTTGGACGCAGCTAAAAAACGCTGCGGCCATGAGTTGCAAGAGACGACAGCCGAAATTAAGAAAAGTGTTAAACGAGCGAACTATGGTTAGGTCCGTCAGTATTGTGATATCAGAGACATAACTGCATGTTTCTGCCTTCAGGTGTCCAACTTGTTTGCCCGTGACGAAATAGATGATATCCTCAATGATCTCATCCCTGTCATGAAGCGAGAGTTTCCCCGGCGACCTCCAACCAACGGAAACCTGTACGATTACTTCATGTCACGAGTTCGACATAATCTCCACGTCATTCTGTGCTTTTCCCCTGTTGGGGAGAAGTTCCGGAACCGAGCGTTGAAGTTTCCGGCGCTGATCTCTGGTTGCACCATGGACTGGTTCAGCCGCTGGCCCAAAGATGCACTGGTTGCAGGTATTTTTAACACACAGTTTTATTTTCACAAATGTGACCTGTCTGGTGCTCGCATTTCTTTTCAAAAATGTATGTTATACTCTGTTTATTTCAAAGTGGATGCTATTATATGAATACAAGATATCGACTTTCTTTGCGCTCTCTGAGGTTTTTCTTCAGTTAATAATGTCCTGTCTCGTTTCTTCCTGTCCTTCAGTTTCAGAGCACTTCCTGTCTGTTTATGACATAGACTGCTCAGCCCAGGTTAAATGTGAGGTAGTTCAGTGCATGGGCTCCTTCCAGGATGGTGTAGCAGAGAAATGTGTGGACTACTTCCAGAGGTACAGTATATATATATATATATATATATATATATATATATATATATATATATATATATATATATATATATATATATATATATATGTATAGATATAGATATAGATATATAGATGTGTGTGTGTGTTTGAAGATTATATGCATATATGTGAAGATTATTTTATGTGTGTCTGCAACACATGATGATTGTCATAATATTTAGCATGTTGCAGTATTAATGTTACCCAATTTGTTTGAATCTAGATACCGACGCTCCACCCATGTCACACCCAAGTCTTATTTGTCCTTCATTCAAGGCTATAAAACCATCTATAAAGAAAAGAGGTCTGAAGTTCAGACTTTGGCCAACAGGTAAATTATTCAAAATGAGTTCAACAATGTTGTGCAAATGATAACATATGCAAGTTGTGTTGCCATTTAAGCAAACAGAAACCCAGATAGTAGACAGACAGTACACAGAAGCAACAAGTTTGCTGTAATCATATTTGACTTGATCAACTGTATTCAAAATTTCTCCTCTTCAGGATGAATACTGGTCTCCAAAAGCTGAAGGAGGCATCGGTGTCAGTGGCAGCTCTCAGCAAAGAACTGGAGGTGAAAGAGAAGGAGCTACAGATTGCCAATGACAAGGCTGATATGGTACGTTTGTAGGCAGGGAGGGGATTTTTATTTGTACGTGTGTGGGTTTAAGGTTCAAAAAGCATACAGAATGCTTCAGCTGGCTTTTTAGTTGCATTTTTATTAAAATAGCAACACGGTCTATGAACTAATCAACAGAATTGAATGGATACATGCTAGTTTGTATTAGACACTAATATAAAGTTTCATGCATTAATAAGAAAGTGAACACAGAATGAAGAGATGAAGTGTTTATTATGTCCGTTGCTGGGAATCAGGCTTTCCAGTGATTGTTTGGGGAATATTGTATTGTTGCGTAAAATTACCCTCCTGCAGTGAGTGAAATAAGAGAAACTGATGTTTAATGGGACGAATGTGTATTTTTTACAGTCATGCTTCAGCATAAGTGAAGCAGTTTAAGCCGTCTCTTTTTTTTTCTCCATTCGTGAACACTCACTCTTGTTATACAGAGACCTCTATATCAGGTAGAGCCTCTTCAGTGTTACAAATGCTCAGATCTGCCATCTCCCATTGGATTGAGCATTCTGTTTTCTACTTAACCACACTTACGATCTTTTCTCAGCTGAGAATGTCTCCCAGCTTCAAATCATTTCTCTGTCACTTATAATGTGAATTTGTTTTCTTGTGCAGGTGTTGAAGGAGGTGACAGTAAAAGCCCAGGCAGCAGAGCGAGTGAAGGTAGAGGTACAAAAGGTGAAGGACAAGGCGCAGGCCATTGTGGACAGCATTTCAGCTGACAAGGCCATCGCTGAGGAGAAACTCGAAGCTGCCCGGCCAGCTCTCGAGGAGGCAGAGGCTGCGCTGCAGGTATGGGATGTTGAAACAGCAATGTTGAATAGGCTTCCCTCCAGACTTAATTTTCTCAGGTGGACATATCTACGTTCAGACGTCTTTTTTTTGTTTGTTTTGTTTTAAATCACTCAGAGCCTATAGCCATGGTAGAGATTCGCAACATGCTACACGAACCATTTCAGTTTAAATGTTAAACCTGAGTATTTTTTTGAGTATCACATTGGCGGTAATGTGTGTGTGTGTGTGTGTGTGTGTGTGTGTGTGTGTGTGTGTGTGTGTGTGTGTGTGTGTGTGTTGGACCGGGGGGTGTACTATAGGATAATTAGTTTTGCAGGTAGTTGATCATAAATCACTTAACGAGACAAATTAAAATGATCTGAAGATTACAAAATGTGCTGGAAAAATGATTGCAATTAATCATTCAACAGCAACGTGACATCGTTGTCTGAACTGGCTTTCATGAGCCAAATGTCACCCTAATGTTAGTGCCAGTGAAAAAAGGCGAGAGATCACCAGAGTCATCAAAGTTCATCTTGTAGACACCATGAGTCTTGTAGCTATTAGATTATTTCACTCATAAGCAGAGTTCTTCCTGCGTCACAGCTTTAGGGGGGTGAATGTAAGCATGTTTGATCCAGTAAAGCAAAGCATATTTGCTTTTGCCTTCATGATCTAACCCTACAATATAACTTGAATATTTAACCCCTTAGCAGTCCTACAAATTTTGCCTAAAAGGGTTAGGAGTCGGACGTACCGTGGGCGGTACGTCCGACTGCTAAGGGGTTAAAAAAGTGAGGGCAGTCTTTTTGTGCTTTAATGTGTGACTTACATTTACCCAATTAAGATTTCTCCTGCTCTTTTACTATGTATTGCTTCAGGGTGCCACTTAAAGCCCTCTGTGACTTAATGTGTGAAGCTGTATGAATGTTTCTGCCTGCAGCTTTACTGTCCTGGTGTGTCTATACTTAGTATGGTCGTCTGGTGCCTCTAGCTGCATTGTAATTAAAGCTGTCCTCCTGGGTAGATGGTTGCATGCAGATCTCCTGTGGCAATTCCCTCATTAAAAAAATGTTATCGTGCAACTGCATATAGAAACCTCGGCTTTCTAAACAGACAACCCAAGACACTTCCTAATGTTGCTGGTGTTCTGCAGTATAGCGAGATTAAAGTAAAAGATATTTTCTAACTTATTCAAGAACATCAGTTTTAGTGGCAGAGGAGTTGAAGGAATTCATGTTTCCTTTCTTCAGGCTTTTCATACCACACTGTCACATTAAAATATTCACAGACTGGTTCTGTTTCGTGATTAATTTGGATATTCACCCAGCCTTTAAAAGGACCGAGTTTGTGTGTGTGCAAACTCAAGGTAACAGTACCATTCTATAACATTTCCTTGTCATACAAAAGGAGCTGATTTGCTAATAGTTACAGTGGATTAATGATGACAGTAAAGCATAAAATGGTTTAGTTTTTGTAGTTCTTGCTGAACTGGAGTGATGATTTTATTTTGTAACAATGGGCTTAGTGAGAGATTTTCATAAGAAGCTGTAGGAGAATAGAGGATATAGGCTAGTGAAAGTAGAAGTACATGATAACCCAGACTGTCTGGTGGCTGACACTCTAGTGGGAGATTCAGGCTTGCACTGAGTGGAAATGGAGCAAGGAGGAGAGAACAGAAATGGGAAGTGCAAAACAAGAAAAGATAAGAAGAGAGTAAAGCAGCCGAACAGTTCTCACAGGAACATTTTCTTTACTGGTCTGCTGTCTCTTGTTTTAATCAGTCCCTGGAGGAAATCCTGTGTCACCCTCTCCTGAACTCCTCTCATTCTGCCACAGTTTATACTTACAGTCGTCGTGTTGTTTCCCTCTGCACACCTCCTCTGCTTTTATATTCTGAAACTGGAGAATTAGGTATAATCCTCATTAATGTATCTGTCTCTTCTTTGAACACGGTAATGAGAAACAAATGATTTATCCTTTGTTCTCGTCATAGTAACGCGCTGCTCTAATCGTCTCCTAACATGCTCTGCGTTTGTCCAGTTTGTTGGCGTCAAATCCTTACTCGACTTACTTGTCACACATTTCCAGCTCTCCCATCGGGGTCATGCCATACAGTAAATGACTGTTCTAAATTCTCCCACTCTCCGTTTGTCCTCTTTGCCCACATAGACAATTAAACCGTCGGATATTGCCACAGTACGGACACTCGGTCGCCCCCCTCACCTCATCATGCGGATCATGGACTGCGTGCTGCTGCTCTTCCAGAGGAAGGTCAACCCTGTGAAAGTTGACCCAGAGAAGAACTGCAACACTCCTTCATGGCAGGAGTCATTAAAACTCATGACTGCTGGAAACTTCCTGGGCAGTCTGCAGGTGCAGTAACATTTATTTAATTTGTATATAGTTAAGACTGAAGTGCTCATATTATCTCAACACATGATTCAGGATTTATGCTTTGTGTTATTTGCCATGTTTAACATGAATGAAAGCTACATTCTACATAATAGAAAGGACTAAACTTAGACTCTAAGAGTTTAGTCTCTGCACTTCCATAAAAGTGGTTCATGTCTTATTAAAATATTTATTTGTAAACACCTTTTATTTTAAACATAACCCATTGATGCCCTGATTTAAATAGTTTTTTTTTCATCCTGATGCAATTTTGGTCTCAATTGAGTACATGCTCTATTTTCTGTCTTTGTCCCTTTCAGTATGTATGTTTTTCATTTACTCTGGTTTTGTATAGCTTTGCATTTTCAGCATTTGTCTAAATGCACAGGCTGAAATAAGTCCCAGATTAAACCGCTGCATACTCATTCTGTTTTTTCTGCCTCTTTTCCCCTCCTGAAGCAATTCCCCAAGGACAGCATTAATAGGGAAACTGTGGAGCTCCTGCAGCCTTATTTTGAAATGCCTGACTACAACATCGAAACAGCCAAGAGGGTGTGTGGCAATGTAGCTGGCATAGCATCCTGGACCAAAGCCATGGCCTCCTTCTTTTCCATCAACAAGGAGGTCTTGCCCTTGAAGGTAAAAAACATTATTGCAGATCTAGTAGAGTGCTTCCTCAGAAAAGCAGAAAGTGAACTGAATAATCTACTATTCCACTGACTACCAATTGGCATCTGTAAGTTAAACTCACCCTTACAAATATGTATTATGAAACACCTCCTAAAATGTGTAACATTAGGGACACACACACACACTTTTTGGACTATTCTCCCAATCTGATGAATATGAAACATTTCATTCTGTAGAAAAACCACAAGCCACAAAGGCACAAAAAGGCACATTCCCACACTGCAGCAGCAATAATTTGCTGATGGTAGAAGTTTGAAGTGCAGCAAAATTCAGAAGTATTTATCCACTGATTATAAACATTGGGTGCATCTCAGATTTTCAAGGCTTACGTTTTTAATCTTGTGATACAAGCCTGAAAATGGATTTCCTCAGACTCCTTGTGCTCAAAGACTGCTGGGTGAGAGTGAGTGAGAGAGTGCTGGGTGGGGCAAAATCATACTAATCAGTATCTGAGAATTTAGGTTATCCTATAATGTAGGATTTACTGTGTGTGAGAAAATATAAAAATACTTCTTTTAAGATCATGACATCCTCGCTTTTATTCAATACAGTGAAACATCTTGTTGATAATCTGGCATGAGCTGAAAATAAAAAGATTACATTTTAGACACTCTCCATGCTTTCTACAACTGAAGGGAAGTGCTTTTTTGTATTACATCCAAGAGACTGATATAATCTATTTTTCCTTATTTATGCAGCAGGCTGCACTATTTATTCGCTTTATGTCACTGGAATCCCTGTGAATTATTTAATTAATAATTATGAATTATTAAATCCACACACCCAGATCTGATATCTGCAGAAAATATGTGCAAAGTCTTGATTATTACTGCACAGCATCACAAGTTGTGTAAGCTAAAAGCTTACCAGCTGAGCCTTCTCTCACCTCCATGCTTACCCCAGAGATAAAATACAAACATACTAAATCTTTATTTTTGTCTTTTTTTGTGTGTGCCATTTTTGACAACTAAATGGATCAGCAAATTCAGCCACTAAAGGCAAAGTAAAGTGTTTAACAAAAAGAAAAACGGTGTATTGCATCCATGATTGACCTTTAAATCAAACATTTTCTTGATCTGTGGCTGTTTTGGGGGGAAAAGGACTTATGACTTATAGAGCTAACATTTTCAATGTTAGAACGTTTCTAAAGTGTTAATATTCAGCCTTACCTTATTCAGCAGTTAATTCTTCCAAAACAAAAAATTATTTGGTCAAAAAAATATAGAAATTTAGAAAATATGTTTAGAGATAATGTAGTCTAAACACGATGGAAAAGTGGATATAAAGATGCCAGACAGTGTCAATGACCGCTTTCTAACCAGAAGCAACTGAACTTTACTTCAACTAATTTCTCTTTTACTTATCATTTTTTAAAGGGACAAACTTACTTAACTAGTCACCCTCTAAACTGAGTGTCTCTAGTTGGATGAGTGTGCCGAGCTTGGTCAACGGAAGAGGTTACAGAATCATGAGAAGCACTACACAGAGTTGCTTGCAGAAGCTTGTTAGCTACAAACAATACAAAACTAGCTAACAAGCAACCTTTAGTTCATGCAATCAGGAAACACAGCATGGCACGTTGTTCACACTGTGCTGAATAGCAAAGTGGCAGCTCTTTTAAAGCTGCTGCTGTGATTAGTGCTGTATTCCAGTTGAACCACTGCACCGGGGCAACTGTCCAGTCATTCGTGAGAGAACGCAGAGCAGGCCAGGAGGCAGGATGAGAGACAAGTCCAGGCACCAATCATTAACAGGGGCTTGCACATGCTAATAAGCATACAAAACAGACAGGGCTAATCACGCCAGATGAAGGAGCGAAGTGACCCATGGCTGTAACATGTGCTTTCACCAAGACAAAAGGCAAAATTCTTCTGAAGAATCACCCACTCGGTTAACTACAAGTAAATACAAGCTGCTGTGAATGTCTGATGGGTCATAGTCATTTAAAGGCATTTACAGTGTACATTTATGCTTTTGGAAATGTTGCCTGATGATGACATCTGTTGCTGTCCCCCTTGTTAGTTCTCATTCAACACCTCTCTCTTTTCTATTCTTTTCGCTCTAGCCACCAATTTCTTTTTCCTCCTTTCCACTTTGTTTCCCTAATCCCCCTCCAAACACACTCACACACAGCTACATATATACACATCCCTCGGCGCTGTTGTTTTATTTTGACCTTTTGTGGAGCACAGCCTACAAAACAGATTTTCTGGTTTCGAGCCCAGTGGTGTTTTCCCTTTAAGCTGGATACAGAGATACAGTCGAATGGACAGACATGCAGAAAGATGAGAAGGGATGTTCCCCTCAGATGTCAATTAATATTAAATAGCTATGTTTTTTCCTTATCCCACACCAAGCACACTCTCAAGTTTTCTCCAAAGCTTTTGAGCTTCAGTGTTTTCTCTTCAACCCTAGCTCTATACACAAACTATCTTTTTGCTTACTTCTGTCATCTTCAAACTCTTTCTTTCAGTGTTTATGTCCATTCTTCTAAAATATCTTACTAACCATTTTCAGACATTTCTGCCTCTATTAGATAGCACACTGGTAATTGAGGCCATGGGTTAGAGTTGAACGCTGGCTGCTGCATTTAATCTTTGTGGGTTGCGCATGCTGTGAGCTAAACTGGCACCCCACTAACCATTTAACTATTTAATGACTTTTTCTCTGTTTTTTACCTGAAGCTTTTAATGTGCAAAAAACAAAGCAAACAAACAAACAAACAAACCATCACAGCTCTTCTCCCCCCCCCACACACACACACTCTTTCATTGTTTTTCTCTGTCTTTTTTAGGCTAACTTGGCCGTGCAGGAGAATCGTCTGACCATAGCTAATGCGGACCTTCAGAAAGCTCAGGCTGAGCTAGACGCCAAGCAGGCAGAGCTTGATGTGGTACAGGGGGAATATGAGAAAGCAATGATGGAGAAACAGGTCAGCAACTTCATCAAAACACAACTGTAATTTAGTTCAGTACACAAAACCTGTGTGTTGCTCCTGATATAGGAATTTAATACCTTTAGCTTTTATTTGAAAGTGCAACAATTACTATAGGGGATAAACTGTGTTTATTATTTGTTACATGTTTTTTCCTACATTCTTCAAGAAAGCAAAATGTTTTTTGAGAATATCAATGTGCCACTGATGTAATAACAATATTATTATAAACTGCAGTATGTACAGTATGACAAATGTACCATAAGATCTGTGACAGCCTGGCTAAAAGGAAAAAAAGGACTGAACCTTAGTTACTGAAGTGACTGAGTAACACCGGTTAATCCTCTGTGGAGGTCTGTGAGAGCATCTGGTCTGTGTTTTCCCATGTTCAGTACACTTTGTGACGTGAAATGTAACATCTTAATGGAACAGCAAGTGAATCAAGACTCCCTGATTAAGAGACCAGGACGGGAACAGGTTATAATGTCATGATTAAGATGCAGAGACTGTTCATCTTCCAGGGCTAAAAGTGAGACTGAAAGGCTCGTTGCAAAGGCATTTGGTGTTGATGATGGACAGGAGTGGCTCCAAGTGAAGACCAAAGTCTCGATGTAAAACAGAAAGCAAGCTTTATTAGGAATGCAGTCGAAGTCCATAACTAAACAATAAAAGGCAAAAAACAGAAAAAGAACTGGAAATCTCGATGGCTCTTTGGATGAAGCCTGGGAACACTAGGCTCATGGGAAGGAAACAGACATGCTTAAAAATATCATAGCTCAGTCATTAAGATACTGATGATCTAAACAGAATCTGATGGACTGTAATCAAGTGTTTAATTCAGTTATGTTTAAAAGGCAAGTTAGATTTGCAGCATAATTTACCATGGTGATATAACTCGGTAAGAAGTAAACCACCTTCATAATACAAAAAACTCAGGGTTAGCCCTGAAAGTACCAGGATAAGATGAAATTCTGCTTCATAGCACAGGCCACATGCCTTTTTCAATATTTCCCCTTTATAAAGTGGTAAAATATATTTTTTAAAAATGAGTCCTGGAAAGCAAAAGAAGACAGATAAAGTGAAGATAACATTAACAACAATAGCTTGGGCAATACAAGCTTCCCAGGACGTGTTAATCTGTCTGCATTTGTGTGCTTTATTTGTAATCACAGATTTAACACCCAGCATTTTCTTTATTTTGCCCAAGTCACTGTGTTCCTGACACATCACACAACTTCTTCTCTCCTGTGACCTGTTGGAACAGCACCACCTCTCCTTTATAGTCCTCTTGATTTACAGAAGAAGCCCTCGGTTTTTCTCTCCTGCTTAACAAAGCACACACTTCAGCAGTGTGGAAGGGCACTGTGTCCCTCTCTGTCAAGCAAAAAAACCTAAAGTGTGGCTTGCGCATGCAGTGAGGGGCAGCTCGCTGGTGAGCAGCTGAGGGAAGAGGCAAATATTCTTAGATTCATGCGTACTAAGTTAGATAATGATGGCGGGTATGTAATTCTGATGAACAGAGATGAGCTTTTAGGGGTTTAATCCACGAACGTGCAGATGGTGGAATAAGACTTGGATAGAGGCAGACACACTTGGACAGACACACAAGGCTAAATAGACACATCAACCTACTGACCTGTTTGTGGGCCCCTTTCCCATCAGACGCTGCTGGAGGATGCTGAGCGCTGCAGACACAAGATGCAGACAGCGTCCAGTCTCATCAGCGGTCTCGCTGGCGAGAAGGAGAGATGGACGGAACAGAGCAAAGAGTTTGCTGTCCAAACCAAACGGCTCGTGGGTGGGTTTCACAGCAGGTTTCAAAAACACAGAGTTAGCCTCTGCAACATAATAACAAATATCTATCACAATAATATAAAGTTCTTTGTATGATATGGGAAATGTTCTGTGGATGAATAATGTGCAGTGAAGTGAAAAATCTCTGTCTGATGATGCAGTTATACTTGGAGTTATAACCTTAATCTGTCATGTCGTTATTGTATGCTAATGTTTTTAATTTATCAGCGGGATGGTCGTGATGCTACTGTTTGACATGGAATTTCTTGCACTTTTAAAATTACCCCACTAATATTTAGGCATGTTCTCATTTCAGTGCATAGGCAGTGCCACATCTGATTAATATGTAACTGATACACTGATGTGTACTGATAAGTATGTACACGTAACAACGCTTGTTCCTGTTCCAGGTGATGTTCTTCTGGCCACAGCTTTTCTTTCTTACTCAGGACCTTTCAATCAGGAGTTTCGTAACCTTCTGCTAAACGACTGGCAGCGAGAGCTGAAGCAACGTTACATCCCGTTTGGTAACAACCTCAATCTGACTGAACTGCTCATTGATGCGCCCACAGTTAGTGAATGGAACCTTCAGGTCAGTGATCTATTTTGCCAACTAGAGATGTTTTTACATATTAATGCCACATGTAATGTAGCACAGCATTATATACCAGCTAGCCCAACTTCAGTAACCCTACAAGCATCACTGCTGTTTAGTTTTCTGTCTTCATTTATGCTGGAAGCGATAGCAGAGCTGTATGTTTTAATTTTTTTCAGAAATCTCTCAGTCATAACATGGTATATCATGTTTAGACGGAAACTAGCGAGCTAACTTCCTGCTAACCTATAACTCTAATCTAACCTATAACTATAATCTTATAAATTCAGTTTTCATGGATGCCTGTATGTTAAACGTAATCGTTACACCTGGTAAATCAGCAACGCTGATCATTTTATTAAATGTGAAATAATTTAGACAGTTAACTCTTTGTGATGTCGCACTGTTTGTTCGACTTTGGGACCTGTCCTGAAACTGACGGAGTTTTGGACCCAGATTATTCCGCAAGGCTCTTGACTACGGTTGTCATAACGCTCTGACAATCAATCCATCAGCGGTGCAGCTTCGTAGCTTACCAAAACATATTTGTACTAAAACATGTTTTGACAGATTTTTGAGTGCTGTGTACCACATAAAATCGGCACAACCAGAATTCATACATAAGGCTCACTGTCGATTTTTGAGAAAATTAAAGGATTTTATGTGCACCTTAAAATCCTGCGGAAAATAAGGTAATTAGGTTAATTAAAAATTAACTGATAGCATCATTATTATTATTGTTGGTTGTAGTAACAGTAATGTAGTAGTTAGTAGTTGAAAGAAGTTTTGTGAATATATGGGAATCTAACTAGAATTGCTAACATTTTTGTTAGCTTAAGTTGTTTTAATGTTTGTGTAAATGTTAGTTTATGTTAACAGTCATATTTTTTTTTTACTCCTCAGCAGTAAAAAGCTGATGAGGTGTTGTTGTCAGTCTGCTGGGTCGCCAACCGGGTGGTGTGGACGCCCAGTTTGTAAATCAGATAACTTGAAAACCAGACAATTTAGGATTTTTAAACTGATACCATAGGTGCTACTAAAAGGCTGATGGGTAGCACTGGTAGCTGCTAATATCTTTTATTTATCTTTAAACGAGGATCCCAGGAAACATTGATTGCTGGACCATTTATCATTGGTGGAGATACTGTTAAGCATCAAGATTGACCCTCACCATTTATTCATGTTGTGTCTTACAGGGTTTGCCAAATGATGACCTGTCCATTCACAATGGCATTATTGTAACCAAAGCTGCCCGCTTCCCCCTCCTTATTGACCCACAGACACAGGGAAAAATCTGGATCAAGAACAAAGAAGCCAAGAATGAGCTACAGGTTTGCAAAACTATCTTCTACAATTTCGTTTCAATGTCTGAAGCATATAAAAGTTAAATGAATGCATCCATTCATCCATCCGTCATGCAGCCTTTTGCATTATACCTAGTCTTCTTCACCAGTCCAAATGTCCTGTGCCCATTTTGATTTTTAGTGGCCTCTAACATCAGAATCAGAATCCTAGAGGAAATTGTGTGTTCACAGTTCCAAGTAAGAACAGTTAAAGTTACCAAGTACCAATTAAATAATACTAATTTAAAAATAGAACAAAACAGCTCTAATAAACGAAAATAGCTCCAATTATAAATATCCCAATATATTAGACAACACTGAATATAGACAAAACTGAAATTGCAGTGCCCTTATATTCCTGTATAGGATGTGCAGATCATAAGGGTGTGCAACTACTGCAGTGTGTACTGGTGGTTTAGATTCATGAATTTTACAGAGAGAGCCACCGGCAGGAATGATTTCCTGTGTCATTCAGTGGTGCATTTGGGTAATCTCAGTCTCTCACTGAACGTGCTCCTGTGACTGGGTGGGAGGTATTGTCCAGCATTGTCCTTATCTTGGAAAACATCCTTCTCTCTGACACCACGTTTAGAGAGTGCAGCTCCGTCCCCACAATGTTACTGGCCTTGTGGATCATCATTGCTTGTTAGTAACTGTGGTCCTAAATTCTTTAATGCCCTTGGTCCTTCCTGCTGTCCAGTATACAGAGCACAATGTCAAAAACCTCCACAAAAAACTACCACCAATTCTGCAGACATAATAAGCTAAGCAAAAGTCGCTGACCCTGTTAGGGGCAATCTCTAAGCCGAGTGAATGCATTCTGAAATCCCATTATGAGCATCCTGGAGACACATTTCCTCCAGCGGTAGGTTTCAACCCTTTCTTCAGGTCACATCATTAGAAAAAGTTTATTTATTTTTTTCTAAAAATGGCTCACTTGAAAAGCAATTCTTTGTTAGCTTGAACAGTCAGAATCCGCACATAGAGGCTGACCTTTGTAGCTCTGAAGGAAAAGTGAGGAAACCACACATGTGTCTCCTACTCCTGTTGGAGACAAATATTATAGCTGCTGAGGTCACATAGGAAGGTTATTGTATCGTACAGTAAAATCAATATTTTTGTCTGTTTTGTAAAATCTTCTCACATTTAGCCCATTTATTTCATATCCTCAGGACAATATCAGGCTCTGTGGTGGTGGTCATCCAAACTGCACATTGAAATCAGACAATTACCATTTTAAAATGTGTTTTCTTGTCTGATCTCAGATCACCTCACTGAATCACAAGTACTTCAAGAACCACCTAGAGGACAGTTTGTCTCTTGGTCGACCCCTTTTGATTGAGGATGTGGGGGAGGAGTTGGACCCTGCGCTTGACAACATACTTGAGAAAAACTTCATCAAAACCGGCTCCACTTACAAGGTAACAACACAGAACGAAATAATCCTACTTAGATCCATGTGTTAGATTTTACTTTTAGTTAGAAGGGTATGAAATTGGCAGGCATGTTCAAAGACTAGCGGTCAGTATGATGGGACTTTGCCAGCTTCTCCTTGGCACGCCAGCTGTCACACCTGGACTGATAGGGCTTGATTAGCTCAGACAGAGAAAAACAAGCTCTCTCGCTGACACTGCACAGGTAGTGTCGACTAGAAGAGAGTTTTAAGTATGAGTATCATTGGCAGCCAGACCACATTTCCTAGATCATATTAATTCTTTTGAGACAGATTAAAATGTACTTGGTAAGTCTGGGAAAAGGGTTTACACTGTGCAGTGTACGCTGTACTATTTCCTCCTTTATTTTGCTGTTTTTTATAGAAGGTCGGCATCATTAGATCTTGTCAAAAAGGCACAGTTGGTTCTCTTGACTCTGCTTTGGGTATTCAGACAGTTTTGAAAGCTACATTAACAAAAAATACAATAAAATATAAAATTTTAAGACATACTCAGGGAAACAAACATTCAATATGTCACCACTTAGAACAAGGGCAAGTGTCGATACTTTAACAGACTTCTGTTGCGTAATGAAACTTCCTTTTCTTTTTTATTTCCATCATTTTTGTTGATGCCAAACAAGTTAAATTCACCACATAAATTAAACTCAATCAGTTGTTAAAGTAACATCAAATTAAATACAGTACACAAAGTGCATTCGGTATCCTGTATTAGCTCACATTCTAATGCAAAGGAGTTCAGGCTGTGGAGCATTGAGCCAGTGCAGATGGGATGTGGGTTGATTTGAATGAATATTATTTTTTGGGGGGCGAAATAAACAAACTGGAGCTACCTGATGCTGTTGCGTGAGTTGTGGGTGTTTGGGGGTATGTTAGTAAAAAAACAAAAATAAAAAAATCAAATGATTTTACAGGATGAAGGCTGAAATTGCAGCATACTTTTGCAGAGTGCTTCCTGTTCCTGAGATGCGAAATGCACCGATTTTGACTCTATTGCAGCTTCAGTTTTATGTAATGTTGAAGATAATTGTAGTTGGGAAAATTGCAGATCACAGTTTGAGTGGTTTTGGTTTCATTAGCCTAAATGACGACCCCAAATTAAGCTTTGGAAGTATACTCTGGGTACAACAGAACATTCATATGTTTTTAATGGGAAAAAATGGCTTGCATTTTTGGAGAAAAAAACATTTATATTGTGCGCAAATGTCTTTTCTGTGTTGCTAATAAAGATTTGAACAATTCCAATTTCCTGAAAACACAAATGAGAACACTCTAAATTAATTCTGCACTTTTGGATGCTAAAAATATGAACTTTTAGCATCCAAATACACCCACATTAATGTCCAATGGAAAACCAGAACTCCAACCAGTAATTCCAACTCTGAGCTCTTTATTATGTTATTTGTAAGACTTAATATTCTAAACAATAACACACATACACCCTCTTGCAGGTGAAGCTTGGTGACAAAGAAGTGGATGTGATGAAGGGCTTCAGGTTGTATATGACCACCAAGCTGCCTAACCCGGCTTACACTCCTGAAATAAGTGCTCGCACCTCCATCATTGACTTCACTGTCACCATGAGAGGACTGGAGGACCAGCTGCTGGGCAGAGTCATCCTCACTGAAAAGCAGGTATACAAATACTCAAAATGGTAGCCACTAAAGCCAGACGATACATAATTAAGGAACATATTTAAATTAGGTTAGCATAATGTACTATTAGACTGTACCCCTGCATTAATACTGCTTATGTGCATCCTTGTAGAACCTGAAATAAATCTTGAACAACATTTAAATGCAGACTCTCTACATCTTTCCCAATCTCATTTTCTCTCTTTAGCAGGAGTTGTACTGTGACATTAGAACGCCATTTGAATACAAACAATTGCAACCGCCCTGCTTTGGTCAAACACAGTGTGAGTGGGGAATAAAAGTAACCCAGAAATAGTGCTCACGTGTATCGGTACCAAGCATACGCACAAAGACACAGACAAGTGACGTCAGTCTCACTGGGGAATAGATTAGTGAATTATAAATGCACCAAATGCAGGACTCATTGATTGTCACTCTGAAAAGGCTGGTCCTGTTACAGAAAAGCAATTTTCCCTCTGCTGATAGCTGGTCATGAAATGAAAGATTTATTCCAGATGGGAAGAGGCTTGTTACTGTATCTGTGTACTAAATTTGGATTTAATCAAATAAGAGCTAAAACTACTACCTCAGCTGTAAGCCCTGCTTCTTGTCTTTACAATTTGTGCAGTTTTCACAAACCCAACATCACTGTTGAATCGTTTCTTTTTACTTTCAGTCAAACTTCAATTCTACACACAGCTTTCAGCTCCAGTATGACTTACATCTGTCTTTGTAAGCTATTGAAATCATTCATATGCAGTAATAGAAAGGGTATGAATACTAATTCTGTCCTCTCAGACCCACTGGTTTCAAACCAGCCTGCTGTCTTGACCATAATAATTCTCATAGTAAAAGTAAAATTATAGGAAATGTCAAAAAAAAAAGCATTTTCATAAATATTTGTGTATTCATATTATATTATATTATATTATATTATATTATATGTAAAGAGCATTTATCATTGATAACAACCTGCTGTGATAGTGTCCAACACAGCAGTTCTTAGGAAAATATGCTTGTAATCTACAATCAAAATAGCAATATAATTGATTTAAAACACACCTGCCACTTAGAAGTGGTGAGTGTTTTTTTTTATACCCACTTAAAGGCAGTCAGTTTAATGGGATGTGGATAGTCGGCCTACTTATGAGCCACCATTAAATTTGACTTAGATAACAAGACAAATTTTGTTTTAGTTTAATCTCTCGCACTCTCAAAACAAAATATCACAATTATTGTCTCTCATACTCTAAAAGGGATTTAACATGCTGGTCAAATTTATGCTCCCAGCAGGCAAGACTGTGGTGTAAATTTTGATAAGACCTGCTTTCCCCAGTGCAGAAATAACACTTTTGGACACTTAGAAGAGGTAAGCTGGAGTCATTTGCTGGGGCTTACTTAGGACTACGGAGAAAAGGGCGACAACATAGCTTTACAGGTCTTATCATCACCCTGAGGCTATCTCTCCTCTAGGGGCGTTTTTATTCTTCATAAGGATTCTGCTCATCTATTCATTTAGATAAGGTATTTATTAATTTTTTTGCCAAAATCTCAGCTTCTTGACCTTCACGCGGCTGCAGATATTAGTAAGAATAATATAGACAGCTACCAGAGGCCACCATGATAGACAGGCACCGGAGAAGAGTCTAAAGCCACAGACAGAATCAACTCATCAGAGCAATGCAGAATCAAAGACCTTTGATTTTAATGACAGGCTTTCTCTAGCACCATCCTGCAGCTATATCTGCTCATGTGGTTGTGTTTTCTTTGCTTTTATGACACCAGGAATTGGAGAAGGAGAGGACAGACCTCTTGGAAGATGTGACATCTAACAAGAGAAAGATGAAGGAACTAGAAGACAGTCTTCTCTACCGACTGACGAGCACACAGGCAAGAAACCGCAATGTGTCAGAAATGTTCTTTTTAGAAATGGTTAACTACACTGCCACCAGTGGGAAAATGTTTTATTTGTTTGCATGGGTGAGGTTGGGGCCAAGTTTTGTGCATTCTCGTTTTTTAATTAAAACTAGAAATATTTTGCAGCCTTCTTTTTCTTTTTCTCTTTTGCTTTATAAGAGATAAATTGTGAAAAATAATCGTTTTTAAAAAAAAATTTGTTTGTGTGTTTTTTAGGGTTCCTTGGTTGATGATGAGAGTCTGATTCTTGTCCTTAGCAACACGAAGTGTACGGCTGAAGAAGTCACTCAGAAGTTACAGATTGCCGCAGAGACTGAGATCCAGATCAACGCAGCCAGAGAGGAGTACCGGCCAGGTAAGTGAAAATGATTTAAAAACAAAGTTCCCTCTTTTTTTTGTGTGTTTTTCTAAGTAAGCCAGAAAAGTGTCAGTCAGCCTTCAGTTACACAAATGTTCTGCTTTTAATTCAGATGAAGCAGTGACAATGAGCCTTTGAGCTTTATACTCACACAAAATGTGAGACATATTGGTTTTAATTTAAAAATACAGGCTACAGTTAACAGAACATTCTTTCAAAAACCTGTTTAAAATGTCCTCATGAACGATATTGCTTGTTTTGTTGGAGTTTGTGCTTTTGTGCTTCCCTGTGTGATTCCAGTGGCCACCAGGGGCAGCATCCTGTACTTCCTGATTACAGAGATGAGTATGGTGAATGTCATGTATCAGACGTCTCTTAGACAGTTCCTGGGACTTTTTGACCTTTCTCTGGCCAGGTGAGGATACGCTGATATTTACCATTTCCTGCTTCCTTTAATGAATTGGTTTGCCCATAGTAATTTGTTGTGTGTTTATATGTATATTGGAAAGTCTTTGCAAACTTCAAATCAAGGAACTATTGTGCATTTAAACCACCATACCTTTCTAATGTAAAAACCTGCAAGTTATTACTTCATGAAGTTGTGCAATCATTACTAGTAGTTTATATTTGATTTTAGAGAAGTTCTCACTCTTACGACTGGCAAGTATAATTTTATGACATAGCAACAGAATCTTCAAGTTGCTATGTTATTTAGAAGACCTGTTTATTTCCCTGAAAAGGTCTTCTAAAAGCCCTATCACAAGTAAGCGGATCGCCAACATCATAGAGTTCATGACCTTTGAAGTTTATAAGTACGCAGCACGGGGCCTGTATGAGGACCACAAGTTTCTTTTCACTTTGCTGATGACGCTGAAGATAGACATGCAGAGCAACAAGGTCAAACACGAGGAGTTCCTCACACTCATCAAAGGTAAGAGGCAGATGCAAACACTGAAGGTTCTGTTTGTACGGGTAAATTGTTGTTTTTGTGAGCACATGCAACCATGGGTTAGTTTGAATATTTGGAACGTTTCAGTGGGGTCATAACTCATGTTGATTACTGGCATTTAGATGTGCATAAGTATTCTTTATTTATTAGGTATTTAACTGCATATTACAAATATAAAGAATAGAATTTTCGTTACATGAAATAACATCAAACAATGCAACAATATTTCTATGATCTACTAAAATACGCCAAATGAAATCTATTCAGTAACGCAGGAAAACAAATAAAAGATAAAAATGCTAAGACCCAAAATTATGAGTTTCAACACATCTGCTCTGAGCTATGAAAAAACATGGCTTGTATTGACAAAGATTCTTAGTACTAAGAATTTAACAACATCCCACCGTTGCAACAAGTCAGTTTGGGAAATTTCTTCACTCCTAGATATTCCACCATCAGCTAAACTACAAAGTGTTAGACCATGTAAAGTTACAGGGCGGGATCACTGAGTACTGAGACACATAGTGCATGAAGGCTGCCAGTGCTGTGCTGACTCACAAATTGTCCAGAACCAAAGATTCTACAGCTAACGAATAGATCATTTAGCTAACAACACTCTACTTCCTGTTTGATCGATCACATGGTCGTAAACATGATTATGATATTTCTTACAGCTTGTTAGAATGAACAGACAGATTTTCTGAAACATATTCATCTGGACAAAAACTGTTTTTCCCTACTTTTTCTTAAGATTTATTTTAAAACACCATTTCGAAATAAAAATGAAAATACAAGGGTTTCTGTAAAGCTATCATTCACATCAAAACAGCCTGAAGGTTTGTTAAAATTGCCATCTGTTTCTGCTGTTTGTTATTCTTTTCTTTAACCATATTTATTGTTTATTTCAAGGAGTAGACAGGTTTTAAACCTCATGACAGAAACTATGCACAATTTGAACATATTGACACTGTAGCAGTTCACTGAATATGATATGGAGTGCTCCTCACTGTGGGGATAAAACCCAGCAATGGCAACTGGCAGAACCAGAACAGCCACAGTCTGGTGCACGCACGCAGCTTCACCATCTGTCAGCTCCGGCCTGATAAACAACAAATTACAATTCTGATGACTTTTTCTGTGTTTTTGAAGATTGGGTTTGCATTTTTACATTTGTTATGTATTTTGGGAGTTTAAAATTGAATTTTTTACATTGGATCCTCCAGTTATACTTGCAGGTGTCTATATCTGTAATTGTTCACGTTCATATTATTCAGGAGGTGCATCCTTGGATCTGAAGGCTTGCCCCCAGAAACCAGCTAAATGGATCCTTGACATGACCTGGCTAAATCTTGTAGAGCTCAGCAAACTTTGGCAGTTCGCTGATATACTGGATCAGGTACAACATACACTTGATCAATTTAGACATGCCTTGACAGCTGTATGATAGTGTCCTTTAGCCTACAGAAAATCTACCCACTTGGACTTTTATCTTTTAAGTCTTCAGATAGCAGTTCTAATCTATCACATACACACCTGCACACTCACACACTCACATACACAGCAGTTGTCTCAAGGTGCTTATTAAATACTTTTCACAGCTCTTCTTTGCTCTAGTAAGCATGTCAATATCAGTCTCATCATGGCTCACTTCATTTCCCTCTTGTACATAGACACACACTCATCATGATGGACTGTCACTCACACTTAAATACACACACCCTTGTGGATGAATGACAGCACTGTGGTCCCCGTGGAGTCAAAACTCAGTGCTCTGTGAAATGAGCTTAGTTGGAGAAACTTCCAGTCAAATACTTTTGGCTGAGCATGTGTGCATACACAAACTGTGTGTGTGTGTGTACTTGTTTGAATATCTTTGTGAGGACAGTCACTTGTGTGTCCTCATGAATTTGAAGGCATTTTTGAGGCTCAGAATGTGGTTTTAGAGATACAATTAGGTTATGGTTAGATTTAGAATTAAGCTTTCATTTCTGATGGTTAGAGTTAGGGAAAGTATTATGTCAATTCAATGTCCATACTAAAATGTGAAAGTCGTGTGTGTGTGTGTGTTTGTGTGTGCACTTGGAAATAGACATTTGGTTTTTTTAAGCATGAATCACAGGGATAGTTGGATTAGCATTTCAGATGCAGGTCTTAAAATTGTAACACACTCTGTTTTATCAGTAATTACTGTTAATTACTCTTCAGCAAAGCACTAAACCCCTAAAATACTTTAATGCTTTCAGGGCTAATAGACAAACATAAGCAACTCTCAGTTTAATGTTAAGTAGCAGCAGGTAGCTTTTTGACTGCAGTAAGTAGTCATTAAAGGGCATACTCTTTTTCAAGATTACACACATGCCTAAATATGAGCAATATTTTAAAGGTACGTTTTTATTGAGATTTAGAAGCAGGGCTTGCTTTATCCCTTTGAAGTGACTTGATTTCTTAAAGAAACTAGTTGTTAAGATGTTGTTAATACAGCTTTATTAGGAAACCTGCCTAATTTTTTCTAATTTTGTTCGATTACACACAGTTATCCATGGCATTGCTGTTGTTACTAAAGATAAAAACATGCGTGTTTAAGGTGATTTATGATTCTGACTTGACCACCATATGTGTCGGTGCCTGAAGTTTTTGCAATGGTGATAGTTTATAATTTGGGCCTAAATAAGCTGTTTTCCAAGAACAACATCCACCCACAGGTGGGGAACGTTTTTGCGAGATGTTATTGGATTAGCCCTGGACTGAAGCTGGACTGGTTGAGGTCCCCCTGGATGTTGTAGCTGTGTAGCAAATTAAAGTGAAACGCTCTGGATTAGAGAGGTGGTGAAAAAAAAAAGACAAGGAAGAGGTGGTGGACTTTCTAACTGTTCTGCTTTTAGCAAAGTGACATTGAAGTTGGCTTTGTGTATTTCTTCATAAGATACACACCAATGGTATAAGCGAATGGGCTAGTTTTCTTGCAGTATTATTGTGAGGACAGGTCTGACTTTCGATGTTATTCAGAAATTTAAGTTATTCAACAGAAGTTTTGAGGTTTAGTCAAGCATT
This sequence comes from Simochromis diagramma, assembly GCF_900408965.1. Lineage (NCBI taxonomy): Eukaryota > Metazoa > Chordata > Actinopteri > Cichliformes > Cichlidae > Simochromis > Simochromis diagramma. The sequence goes on along the minus strand of NW_024387423.1, from coordinate 5,732,395 downwards.
TAGTGATGATGTTTGAAAATGTTCAGTTATCGTCTTCTACGTCTTCACTTTGTACACACTTTCTTTTCATCGCTGTAGCCAGGGTGATACTACAATTTTAATTATAATTTATTTGTCACTATTAACAGGATACATAACACAGGCTTTTAAGGTTTCTGTCATTAAATTACTTCTTAAATTCCTTGCTTGATCTAAGTGTCTCACCTAATTATAGACCATATTGCAACCATCTTATTTCAAAAAATTATCCACTTCCTCTGTTTTAAGATAAATAAAACGTTCCTTTTTTATAAAGCCTATAGTTAGCAATAAAAATAAACCTTAATTAAAATCAAATTGAATTGGATTAAACTTAATTTTTGCTTCCTTTATGTTTTTGTTCCAAGAAAAAAAATGGAAAACTGCCTATTTCACCTGTTATGTAAAAGTGAGCCTTTAGAAGAGTAACACTTGCTCTCAGTCTCAAATTATCGAATCTCCGATAAATTTGGAGCAAAAACAGTCTTTACTCGTTAATGTGTTAAGTGAATTTCAGTCTGGCATTAGAACGGGGCACAGTACAATTACTGCTGCTTCAGAAATGACCTTGTGGATTGAACTGTAGACAGTAATTTGGGTTGCCAAAAAGGGCATCTAAGAACTAAGTCATGTTTTGCTTGGGGATCAAATACTTCTCACAATGATAGGTGAATCAATTTGTAACTTTTATGTAATGTGTTTCTTCTGGATTTTTGGTTGATGTTCTGTCTTTCTAAATTGAAATGAAACAACCATTAAAAATAGAGACTGTTTTTCATTTCATTGGAAGTGAAACTTACAAATTGGCAACTTACAAATTCAGCAGGGGATCAAACAATTGGTCCCTCCACTATGTATGTGTTACCTTATGACTGACTGCTAAACTGTCTTGGGTATATCCTCAATTTTTTTTTTCTAAATTTGATCCTAAAGTATGTGAGAGTTTAAAGCTATATTGATGAGCTGTATCCACTGTTATGCAGTTAAAAGGTTATTGCCATGCCATTGCCATGCCACTTCTGCTAGTCTAGTTTCCTTTGTGCTTCGTTGTGATAAACATAACAATATTAGCACAATCTGTTGGCATATTTTGTGCTATCACACATGCAGATCGCATCTTGGAAGCACATGGTGTTTACAGCAGTGTCAATTCATGGCCTCCTGTTATTGCATAATCATCTAGTTAGGTCACGCGTTACATGTTGTGTCTGTCTGTGCTCGTTATAAAATGAAGTGCCATAAATAAGACTTCTTCCATGCATGAGACCTCAGCTATATTGTCATGAATTGCTGTGTGAAGCAGGCAGGATAGGACAGAAATGCAGACTCACACTCAGAACAGCTTTATTGCTGGACGCCAGGAATACAAAACTTATTAAACTGGGAATACACATGAACTACACAGGCAGGCAGAGCACACAGCGGGGAAATGAGGGAGATCACGACGCAGGACAGAGGGAGACGCAGACATAAATACACACCAGGGCAAACGAGGGAACAAACTACTGGAGGGGACCCAGCCGAACGTGATCTAACTAACGAGACACGGGGACACAAAACTGAACATGATGCACACCAGACAGAAGACTATCAAAGTAAAACAGGAATCACTAAGACAGAGACCAAGTCACACAACTTGACACGGGAGCTGGGAGGAAAGAAAATTCAGGGAGATGAGACGGACCAGGGAGATAACGAGGGGGACACGGAAACAGTTAAGGGAGACGAGACACAGAGAGAGAGCGAGGGAGTGCACATAGTCAAACAGGGTACATTTCATCCTTTTTTTGTCTTTTTTTGTTGTTACTTATTAGCTTTCTTTTGTTGGCCACTTTGAAGATCACTTTGTGTCCAAATATGTTTGAAGTGTTCACAGTATTCTTTTATCTTTTCTGCAGATTTTGATGTGCTGTAATGCAGTTAAAGTTCTGCCCCGTTTTATATTTGTTTCCCACGTCAGAGCTTTTTGTCACAGATAAGTCTTCTTACAGATAAGTCGTAATGAGAAACAGTGGAAGGCTTGGTTTGACAAGGAGGCCCCAGAGGAGGAAGTAGTCCCAAACTCCTATGACCAGTCTCTTGACTGTTTTAGACGGCTGCTCCTCATACGCTGCTGGTGTCCTGACAGGACCATCGCACAGGTAAGGAGAGACATGTTTATGCATGGCTATAGAGGACAGATACAATGATTAAATTCAGTTTTCTTTATATAATGCCAATTCAAAACAAAAAGTTCCTTGGAACATTAATATTGTAATAACTGTTATAAGTTCCCCTGTGAACAAGCCTTTGGTGACGGTGCTCCAGAATTAATGATTGGGTCCTTGGCAGAAGCTGGTTTAGGTTCAGAAAGGGAGGCCATCTACTGCGACTGGTGAGGGGTAAAGAGGAGAGAGAAAAGGAGAACATAGAGAGACCAAGGACAAAACATAAACTACAGGAGTGAGAAGGGAAATATTAACAGTATGAATATCGCAGTGTAAACTTTAAAAGCATCAGAAGAGTCTAACCAGCCTATAGCAGCATAGGATGGCTAAGGGTCACCCAATCCATTTTCTTTCATTAGAAAGCCAAACATTGGTTGTCTGTTCTGTTTTTTGGTCATGCTTTTGCCTCCTTTATAATATACAACACAACAAGTAGAACAGGCAATGTAAATCTACTTTTCTCATTTCTATCATAGTGCATTTTCAATAGTATACTGTAGACTGCAATTAAAATGAATAATTACCACTAAAGAAAGAGAAAAGGCTTAAAGTTGCTAATCTGAGAGTTAATGGCTTAAGGCTTGGGAAGAGATACCTCCTGACTTAAAAATACAGCTACATAAATGAGACACGGACCACAAAACAAGAATGTATAATCTCTTAATCTTCACTGAAAGCTGCTTGGTCAAAGCTCTTCTTGAGATAAGAAGCAGCTTGTATAACTTGTTGTTATACAGCTTTCACCCTCCAGCCTGCTGTGCCTGAATATTTACAGTGGCTAAAAGATATTCAGTTTTACTGATGGATAACTTTCTGGCCCACTGAAGACAAGCCTGGAGTCCAATTTATTTTGTTAAACTCACAGTCCAGTCCACAGTTGCCCTAGCCTTAAGGGTAAAAAGAGTTAGCCAGTAAAGAAAATGCTTTGAAGAATTATCTCAGTTCTCAGCTTTCTAGAAAGTAAATTTATTCCAATATATACTATTGGACTACTTTGCTCAACTCTTTGCATTACAAAGCATTTAAAAAATTACATCTGCTTTGCATCATATTCTTTCCTTTAGGCCCGTAAATACATAATGGATGCAGTAGGGGAGAAATACACTGAAGGGGTGATTCTTGATTTAGAGAAGATGTGGGAGGAGTCGGACCCACGAACACCTCTCATCTGCTTCCTTTCAATGGGCTCAGATCCAACTGACTCCATTATAGCACTCGGGAAGAAGCTGAAAATCGAGACCCGTTATGTATCCATGGGTCAAGGACAAGAGGTCCACGCACGCAAGCTTCTGCAGCAAACTATGGCTAATGTGAGTGGTGGGATATTACTGCTGTTTTAGCAATACAGATGTTCTGTCTCTAAAAATGTGGTTTGGAATTTATAGAAATTATTTAGGGTTTTCTTGAACTCCTCATTTATAGTCTTCGTCATGGATGATAGGCATACTACTGTGTTTGTCCCCAGGGTGGCTGGGCCTTACTCCAGAATTGCCACCTGGGTTTGGACTTCATGGATGAGCTCATGGACACTGTGACAGAGACAGACTTTGTCAACGACAGCTTCCGCCTTTGGATGACCACTGAGGTCCACAGACACTTTCCCATCACACTTCTCCAGATGTCCATCAAGTTCACCAATGAACCACCACAGGGCCTCAAGGCAGGGCTTAAGAGGACATATGGCGGTAGGTTTGGCTCACTTAAGCTCACATTAAAGAAGTCCAGAAATACTAGCCAGTTTAATAGATCCAATTTATCTATGTGATAAAGAAAGAGGACCTAAGAGAATGAAATATATTCCAATATTGATGTGTACATTTGGAGATGCAGCTATACAAAACACCTCTACTTCGTGATATCCATGATAGGAATAAGTAAGTGAATAAAAAGATGGAAATGTGGGAGAAACACCTGTTTGATGCTATATTTATTGTATTCCGGATTTTGTTTTTTACCCATGTTACCCAAGGTTAGTAAAATTTTAAACAAGTCTGAGTTATCTAGTCTGTGTTTTGGTCCAAAACAAGGGTGAAGAAAGAAAAGAATCTTTAAAATGTAGAAACCAGCTGTCTTTTGCTGGCTCAGATGACATGGTTCCTGGAGGGGAATTGAGATCGTATCTACAGCTTGAATTCTGATTTCTATTAGTAATTGCAGTTTGGTATTATATCAGAAAGAAGGTATTATTTTGACTGACATATTCAGTTCACTATCTTTTTTCCCACATTTACGCAACAAATCCTAACTGTTCGCTAAAAAGGAAATCTGTGTGTGCATGTTTGTGCAATGCTTGGTTTTAGAATTAACTAACTTTATTCAGTTATGGATTATTTCAATACATTTCTGTAGATGTTACACTTAGCCTCCTTTTGGGCATGCAGTACATCTTTTTGACCTGCATGTCCCTGACCAGGTATAAACCAGGACCTTTTGGATGTCAGTAACATGGTGCAGTGGAGGCCGATGCTGTATGCAGTAGCCTTTCTTCACAGCACAGTTCAGGAGAGAAGGAAATATGGCCCCCTGGGATGGAATATTCCCTATGAGTTCAACCAGGCTGATTTTAATGCCACTGTCCAGTTTGTTCAAAACCATCTTGATGACATGGATATTAAGAAGGTAGGTAGAGTAATGCTTATTATTCTGTGTGATTAGGACTCTTGACCATAAAAAAAAATGTTAAAAGGGTTGAGATTTAAAGAAAGGATATTGTAAATACTTATCAACAACAACCATCTGCTGGGAGTTTTAGAGCTTTCTGACTGTGTATGTATTCAGTCTGCTCACAAATTATATTGCACATTCATGAACAATTTTTTTGTCATCCTTTATCACTGTTTTATCATCTCCTTAGGGTGTGTCCTGGAACACAGTTCGATACATGATTGGAGAGATTCAATACGGTGGTCGTGTGACCGACGACTATGACAAGCGCCTCCTCAACACCTTTGCCAAGGTGTGGTTCAGTGAGGAAATGTTTGGACCTGCATTTAGCTTCTACAAGGGCTACAGCATCCCAAAGTGCTCCAGTGTTGACCAGTATCTAACATACATTCAGGTCAGTCTCTAAAAATAAGACATTTCTTAGTGCAACGTGTCTGCCAGAACTCCCACTGTGTCAGTGACTGAAAATTCATTTGTTTCCAGACTATTTCTCTTTTTTTCTCACTCAAAGTTAAGTTCTGTGATATACAGTGTTGGGTAAGTTACTTTAAATGAGTAACTTAGTTACATTACTAGTTACTTCTATCAAAAGTAACTCAGTTACTTCAAGTTACTCGTTACTTTCAGAGTAACTAGTTACTAGGGAAAGTAACTTTGGTTTTACTCAGAATTCTCTTGTTAATGTGTTGCTTCCATAACTGGATACCCAGCAAGATTCTTCTTCTAGCTTGCTTACTTACCACAAGTGCACTGTGCCACCTACCAATAGAAAGGAAAAAATAATGTGCACATTTCCACGAGAGAAATCCCACGCCTGATTCTATCCTAGCCTGCTTTTTACATCCAACACAAAAACTGCAGTCGTGGTGCTTTCGATTGTACTCAGAACTCGGAAATTCTGCCTTCTGAATAGGAAGATGTAGGTAACACCAGACTGCAGATGAGCTGCATACAGGGCTGGACTGGGACAAAAAAATCGTCCTGGGCATTTTGACTAGAGACCAGCCCACCATTATAGGAAAAATCATAAAGCCTTTGAATGAAAATAAATACTGTTGTGACAGTGATGTACACTGTTCTGATGGTATATATGTATCAATCTATCAATTGTTTGTTGTAAGACTCAGATAATTATTTTTTAAAAGTGAGACATTTTAAATGAGAATAAGAAAGTATTTCCTTGTGCCCCCCTTTCCCTTTTAATGCCCTACATGGACCCCTGGCAACACTTTGCTAGACCCGCCCCTGCACAGTTACCAGCTGTCAGCTACTTAGAAAAGGATCCTGGTGTTATTTATCTCTCAGAAAGAGTTCATAACTTCCCTTTAACTCATTCATGTCACCTAAAAGGTAAACCTGTTTCTCCATCACAGCTCTGATGATTCAGTAAGGACATCTCCTGGTTTCATCTTCATGTTTCCCACTCACCACATATCCAAACCGACATCATGACCAGCAGCTTTACAGCTGTGGCTCCAGCAAACATCAGCTGATACTAGAAATTAATATTAAATAAATTCTAACAACAGCTGATCAAGCTTAAAAGTGCTGCTGTTGTTTACCGCGACATCCGCTGGTTTCCTCTTTCTGGCGCAAAGTGGGCGATAAATAAACGGGAGAGAAAAGCCGATCAGCTGATCACTGATCAGTTTCATGATTGAAGTAGAAACAGGAGAGGGAGGGGGGAGAATGAGAGAAGAAGAGGCAGCTGTGCAGCGTAAGACACAGAATAACTCCAGCTTTGTGTCTTTTTCATTGTAGCTGAAGCCCGGGACAAACTGTTCCTTTTCACCTCAATAAGAAACGCGTAATATTTTCTCTGAATACGAGACGATTCTGTTTTTTACGGGACGGTTGGCAACTCTAATAATTAACCTTATGAACAAAATAAAGTTCAACATCAGTAACATAGCACCACCCAGCTGTATAGAAACTCCGTCATGCTAGCTAGCACGCAGTACAAAAAAGTCAGCATAACGAAAATAAACTCCACCTAAACTTGGTTCATATCTGACCCAGATGGACTGCAGGTTATAACTTCTTACCTGAAGTTCAGTTCACCTGACACTGGGACCGGCGGCGCTTCGGGTCTCTCCTCTTGCCTCCCTTTATCTCATCCACCTGCTGGCTTCCACCACTTGCTAATGTTATTGAATCTGTGGAAGCTCCGCGATAGCCACCACACGAAGTAACGAATAACGAGCCTATCTAAGGCTTACTCAGTAAGGAGTAACGCGTTCCTGGTTTTGGCATAATAACTAGTTACCGTGCTCGTTACCACAATAATAACGTAGTTACTGTAATGCGTTACTTAATAACGCGTTAGTCCCAACACTGGTGATATATTTATTGTTTAGCGGGGTGTCATTTATTTATTTATTTATTTGTTGTTGCTTTCTTGTGATGTGCTCTTGTTACATCCAAAATGCACTCTATGTGAGATTTCACAGATTATATATATGAGTTATTAGTGTGCTTAACTTGTAGGTGTGTGTGTGTCTAGGGGCAGTTCCTGAGCTTGTTTCATTAAAGGTAGTTTCATTATGATGGATGCTTATGGCTGTCAGGCTCAGCAGGCCCATTGTATTTGTGCTGCTTCTTAAACTGAGAATGACAACACAGCCTTAGAAAACTCATGCACAAACCTATACATATGCATTCAACGGCATGCACATATAGCACATTAAATCTGTAAATGTTGGGCAATTTCAATTTTTTTTTACATATTTTACTTCTGTATGCTGCCAAGACTTGATGTTAAATGAAAGTTTCCACTCGTAGCTTTTATTAAAGATGTTAAACAGAAGTCTTGCATCATCTGTTCATGAATTGAAGCCCTTTTAGTACCCAGTTATGAATTGGACAAAGTTGCATAAGGATTGTTTTTAGTATTTGGATGAAAATTATTTACATGAAGTCCAGAACCCATAGTCATCATCAAATGCCTTGCTGAAGAATTAAAAGAACACAGCAAGGGATGCAGGCCATTCTGTCTAGTATAAGCTATCTCTGTTTTTCTGTCACCATCCATTTTTCTTTCCGTATGAGCCACCATCCTGATGTTTTACCCTGTCTGAAAACAGAATCCATCACGACTGAAGAAAGTATGATACATCAATAACCACTTGCTGAAGTTGCTGAACAAGCAAAAAACAAACTTGCAGAAATGTGGTTATCTACTGGTACTGTCACACATTTTGAAGTGTTCTAGTTCAGCAGATAAAAGAACTGAGGTGAAGCCTGTGAAATTGAAACATTCTCTGTTTAGAAGGGCAAATGTATATCTGCTAAATCATGCTGTAAACTGGGTTAAGAACTGTCCCAAATATAAAACAAAGCAAGACAAAACATTTGTCATCAGCTGGTTTTGTCTAACTGATCATATTTAAATATTATACAGTACTTAAAAACAACACAACGCTGTCACGCTGATGGTAAAAACACAGGCCTTTACCACAGTGCCGCTGTGCCACTTTATTTTTTAACAAAACACTACGCTTTATGTATAAAGAACTGCCTATTCTACTACTTATTGAAGAAAAAGAATCCACAAAAGATTACTTTTACTTTCTTTTATTTGTTCCAGATAAATTATTTTTTTAAAAGCAATGAAATGCATCAGATGTCTCCCATGCTTTCTTTTCTGCTGTAATTTTTTTTTTCTTGAACATAAATTGGTCTATTGAAAATAAAATGTAGTAAGAAACATTACATTTTTTCAATAGGCCAATTTATGTTTAAGAAAACCCCAACAATCAAATGATCACATCTGAGCAAGCACTGGGCGACGGTGGGAAGGAAAAACTCCTTTGTCTTAAAAAGAAGAAACCTTCGACAGAACCAGGCTCAGATGGTGCGGCTTCTGTCAAGACCGGTTGGGGGTTAGGTAGTTAAAAAACTACTCTAACGGTACAGCACTACAGCTTTTTGGTGGAAATGGGTGGAAGGGTGGGTGTTACACCTCGTTTCATTGGAGGTCTTACAGGTGGTCGGGGTGTAGATTCAGCTTTTTTGGTGGAAATGGGTGGAAGGGTGGGTGTTACACCTCGTTTCATTGGAGGTCTTACAGGTGGTCGGGGTGTAGATTCAGCTTTTTTACAAATAGGTGGCAGAGGGACAGGACTAGGTTGTAGAATTATAACTGATTGGGTGGGAATAGGTTGCTTTCCACTTCTGGATATAGGTGGAACACACATCCTACGAAAAGGTGGTAGGTTGTCGGTCGAAAAAGTTTCCTTTTTCGTTGGTTGTGTGACTTGAGGAGCGGGTGTCAACTTTGTCTTTTTCGGTCTAATGGGTGGCAGTGGAGTCCGCTGTAACTGTTGTTCGTCAGATGCATCTTCCCTGCCTACGTAAATGTATTTATGTTCCTCAAAAAGGGCAATGTCTTTTTCAACTTGACTCATTGCCTCTTCGAGAAACATTTTGTAATTGTATTTTTTGTGCTGTGAAGGGGAGATAGTAAAAGGGAGGGATTGATATTCAAAGTTTAGCTCATTAAACCTCCTCTTTAGGCCCTGGAGAATGTTTTGTTTCTCCTGTTCGGCCAGTGGTTTAACTGTTTCCTGTTGTTTTGTTAACCAGGCATCATTGTCCCGCTTAGCCTTTTCTTTCTCTGCGTTTCTTCTACGCAGGTAGCCTGGAACGATTCCGTAATCGTTTTTCTGTAAATAAAAGGGGACAAGTCCAGATTTCTCAAGGAGCTGCTTGTCCCCTTTGCGTGTATCCACACAAGCAGGTTGAGCCATGACTTTCTTCATGCCTGTGTGTTCTGGTTTTTTCCTGAATGTGTGTTCAGGTTTTTCGCCTTCTGGCCTCTGTGGGCACATTTCGCGATGAGATGGGGCCTTAACTGTTCTTGGCACCATGGTCCTGTGTTCACTTTTATATTTATTTTCTAATACAATTGCTTCCCTGTATTTAGAAGTATACATTTTAGGTTTGGGTGGAGGAAGAGTACTCTACTTTGGGAGAAGGTTATAAGCGCTTTCACCTGCAAGGGAATTCTACAACTGTGTGTCGAGGCACCCCTATTTATAGATTTTTATGGCCTGGCATGTGACATCATAGTGGCCTGGCATGTGACATCATGGTAGCCTGTCTTTGTTCTGTCATTTAAGCCCCACCCCCCTGGTTACTGTTGCTATTGTAACTATTATATTATGAATGCTGGTAGCTAGCATTCCACACACACACATACACTTTTTGCCAAGGTTCCAGCTGCAGTCACCAAGACATGTAAATGTATTTAGTAACCCTCTGGGGTCCAGAGTATAATTGGCTGTTTTTGACTACTTTTGATTTTACCTCTATATTTCACCTTTAAAAAAAATCTTCTTCTTTTTTTTTTTTGGCACAACCTCAAATATCTGAAATTTGAGTTAATTTTTCATTTATACTATATTTGCACAATAGATCTAAATTCAGACAAAAAAAATTCAAAATCCGAGTAGAAAATACTTGTCATTTTTACTGTAAAAGCCACAAACATGTTTAAGGAATTGTTTTCATAACTTGAAATGCGAATAGAAGTTGTACATTTCTAAAAATTACGCACAAGTTTTGCAAACAACTTTATGTTCAGTATAATATATGCAGGTTTTCTTCCTGAATACTATCGTTGTTTATATTTACTGCGGGAAGAAACGGTTTTTATAAGGAAAAACACTAGAAAGCACTCAGTCCCCCTCCCAACTCCCCCAGCCTTTCCTATTGGTGAAAAAATATACCATGTGGACCAATCAAAAAATGATAGGGCAACATAGCATTTAGTTGTTTACGAAGGCGGGCAGGTGTATACATATAGTTTGAGTCTGACGGCTCTTTGTTTGCTTCTCATCTGTAAACTCTGCATACTCTCTCATGTGATTCAGTTTGTTTTGAAAAGTCTCAAGAGGATCTTGAGCTTTATTGTGAAAGGTTTACGTGGAAAACAAACAAGCGTACAGCGGAACCACGCGATGGTTTTACCGTCATTGTTGCTAACGAAAACACGTAAAAACAGGCACTTGCCCGCCCATAGTGTGGTTATATTAAATATAAGAGAAAGAGAGAACTTTAAGAAATTAATATAGCCACTAAGGTGACCGTCAAAACGATGAAAAATACTGCTGTAAACAGTTTATTTTACGACATCACGAAACAAACGATAGCGTAATAGGAAACGATAGACATTTTTATATCGTCATTTGATATATAGCGTTATATCGAACATCCCTAACATACACTCTTATATTTGTACATATATTTATTCTTATAATTCTCAGATTTACCCATTCGTATATTTTGCTTGTTCTTATGTTATTGTATTTTGCACACCTCTGTTGCACACACATAAGAATTTCGCTCACATGTGCTGTACCAGTGTACCTGCACATGTTATGTGATACGGGAAATCTCCAATTTTTTTTAATTTTTTTTTTTTTTTGAGATTAAATAATATACCATTGTAAAGACGACACAAGAGTTCCAGAGGCTCTTCTGGGAGCCAGAGTCGACCAGAAAACGTTTCCCCGAGCTTGAGTCCTCTATGAAGAGCAGCCTTTCCTTATCGGCAGCGGTCACAGCCGCTACAGAGCGCTGGCAGGCTTGTTTCCCTGGGCCTTAAAACTGCAAAGGCGACACGGTGCTGTCACGCTGATGGTAAAAACACAGGCCTTTACCACAGTGCCGCTGTGCCACTTTATTTTTTAACAAAACACTACGCTTTATGTATAAAGAACTGCCTATTCTACTACTTATTGAAGAAAAAGAATCCACAAAAGATTATTTTTACTTTCTTTTATTTGTTCCAGATAAATTATAAATTATTTTTTAAAAAGCAATGAAATGCATCAGATGTCTCCCATGCTTTCTTTTCTGCTGTAATTTTTTTTTTTTCTTGAACATAAATTGGTCTATTGAAAATAAAATGTAGTAAGAAACACTACATTTTTTCAATAGGCCAATTTATGTTTAAGAAAACCCCAACAATCAAATGATCCCATCTGAGCAAGCACTGGGCGACGGTGGGAAGGAAAAACTCCTTTGTCTTAAAAAGAAGAAACCTTCGACAGAACCAGGCTCAGATGGTGCGGCTTCTGTCAAGACCGGTTGGGGGTTAGGTAGTTAAAAAACTACTCTAACGGTACAGCACTACAGCTTTTTGGTGGAAATGGGTGGAAGGGTGGGTGTTACACCTCGTTTCATTGGAGGTCTTACAGGTGGTCGGGGTGTAGATTCAGCTTTTTTGGTGGAAATGGGTGGAAGGGTGGGTGTTACACCTCGTTTCATTGGAGGTCTTACAGGTGGTCGGGGTGTAGATTCAGCTTTTTTACAAATAGGTGGCAGAGGGACAGGACTAGGTTGTAGAATTATAACTGATTGGGTGGGAATAGGTTGCTTTCCACTTCTGGATATAGGTGGAACACACATCCTACGAAAAGGTGGTAGGTTGTCGGTCGAAAAAGTTTCCTTTTTCGTTGGTTGTGTGACTTGAGGAGCGGGTGTCAACTTTGTCTTTTTCGGTCTAATGGGTGGCAGTGGAGTCCGCTGTAACTGTTGTTCGTCAGATGCATCTTCCCTGCCTACGTAAATGTATTTATGTTCCTCAAAAAGGGCAATGTCTTTTTCAACTTGACTCATTGCCTCTTCGAGAAACATTTTGTAATTGTATTTTTTGTGCTGTGAAGGGGAGATAGTAAAAGGGAGGGATTGATATTCAAAGTTTAGCTCATTAAACCTCCTCTTTAGGCCCTGGAGAATGTTTTGTTTCTCCTGTTCGGCCAGTGGTTTAACTGTTTCCTGTTGTTTTGTTAACCAGGCATCATTGTCCCGCTTAGCCTTTTCTTTCTCTGCGTTTCTTCTACGCAGGTAGCCTGGAACGATTCCGTAATCGTTTTTCTGTAAATAAAAGGGGACAAGTCCAGATTTCTCAAGGAGCTGCTTGTCCCCTTTGCGTGTATCCACACAAGCAGGTTGAGCCATGACTTTCTTCATGCCTGTGTGTTCTGGTTTTTTCCTGAATGTGTGTTCAGGTTTTTCGCCTTCTGGCCTCTGTGGGCACATTTCGCGATGAGATGGGGCCTTAACTGTTCTTGGCACCATGGTCCTGTGTTCACTTTTATATTTATTTTCTAATACAATTGCTTCCCTGTATTTAGAAGTATACATTTTAGGTTTGGGTGGAGGAAGAGTACTCTACTTTGGGAGAAGGTTATAAGCGCTTTCACCTGCAAGGGAATTCTACAACTGTGTGTCGAGGCACCCCTATTTATAGATTTTTATGGCCTGGCATGTGACATCATAGTGGCCTGGCATGTGACATCATGGTAGCCTGTCTTTGTTCTGTCATTTAAGCCCCACCCCCCTGGTTACTGTTGCTATTGTAACTATTATATTATGAATGCTGGTAGCTAGCATTCCACACACACACATACACTTTTTGCCAAGGTTCCAGCTGCAGTCACCAAGACATGTAAATGTATTTAGTAACCCTCTGGGGTCCAGAGTATAATTGGCCTGTTTTTGACTACTTTTGATTTTACCTCTATATTTCACCTTTAAAAAAAATCTTCTTCTTTTTTTTTTTTTGGCACAACCTCAAATATCTGAAATTTGAGTTAATTTTTCATTTATACTATATTTGCACAATAGATCTAAATTCAGACAAAAAAAATTCAAAATCCGAGTAGAAAATACTTGTCATTTTTACTGTAAAAGCCACAAACATGTTTAAGGAATTGTTTTCATAACTTGAAATGCGAATAGAAGTTGTACATTTCTAAAAATTACGCACAAGTTTTGCAAACAACTTTATGTTCAGTATAATATATGCAGGTTTTCTTCCTGAATACTATCGTTGTTTATATTTACTGCGGGAAGAAACGGTTTTTATAAGGAAAAACACTAGAAAGCACTCAGTCCCCCTCCCAACTCCCCCAGCCTTTCCTATTGGTGAAAAAATATACCATGTGGACCAATCAAAAAATGATAGGGCAACATAGCATTTAGTTGTTTACGAAGGCGGGCAGGTGTATACATATAGTTTGAGTCTGACGGCTCTTTGTTTGCTTCTCATCTGTAAACTCTGCATACTCTCTCATGTGATTCAGTTTGTTTTGAAAAGTCTCAAGAGGATCTTGAGCTTTATTGTGAAAGGTTTACGTGGAAAACAAACAAGCGTACAGCGGAACCACGCGATGGTTTTACCGTCATTGTTGCTAACGAAAACACGTAAAAACAGGCACTTGCCCGCCCATAGTGTAGTTATATTAAATATAAGAGAAAGAGAGAACTTTAAGAAATTAATATAGCCACTAAGGTGACCGTCAAAACGATGAAAAATACTGCTGTAAACAGTTTATTTTACGACATCACGAAACAAACGATAGCGTAATAGGAAACGATAGACATTTTTATATCGTCATTTGATATATATCGTTATATCGAACAGCCCTAACATACACTCTTATATTTGTACATATATTTATTCTTATAATTCTCAGATTTACCCATTCGTATATTTTGCTTGTTCTTATGTTATTGTATTTTGCACACCTCTGTTGCACACACATAAGAATTTCGCTCACATGTGCTGTACCAGTGTACCTGCACATGTTATGTGATACGGGAAATCTCCAATTTTTTTTAATTTTTTTTTTTTTTTTGAGATTAAATAATATACCATTGTAAAGACGACACAAGAGTTCCAGAGGCTCTTCTGGGAGCCAGAGTCGACCAGAAAACGTTTCCCCGAGCTTGAGTCCTCTATGAAGAGCAGCCTTTCCTTATCGGCAGCGGTCACAGCCGCTACAGAGCGCTGGCAGGCTTGTTTCCCTGGGCCTTAAAACTGCAAAGGCGACACGGTGCTGTCACGCTGATGGTAAAAACACAGGCCTTTACCACAGTGCCGCTGTGCCACTTTATTTTTTAACAAAACACTACGCTTTATGTATAAAGAACTGCCTATTCTACTACTTATTGAAGAAAAAGAATCCACAAAAGATTATTTTTACTTTCTTTTATTTGTTCCAGATAAATTATAAATTATTTTTTAAAAAGCAATGAAATGCATCAGATGTCTCCCATGCTTTCTTTTCTGCTGTAATTTTTTTTTTTCTTGAACATAAATTGGTCTATTGAAAATAAAATGTAGTAAGAAACACTACATTTTTTCAATAGGCCAATTTATGTTTAAGAAAACCCCAACAATCAAATGATCCCATCTGAGCAAGCACTGGGCGACGGTGGGAAGGAAAAACTCCTTTGTCTTAAAAAGAAGAAACCTTCGACAGAACCAGGCTCAGATGGTGCGGCTTCTGTCAAGACCGGTTGGGGGTTAGGTAGTTAAAAAACTACTCTAACGGTACAGCACTACAGCTTTTTGGTGGAAATGGGTGGAAGGGTGGGTGTTACACCTCGTTTCATTGGAGGTCTTACAGGTGGTCGGGGTGTAGATTCAGCTTTTTTGGTGGAAATGGGTGGAAGGGTGGGTGTTACACCTCGTTTCATTGGAGGTCTTACAGGTGGTCGGGGTGTAGATTCAGCTTTTTTACAAATAGGTGGCAGAGGGACAGGACTAGGTTGTAGAATTATAACTGATTGGGTGGGAATAGGTTGCTTTCCACTTCTGGATATAGGTGGAACACACATCCTACGAAAAGGTGGTAGGTTGTCGGTCGAAAAAGTTTCCTTTTTCGTTGGTTGTGTGACTTGAGGAGCGGGTGTCAACTTTGTCTTTTTCGGTCTAATGGGTGGCAGTGGAGTCCGCTGTAACTGTTGTTCGTCAGATGCATCTTCCCTGCCTACGTAAATGTATTTATGTTCCTCAAAAAGGGCAATGTCTTTTTCAACTTGACTCATTGCCTCTTCGAGAAACATTTTGTAATTGTATTTTTTGTGCTGTGAAGGGGAGATAGTAAAAGGGAGGGATTGATATTCAAAGTTTAGCTCATTAAACCTCCTCTTTAGGCCCTGGAGAATGTTTTGTTTCTCCTGTTCGGCCAGTGGTTTAACTGTTTCCTGTTGTTTTGTTAACCAGGCATCATTGTCCCGCTTAGCCTTTTCTTTCTCTGCGTTTCTTCTACGCAGGTAGCCTGGAACGATTCCGTAATCGTTTTTCTGTAAATAAAAGGGGACAAGTCCAGATTTCTCAAGGAGCTGCTTGTCCCCTTTGCGTGTATCCACACAAGCAGGTTGAGCCATGACTTTCTTCATGCCTGTGTGTTCTGGTTTTTTCCTGAATGTGTGTTCAGGTTTTTCGCCTTCTGGCCTCTGTGGGCACATTTCGCGATGAGATGGGGCCTTAACTGTTCTTGGCACCATGGTCCTGTGTTCACTTTTATATTTATTTTCTAATACAATTGCTTCCCTGTATTTAGAAGTATACATTTTAGGTTTGGGTGGAGGAAGAGTACTCTACTTTGGGAGAAGGTTATAAGCGCTTTCACCTGCAAGGGAATTCTACAACTGTGTGTCGAGGCACCCCTATTTATAGATTTTTATGGCCTGGCATGTGACATCATAGTGGCCTGGCATGTGACATCATGGTAGCCTGTCTTTGTTCTGTCATTTAAGCCCCACCCCCCTGGTTACTGTTGCTATTGTAACTATTATATTATGAATGCTGGTAGCTAGCATTCCACACACACACATACACTTTTTGCCAAGGTTCCAGCTGCAGTCACCAAGACATGTAAATGTATTTAGTAACCCTCTGGTAGTGATGTGTCGGTCGCGAACGAAATGGCTCTTAGAGCCGGGTCTTTGATGTGAACGACGCGAGCCGGCTCCTTATCGCGAGCCGGCTCTTATCACAAGCCCTGGGTTCTTTTTTTTCTTTCTCTCGCCCTCTCTCTCCCACTTTTTTCCCGCTTCACTCCGCATGAGCCTTGTGCTTTGCGCTGGGAAGAGGGGGGAGGGGCGGTAGTTACACACTCAGTGGCACAGGAACAGACACAGAAAGACAGCCAGGGACAACAAGGTCACATTAGAAAGGTATAGTAATCATCCACAACTATTTTCAGTTGCAGATGATAAAGGATTCAGAAAGTTTATTCATGCAGGCCCATATGACAGTGAATATGCATCTTCTTTTTGTTTTCATATTATAATTTACATTTAATTGTGTTGTGGTTTGCAGTGTTTTGTGTTGTTTTCACTTTAAATTTGTAAAAGGAAAAAGCTGAAAATTTAAATAGTTAAAAGTTGAAATGTGAATAGTTGATTTTTGTATTATATGATTTATTTATTATATTTTATGTGGCGTGAATAAATAAAAGTATATTTACGGTGGCCCCTACAGACAAAGCATGTAAAAACTCCAAAACACGTAAAAACTCCAAAACACGTAAACACTCAAAACACGTACAAAACACAACAGAAGTGCTCCAGGATGCTGGGCGCAGTGTTGAGCTTTTGTTACCTAGTGGCTACACAAGCCAGCAAGTACCAACAACCGGATTTGGTGTGTGGTAATAACAGGTAAATGAACATTGTTTTAAATTATTTGAATATATATATAGGAGTGCACAAACAATACACATATGCTTTCAATTGTGTAATTTAAGTGATCTAGGTAACCAGTGGCAGTCCTAGCCTGTTTGGCAATGGGTTGTGTGTGAGACTTTAAATCATCAAACTGTAAATTATAAATTGTAAATTGTTATTGATCCCTTTACCCCGAGTCCTAAAGTGTATATTTATTTTCTTACTCTTCTTATATTTATTGTTTGTTTACTTGCACTGCTGTAACTGGAGCCTCGTCGTCTCGTCTCTCTATATGCTGGACTGTATGTAGCGGAGATGACAATAAAGTTTACTTTGACTTCAGCAGCAAGAAGGTGCACCGAGGGCTCTCGCGCTCATTTTTCGCGTGTAGAATTTCGAAAAAACATCAATGCAAATTATAAGTCTGTATCATAACGTCTGGTGTTTTCGTGTTTGTTGTTTTGTTTTTATTTTGTTTTATTTTGCGAGTTGGTTATTAGATGCTGCTCCAGCCAGTCAGTGAATCCCCCGCCGCCCCGCCCTCTCCTCCCTGTGCCGCAAGCAGCAGGCGCACCTGGCAAACGGAGGGCGCTCTTACTCCCAGCAAATGGGCGATAGAAAACCGATCGGTGCTTATGCCATTCCCAATATGCGCTGGCTGATGTCGGGGCAGCATGAGTACGAGCAATTTTTATTTTTATTTTTTTTTGCCAATGCCCGTGATGCCGCCCCCCACCACAATGCCGCCCCAGGCAACCGCCTGTGTCGCCCGTATCAAAAACCGCTACTGTAGGTAGCTCTGTTTTGGAAGTTCAGTTAACGCTAGAAATGTGTTTTGGAGTTTGTACATGCTTTGTCTCTAGGGGCCACCGCATATATTTATATATAAACATATATAAATAAAACCACTTTTTTTTTTACATTAGTAATTCCTTTTGTGCATAATTTTATATTATTGTTAATAATAAATTAATTAAAGCAACAAAACAACCTGAAGAGCCGGTTCGGAGCCAAAAGAGCCGGCTCTTTTTTAGTGAGCCGAGCCGAAAGAGCCGGTTCTCTAAAAAGAGCCGGAAATCCCATCACTACCCTCTGGGGTCCAGAGTATAATTGGCCGTTTTTGACTACTTTTGATTTTACCTCTATATTTCACCTTTAAAAAAATCTTCTTCTTTTTTTTTTTTTTGGCACAACCTCAAATATCTGAAATTTGAGTTAATTTTTCATTTATACTATATTTGCACAATAGATCTAAATTCAGACAAAAAAAATTCAAAATCCGAGTAGAAAATACTTGTCATTTTTACTGTAAAAGCCACAAACATGTTTAAGGAATTGTTTTCATAACTTGAAATGCGAATAGAAGTTGTACATTTCTAAAAATTATGCACAAGTTTTGCAAACAACTTTATGTTCAGTATAATATATGCAGGTTTTCTTCCTGAATACTATCGTTGTTTATATTTACTGCGGGAAGAAACGGTTTTTATAAGGAAAAACACTAGAAAGCACTCAGTCCCCCTCCCAACTCCCCCAGCCTTTCCTATTGGTGAAAAAATATACCATGTGGACCAATCAAAAAATGATAGGGCAACATAGCATTTAGTTGTTTACGAAGGCGGGCAGGTGTATACATATAGTTTGAGTCTGACGGCTCTTTGTTTGCTTCTCATCTGTAAACTCTGCATACTCTCTCATGTGATTCAGTTTGTTTTGAAAAGTCTCAAGAGGATCTTGAGCTTTATTGTGAAAGGTTTACGTGGAAAACAAACAAGCGTACAGCGGAACCACGCGATGGTTTTACCGTCATTGTTGCTAACGAAAACACGTAAAAACAGGCACTTGCCCGCCCATAGTGTAGTTATATTAAATATAAGAGAAAGAGAGAACTTTAAGAAATTAATATAGCCACTAAGGTGACCGTCAAAACGATGAAAAATACTGCTGTAAACAGTTTATTTTACGACATCACGAAACAAACGATAGCGTAATAGGAAACGATAGACATTTTTATATCGTCATTTGATATATATCGTTATATCGAACAGCCCTAACATACACTCTTATATTTGTACATATATTTATTCTTATAATTCTCAGATTTACCCATTCGTATATTTTGCTTGTTCTTATGTTATTGTATTTTGCACACCTCTGTTGCACACACATAAGAATTTCGCTCACATGTGCTGTACCAGTGTACCTGCACATGTTATGTGATACGGGAAATCTCCAATTTTTTTTAATTTTTTTTTTTTTTTGAGATTAAATAATATACCATTGTAAAGACGACACAAGAGTTCCAGAGGCTCTTCTGGGAGCCAGAGTCGACCAGAAAACGTTTCCCCGAGCTTGAGTCCTCTATGAAGAGCAGCCTTTCCTTATCGGCAGCGGTCACAGCCGCTACAGAGCGCTGGCAGGCTTGTTTCCCTGGGCCTTAAAACTGCAAAGGCGGCACGGTGCTGTCACGCTGATGGTAAAAACACAGGCCTTTACCACAGTGCCGCTGTGCCACTTTATTTTTTAACAAAACACTACGCTTTATGTATAAAGAACTGCCTATTCTACTACTTATTGAAGAAAAAGAATCCACAAAAGATTATTTTTACTTTCTTTTATTTGTTCCAGATAAATTATAAATTATTTTTTAAAAAGCAATGAAATGCATCAGATGTCTCCCATGCTTTCTTTTCTGCTGTAATTTTTTTTTTTTCTTGAACATAAATTGGTCTATTGAAAATAAAATGTAGTAAGAAACACTACATTTTTTCAATAGGCCAATTTATGTTTAAGAAAACCCCAACAATCAAATGATCCCATCTGAGCAAGCACTGGGCGACGGTGGGAAGGAAAAACTCCTTTGTCTTAAAAAGAAGAAACCTTCGACAGAACCAGGCTCAGATGGTGCGGCTTCTGTCAAGACCGGTTGGGGGTTAGGTAGTTAAAAAACTACTCTAACGGTACAGCACTACAGCTTTTTGGTGGAAATGGGTGGAAGGGTGGGTGTTACACCTCGTTTCATTGGAGGTCTTACAGGTGGTCGGGGTGTAGATTCAGCTTTTTTGGTGGAAATGGGTGGAAGGGTGGGTGTTACACCTCGTTTCATTGGAGGTCTTACAGGTGGTCGGGGTGTAGATTCAGCTTTTTTACAAATAGGTGGCAGAGGGACAGGACTAGGTTGTAGAATTATAACTGATTGGGTGGGAATAGGTTGCTTTCCACTTCTGGATATAGGTGGAACACACATCCTACGAAAAGGTGGTAGGTTGTCGGTCGAAAAAGTTTCCTTTTTCGTTGGTTGTGTGACTTGAGGAGCGGGTGTCAACTTTGTCTTTTTCGGTCTAATGGGTGGCAGTGGAGTCCGCTGTAACTGTTGTTCGTCAGATGCATCTTCCCTGCCTACGTAAATGTATTTATGTTCCTCAAAAAGGGCAATGTCTTTTTCAACTTGACTCATTGCCTCTTCGAGAAACATTTTGTAATTGTATTTTTTGTGCTGTGAAGGGGAGATAGTAAAAGGGAGGGATTGATATTCAAAGTTTAGCTCATTAAACCTCCTCTTTAGGCCCTGGAGAATGTTTTGTTTCTCCTGTTCGGCCAGTGGTTTAACTGTTTCCTGTTGTTTTGTTAACCAGGCATCATTGTCCCGCTTAGCCTTTTCTTTCTCTGCGTTTCTTCTACGCAGGTAGCCTGGAACGATTCCGTAATCGTTTTTCTGTAAATAAAAGGGGACAAGTCCAGATTTCTCAAGGAGCTGCTTGTCCCCTTTGCGTGTATCCACACAAGCAGGTTGAGCCATGACTTTCTTCATGCCTGTGTGTTCTGGTTTTTTCCTGAATGTGTGTTCAGGTTTTTCGCCTTCTGGCCTCTGTGGGCACATTTCGCGATGAGATGGGGCCTTAACTGTTCTTGGCACCATGGTCCTGTGTTCACTTTTATATTTATTTTCTAATACAATTGCTTCCCTGTATTTAGAAGTATACATTTTAGGTTTGGGTGGAGGAAGAGTACTCTACTTTGGGAGAAGGTTATAGGCGCTTTCATCTGAAAACACAATTCAATCGCTAGATTAAAATCACCTGCAAGGGAATTCTACAACTGTGTGTCGAGGCACCCCTATTTATAGATTTTTATGGCCTGGCATGTGACATCATGGTGGCCTGTCTTTGTTCTGTCATTTAAGCCCCACCCCCCTGGTTACTGTTGCTATTGTAACTATTATATTATGAATGCTGGTAGCTAGCATTCCACACACACACAAACACACATACCTTTTGCCCAGTTTCCAGCTGCAGTCACCAAGACATGTTAATATATTTATTAATCAGCACTTTTAATTCGTTTACTTTTCCAAATGGTTATTTCCTTATCAAATACATTGTTTCATCCATTTTATCTGTGATGGCATTCGCTGGTAAAATCATCTGTGGTGTCTTTGAGGGAAAAATGATGGGACAGAGCCTTTCCACTCCTGATGATGCACCAGTACAAACGCAGCAGTGTGTGGGGAAGAAGAGCCAGCAGTCAGCTACGAGTTCGAGAGAATAGACAGACTGTCCTCTCTTTGTGAAGGACTGATAGAAAAATTTCAGCACATACACATTTGTTGACAAAAAGACAAAGAAAGGATTTTAAACTTGTCAAGTTTCTTGTCGTCATTGTCCATGTTCACATGCAGCAACACTGAAAGCAGAGCTAACCATCACCACAGAGTAGTGACTCTTTAATGTGCTCAGTGAATACATTTAGCTGTGTTTGTGGGAAGCTTGTGGGTGATCTTTTCACTGCACTCACTTTATAGTAGCTGGCCAACGGCCTTTTGCTAGAACTAGTATGAATCCCCTCTGTGTCACACCCCCCACAGTCATTTTAACGGGTGAAAAGAAGCAGCTGGTAACTCCACGTGTTCCAGTGGAGATGCTTGCTGTTTGCTCCTCCAACTTAGCCAACAACGAGCTTAGCAGTGACACAAACTGCAGTCCAATGAAGTAGCAGTTTGAAAACCAGGGAAAAAACCAAAATTAAACCAAAAAGCAGGTAGTAGTTCAACTGTTCCATATTGTATAGGATAGGTTTCTGCTATCGCAGGAATGAAAAGATGCTCCATGGGACGCTTTCACAGTGCTTACTGTGAAAGTAAAGAGAATGCACCATGGACATTACCTGTCTGAATAGATTTGTCTCAGTGATGCAAGCAAGTGACCTCTGGCTCGCTAACCATCACTGTTCCTCTTTCTCAGGGTCTCCCAGCCTACGACACTCCTGAGGTGTTTGGGCTGCACCCAAACGCAGACATAACCTTCCAGAGTAAACTGGCTAAGGACGTACTGGATACCATCCTCAGCATTCAGCCAAAAGACAGCTCATCAGGCAGAGGAGAAACCAGAGAATCTGTAGTGTCCAGGCTGGCTGACGACATGCTGGAAAAACTGCCTCCTGACTACGTACCTTTTGAAGTAAGCCTATGTGTATTTGCTTTGCAGAGCGAAGTGTGCAAAGCAACATGTGCAATGTCACTTCACTCACCTTGTGTGCTGTGTGCTCCTCGTGGCTGGTGCAGGCGGAGAGGTGGGGTGTAGTGTTTTTGACAGTAGAGTGTAAAGAAGACCAGAAATAGAAAGAAGTGTGTGTGAATGCAGCTGGATCTTGTTTTATTTTGGTGGCTGTGTCTCCGCTTTTTTTTTTTTTTTTTTGTCGCTAAGAAAAAAACGAAGTGAGAGTGTAACTTTTCTGAGGCGAGGTGCAAAGTTCATCATGGAAAACTGTCACCTCACAACACACCCCGCGAATGCTGCTTTCACTGCTGCTTGCGTGACTGTCTCTTCACACAGCGCATAAAGGTCTCCAAAATAGGAAAAAATGTTTTTTTTAAAAGATGTTTTAAAATGAATACAGCCTGCATGTGGAGCAGAAAGGCCCGTCAGAAATACAGAATATCTTCATTCCTATATTTGTTTCATTTTCAGTGAAGCAAACATGAATTCACCAATACTAACAACAGTAGTAGCTACGAACATGAAAAATGCAGCATAAAGCTCCACTTTAAATACAGTTTTTCCAGAGTAGATATTAAACTTTAGTGATCCCAGGTACATTTCCACATAATGAGATTGTGTGTTTTTACACATCTCTGTTGATATAATCTTTTCTGCCTTAATAAAACCAGGTGAGAGAGCGTCTTCAGAAGATGGGTCCTTTCCAGCCTATGAACATCTTTCTGCGTCAGGAGGTTGATCGGATGCAGAGGATTATAGTTCTTGTCCGAAACACCTTGACAGACCTGAAGCTGGCTATTGATGGAACCATCATCATGAGTGAGAACCTGCGGGATGCCTTGGACTGCATGTACGATGCACGAATTCCTGCACGCTGGAAGAAGGTCAGTTGAGAGAATCACTGTGAGTTTATGTATGGGCTCAAATTGTGGTCATAAATATTTTGTACTTGTAAATGAGTTTTGTACTTGTAAATCAGGATTTGTATGTGTAAAAAGAATTTGTGTGTGTGTAAAAAAGATTTGTATGTGTAAAAATGTAGCATTTTCTGTAAATTCTGTGAATCTCAGGCAGCTCAACTTGCCTGAAGTGTTTCCAGCTGGGCACCGTGTACCTGGAGTCCAGTGTTTTAACCGATGCATGAAACTATACATTTTTAGACATAAGTTGTAACGGCCGCTGTTTTTTTTTTTTTTTTTTTTTTTTTTGTGAGTATTTATTACACGGCGTGCTGCGGGGAAAAGCCTGTTCTAATGTTTGAGTCTAAGGTTTATTTTTTAGCACCTGACGGCTCTTTTTTGCTTCTCATCCATAAACACTGCATACTCTTTCACATGATTCAGTTTATTTTGGAAAGTCTCAACAGGATCTTGAGCTTTATTGTGAAAAAAAAAAAAAAATTACATGTGGAAAATAAACAAGCGGACACGCGATGGTTTTACCGTCGTTGTTGCTAACGACAACGCATACAAACAGGTGCTTGTCCATCCGTAGTGTGGTTATATTAAATATAAGAGAAAGAGAGAAATTTAAGAAATTAATATAGCCACTACAGTGACCATCAAAACGATGAAAAAATATTGCCGTAAACAGTTTATTTTGCAACACTACGAAACAAACGATAGCATAAAATGAAACGATAGACGTTTTTATATCTTCATCCGATATATATCGTTATATCGAACAGTCCTATGAAAGGTGATCATTTTATCTCCGGTGAAAGCTTCTAACAACTATTCAATACAGAGTACTAGATAGCTTTGTTATTTAGTGTCCTTGAGGTTTAGTTGTAGCACACGGGATAATTGATGCTCTTACAAGGGACATTGTCATTATCAGACCAAACTCTAACTTGTTTGTCGTTTGGGCCGTGTTCGTGCTCCTTTTTTATTAATGTACTCATTGTTATAATTGTATACACAGCACACAAATCCATCTCAGTGATAAAGGAAATGGAAAAAAGAAACTTTGTTCTGATGCCATACTAAAGCAAACAATAAAAAGCTAGGACTTTTTTAGGGCTTTTTGTTTTTTTTAGAATTATTTAGCTGACAGTCAGGCTGCATTCACAAACACAGCATTGTTAGAATAATTCAGACTGGAATGGGATTCCTGGCTGCAACACTGATTTCTTTTACCTGCAGTTTTATCCTTTTTCTGAATCATTTGCCTCCAGTCTATTGTGTTCTGTTGTATTTTTTTTCCCATTGTGTCAAGTCTCTTTTTTTCACTTGCCCACACCATGTTTCATAATCCATGTCTTATCTCCCCTTTTCTTCTCAGAGCCACCTGGATGACATGTTTCAGCGTTTTATTGTACTCTTTTGCTCATGTTATTGTTTGTCTGTCTCCTTGTTGTTTTCAGTCATCGTGGGCCTCCAGCACCCTGGGGTTCTGGTTCACGGAGCTGCTTGAGCGGAACCGTCAGTTCCAGGCCTGGATCTTTGAAGGGAGACCCAACTGCTTCTGGATGACAGGTTTCTTCAACCCGCAGGGCTTCCTGACAGCCATGAGACAGGTACGCACGACATCAGGCTACCTACCATTTACCCACAGCAAGGGAAAGACCAGATGGCACGCAGAGGGAGAAGCAGGCACACAGCCACATTTACACACGCATGCAAACATGCACAGACACAAACACATACACAGGGACCTGCAAGTAGTAGTAGTTATTTTTTTACAATGCATGAAATTCATTTTGCATTCAGACAATATGCTGAATTTGTCTTTAAACCCTATCCCTGTTGTGAATTCTGCAGGCACGAGCATGGTAAATGGCAATTTTTGTATGAAATTGCCGTTCCTAGTCTTCCTCTCTGACCATTTCTATCTATTGGTGCCATTTGTGTGCTCTGATCTGGCCAATACTGGTAGATTGGCAGAAAGTGGGAATAGTTTTATGGGGAAACAACATCTGTATTATACCTGTACTTTACTCCTGCCATCTGTGGTTCCAATTTTGCATCACAAGTACATGACAGCAAATGTATGTTTAAAGTTTTCTGGAAAAGTGAGAGCAGATGGGATCTTCAACTTGAAGAGATTTTGAATGTTAAATAATTTATTTAGCAAATCCAGTGATTTATCAGTTTTGAAAGGCTGTAATGTTCAATTCAATTCAATTGTATTTATATAGCTCCAAATCACAACAACAGTCACCTCAAGGTGCTTCAGGTAAAAACCCTACAATAATATAGAAACAAAAAAAAACCCAAAATCAGACGACCCATCTTTGAGAAAACAATTGGTGACAGTGGGGAGACAAAACTCCCTTTTAACAAGAAGACACCTCCAGCAGAACCAGGCTCAGGGAGGGGAAACAGGACAGGAGCAATACAACAAATATTTAAAGAGCTCATGTATATGAAGATAATTGAGTGCAGTTACATACGACAGGCTCAAGCTTGTGTCATTGCTCTTTTAAGGTAAACAATTCCTCCATGCTACTGAACTTTTATCTTGGGGGTTTGAATCTAATAGTTTGCTGAACATATACTTTGATTGGTGGCTTAAATCAGTGTGTTTTTAACTGAATTTGGTGGTAAACAGGAGTCTTATTACATACAGTAACAGTGAAAATGAACTGAAGTGTAGACCTGAGAGTTGCAGTATGCACTGAGTAAAGGATTCTACTTCCAAGTGAATATTTTGAAGAGCCTGGATCTTTCACCCGGATAAAGGAAATATTGAGGATGTAGATTTCTGTATTTTACTAAGAAGAGATTTGTTTGACTACTGATAGATACCAAATATAGCCCTCAGTCCTACCACTGAGCTTCTCAGGAGATGTACGTGTTCTCTGATTCTGTGTAATGTGCCTGAAGTTGCTAGCTTGTTTTATCTGAGATGCTTATGTGCCTGCCTTTGTCATTTGTTATCAGTCTCTGTCTCTCCCAAGTTTGCCCACTAAGGATTTCTTTTTTTAAACTTGAAAATGAGAATAAAATGACTGAGGCCATAAAATACTCACATTTCACTTAATTTGTCATACTGGAGTTATTTTTTTTCCTTTTGCAACATCATCTCACAAAACAACTCCTGTGATGCAGTGCACTTATCTCCCAGTAGTGGATTTTGGTGTTCCTATTGTTACAGACCTTTTATCAAAATTGATTTTCATGTGGGAAAACCATTTCAAAATGTCACTTCTGTCATTTATGTGCCATTCACATGTACTCGCAGGAGATCACTCGGGCGAACAAGGGCTGGGCCCTGGACCGCATGGTGCTGTGCAACGAGGTGACGAAGTGGATGAAGGATGACATCAACCAGCCGCCCACAGAGGGAGTGTACGTCTATGGTCTTTACCTGGAGGGAGCTGGCTGGGACCGCCGCAACTGCAAACTTATTGACTCCAAACCCAAAGTTCTCTTTGAGATGATGCCGGTGATCAGGATGTATGCTGAGAATAATGGTGAGTTATATTATTTAGGAACAGTGTGGAGGGGAAATAAAAAAAACAAATCTTTTGGTGGAGCAGCTTTATATCCTACCTGTCTTCTCAATGTTTGCATCCCACACAGTCACTCGTTGGATGTAACATTTAAATGTCAAGCAGAATAAGTGTTATTTATTTTGTCTGGGAATAGATTACCAGCAGTATGTGGCACAGTGTTTGTTCTGGATAAGGCCAAAGTATATTCAGACAGACACAGACCCCCATGGATGCCTGCGAGCAAGGCTTCCTGGGAAATGAACTAATGATCCAATGATACGCATAATGCAGTTTGTTTACACCACGTCCCCTCCCAGCATTTCCCATACGAAGGCAGCCTGCTACGTTTGAGTGTGTCAGTGCAAAGGAGACTGCTAAAGGGATGCTTCAGTAGACAAGTGCTTGGTGTGTGTGCCGTGCACGTGTGTAGGCATGAGGTACAAGAGGTTGGAAAGCTGCTCTACGTAATTTTCACTCATGCAAAGGGATTAGTTCCATCCTTGTCCACATACAGTGTCGTTTGTAAAGACACAACAAGCCTGTTTGTTTGCTCTGAGAAAATTATTTTTAGTTTTTTCCCCTGCTGATGCATGAGCAAGGAGCACTGCTGTTGCTATTCTACTGGCAGACTAACAGCAAAACAAGCAGCAGACTGGCTAAAGAACTATAAAATGGTGCTGAGGGAGTACTGGGTAATAAGCGTGCTCTCCTATCTAATTCGAGCTGATTCCTAACTACATAAAAACAGATGTTTCTTTTGAGCACAGCTGGGTGTCCCAGTGGCATCTCTGCACTGATGTAAATATTTCATTGAATTGAAATGATTCTAGTTAGAAACACAATTAAGGCACAGTTTGGCAGCTGCTGCTCTCTCTCATTAGTTTTCATGAAAAATGCCATTTTTGATTTTTCTCTTTCCACTTTCTGCAGCAAATGCCGTGTTTCTTTTCTGTGTTGCAGGTGTAAAAGACTCCCGCCTCTATTCCTGTCCAATCTACAAGAAACCCACCAGGACAGACGTAAACTACATCGCAGCTGTAGACCTGAAAACCTCCCTTCCTCCAGAATACTGGATCCTGCGTGGAGTGGCGCTCCTTTGTGATGTCAAATGACTGCTTCATAATGAACACCGACACATACAGCCGTTATTCATTTTCCCTCAGTTATAGGGATGGTTAAGTGTGCAGGGTTAAAAAGCTCTCATCAAGGTTAAATCTATTTTTAGCATCATTTCTGTATGAGGGAAATATGCAGCTCCATAGTAAAGGAACAAACAAAGTGACTAACAAATTTTTACAGTCAGTGTCAGGAATTGTGGATAGATACTGGGTTTTTCTGTGCAGTCAGGCCAAGGTCAGACCCAGAATTAGCACGTTCAAAAACATCATGTCAGTGTTTTTTTTTTTTTGTTTGTTTGTTTTTTGCTTGAGGTCAACAGAAGCATAGACGTCTGTACTGTGGCTGCTAAAGGTCCTGTGTAAATGTTCGAATACTCTGGTATGAAGCCCCCTGTCTCTTTGGGTTCCTCTTTTCATTCAGACTAGTTGGACCAAAATGATCTAATGTTTTTGAAATAATTTACACCCTAAAGTCCAGACATATCGTAGCCATCTGCATGCTCACCCAATGTCAAGTCTGTACAGTATTCTAAAGGTAAACCAAAGACCTTTATTCTAGTTATGATGTATGTATTATAGTGACATCGTCAGCTCATTTGATTACTCACACAGTCCAGTTTCATTTGACGAATAATATCAGTTCAGCACGTACTGTACGGCTTTTCATTACGTCTGAGTATTACAAATCCTGACATGTTAATGAACTGAGCTTGTCATATTCGAAGAATCCTGAGGGTAAATAAAGGCACTGTAGCACTGAAATACATAGAAATTTTAATTAGGTTTTTACAAAAAACAACTTGCATCATCAAAACATCAAAACACTTTTTTGGTAGTATTTTCTTTTCTTACAAAACCACCATATCATATGTGATCTAAAGCTACCCTGTACACAGGTCAGGCATGGATTTCCCAAGAAAGTCTTAAATGTTTGTAGTTTTTTAATTGAACCTGTTTTGTAAATCTTTGTGGCTCACGGGGCCAGGTGCATATAAAACTGTGTACCCACAAACAAAAGTCTGCATTCTTTCTGTCAGGGTCGCAATATAAAGTGCATGCTAAGATAAAACATTTTATAGCACAGTTTGTAGAGTCACCAAATGTGTCATGTTATGTGTGTCTGGATGCCATTTTAACCTTTGTCCCGCCTTCCCACATTCAAATCAGCTTTTATTTACAAAAAAGAGAGATGAGCTCATGTGCAGATGCAAACTGGATCCAAAGATGAAATAACAGTTTACCACTTTAACACTGAAGGAATTTACTTTAGTGCAGGACCTTAGAGAAGCTTTAATGTATGCTGTTTATTTTAACTTAAAGGCTGGGTAAACTGTATTTAAATGACAATCCGTCACATGAATTCAGTTTAGGCTTACAGTGCCAAATCACAACAACAAGGTGCTTTCTACTGTAACATACAGACCTTACAGTTAATCTGGATGAATGATGGCAAAATTGTAACCTTCATAATGTGTGTTTGTCAGGGTTTTTTGGTCATTTTAACTCACGCTGAATCAGACTACATATTTAACTGCTGAAAATAACATTACGAAGTCACCGTTGAGGATTTTATTCTAATTAAATCATCCAAGAAAACTTGGAAGAAAAAGACGCATGATTTTACAGAAAGGTTTATCATTCATGTTTTCATTTTAATCTCTTATTTATTCTGCTTGTGGCTCTAAAAAAAAAAAAAAAAAACACCCCCAACTATGTACACCTGTTTTTAAGTGTGTAAAGGGTGTCCATTGATACAGCACATCCTGTTATAAATTGCATGAAAGCAATGTGTTTGTACACATCTCAAGTCATTTATGCAACTGGCCCCAGATTTTCCATTTTCAGCAAGCACTGACAAATCTGATCAATGTCCTAATCACGTCAGTCAATGCAGCCAAGGAGAAACTGGAAAGACTGTTTTGGAAAACACTGCCCTGCATGAATATCAGAATATATTCATAGATTCTACTTTTCATTTGTTTTTCCTATTATAGTCCTAGACTGTTTGTAAAATACATCTAAGACTTGGTGCTTCTAACAAGGTCGATGGACTTATGTACACATAGTACACCTTGTTTTCTGGCTGGTTTTTTTCTTCTTCTTAACAAGACACATTTTACCTTTGCAACAGTGGCTGTGACATTTTCACTTGTATTGGTTTGACCTTTGCTTTCATTTTAATATCAGATTTTTCATTTCTGGCCTTTTGTGTTACCCTAGGACTTTGCTTGAGTTCGGGAAGCAGGTAAAAGTTAGTGGTTAATTCATAACCTCTGTTATCTTTGGGGCACCAAAGTCTTTATAAGACTCTGCTGAAAACTGTTGCCATGAAGTTATTCTTCTGCATTCATATGGTGCTGAAATAACACAAACAATGAGTTCCCAAACGGAGAACGCACATAAATCCCCTTCAAGTGAGAACAGCAGCTCAACAAATCCAGCCAAAACTGTGACGTAGTTGTTGGCGTCTGTACACAAAAAAAATGGTAGAACAATGAAAATGTTTGGTGCCAAGAGTTGGTAAATGGTGCAATTAAAGCAGATAAAAGTACAAAGACAAGAAACTGTCTTCCTAACTCTGGAAATGCTGCCATGTTAGGGGCATGCAGAGTCAAAAGTTATTTGGCATCCAAACTGTATCCTGTAGGGTGAGATAGGTTTTGATGCACCTTGCTGATAAGGGGTTTCTATGATAAAGCAACTACCACAAGCCTCCCAGAACTGAGGCAGAATATTAATTCAGCCCATTGGAGATTTTCACTCTCATTGAACTTGTACATTATTACATCAGACTGACTTGTGCAACTGTGTTTTTTCCAGCTCCCACATTCACATTACAGTATATTTTTAGGTGTTACTGCCTATCTCCTGTACATGCTACACTTACAGTTACATAAGTGACAAAATGTATACTACAGCTGTGGCATAGGTAATTTGTAATGCAACAGTAAATCCGATTTTTACCTCCTTGTAGATCAGGTCCCTTTATGCCCCACATTTTATAAAAGCAGCACTGAGAAATTCAAACCTCTTCAATCTGAAACAAAAGTCTTCGTGCCTGTGTAAATCAGGCTCAGGGCATTACGTTCCCCTGTGACAGGGACCGAGTCATCTCCGTGTGCACAAAGAAGGTCCTAAGCTCTCCTTTGCCCTTGACATTGATGATGCCTCTACAAGAGCACATGTACCCCAAGGTTAGAAGGATGTCACTCGTCTCCTCCGTCACCTGCAGGGAGAACCAGATGGGTGATGACCATTTTGCTCATCTTACATGACTGAATTAAATTCCTACAGGCAAAAATACTCAGCTGTCCACAGGAAAATTCTGCTGACCATTAACTCATCAGTAAACGGTTCTTCTTCGATGCAGTGCTTCATTAAAATCCACTGACAGCAGGATTGCGGTTGGATACCTCTTGTTTAAAGTCTAACATTTACGTTCATTTTTAGCCCTAACAGCAAAATGTGTGAGTCAAGCAGAGTTGCCAACACTGGTGCATATTTGGATTCAGTCGTTAATAGATGAAGAAAACAAAAACATAAAAATTCAATGTGTAAGTTAAAGCAAGAGAGTACTCCCAAAGCACAAAGATGAAATACTGTGTGAACAACAAGCAAACAACATTGAAAGCCTGGGAATTTTACCATGAGTAAAAGTGACATTCTGGTAGGCAATATCAATGCTACTTTAAAAGAAATTGTCTTATTTCTGCCTTCTATCTGTCTTAAAATATCATCCGGAAATCATGGAATGCAATTGCGAGCCCTGTAGTTGTGCCGCACTGCACAGCAGATGGCTCTATCAAATGTGTACAGGCCGCGAAATGTAATACAGCCCTCTGAAGACTGAATGATTGCCACAGCCACATGCCATGCAGCAGCTGAAAAACCATTCTGTCTTATCAGTGCTCAGACATGACATAAGATAGGATTTGACGATGCCATGTGATGTCAAGATGATGAGATGTCCTTGCTGTAATAAATGGCACATAAGAAAGAAGAGTTTTATCTTTTTAAGCATCCGTATTGCCATTTAAATGTCTGCAGTATGAAGAAGGAGGTCTGCTGGTCCTTTGAAAGAAACTATCAGAATAAAATACCAGCTGATGTTTGACAGCTGTCTTAACATTTAGTATTGCAGTGAATAGGCAGGGTAAGTGGTTTTTTTTTTTATTTATGTCTTTAAACTCAAACGTTCCCCAAATCATTTACCTGTATTTTCCCCAGGACTCCGGTGCTGTCCATTCTGCTGGCTACATTCACAGTGTTTCCCCAGATATCATACTGGGGTTTCTGGGCCCCAATGACTCCAGCTATCACTGGACCATGGTTAATACCTGACAAAGGAAACATTTTAGTAAACCACAGCTGATCCTTAAGACAGTGTCCCTATTGCTGCCATTCATTTGGAATTACCTTATTATTTTATAGTTACAAATATAAACTGCTTTTTTAGATTTCCTACTTGTTGAAAATGTATCAAAATCAAATGTTGATGCCACTGATTAATTATTGAGTGCTGCTCAAAGCCGACTTGAGCAGGAACCCTACTGCTTTGAGAACGAACAAAGCTTTTCACAAGATTTCATCAGAACATGAAACAGAGGGCGAGCTAAATGCAGCTCAACTCTTAATCCCCAGCAGTCTGGAGGCTGTTCGCAGCACTGAGATGACACTGGGCCTCTCTTTGACTGAGCTTCTGACTCAGTCTCCAGATTGTTGGAAATTGCAATCTGCTCAAGTGTGCAGGAGGCGCATACAGTCTCACAGCTACTGGTTCTGTCCAGTCCCAGTGGGTGAGGGTGTGTACGGCTCTCTCATGGAGCATTTTCAGCCCCATCTGGAAGCAGCAGGGATGTACAGTCACTCACACGCACACTGCTGAGTTAATGGTGCATCCCATGCTGAGATCTTAAGACACAGGTTGAAGGTATCGAACTCTGACTCTTATTGCACAGAGGGAGCTGGGGTATGCCTTCCTGCTGTTCTACCTCTTATTTTAGTCTTACTGCATAAATAAGCGTTATTGTCTTGTTTTGTTTTTTTCAGACATCTGTGCACTCTACATCTTACTGGAACTCTACACAAACAAGGGATGCATAGAGGCTCCATGACAGTGCAATTTTGGATGTATTGCAGTCAAGCTGATTCCTGCTTTTCATACAAAACTCTAGAAGTGGGATTCCAGAAAATATCATAACGAGAAACGGCAACAAGGAATGAAACTCTCACCCCACTGCAGTGATAGTATCTTGTTACATCATGTCATTTACCTGAAACGAGCTGTGGAATTTAATTAATCAGTTTAAACCACTCATTTTCAATTCTCATGTGAGGTCAGTACACTTAAATATGTGAAAGATTACAGTGTAGTCCTGTATATATAAAATATTATATATTTTTTCTATTGTATACTTTGTATTTAATTTCAGCTTCTCTGCATAACTCACCAACTCTGAGTTTGAAGTCATTGAACGAGTGTTTGTTGATAAGATCCAGTTTTCCCATCAAGGCAAATGCAAACTCTACCATGGTCCCTATGTGCATATACTGCCTGTCATGTTCCTGGGAAACATAAAAAAGCACAACTAGAAACACATTAGGTTCTTGCATAATGTGCATACGGCAGTCACACAAAAATGATGATGTCTTTGTAATGGGCCTACCTGTGATGTGTATTCAGGCCCTGGCGATGTGTTCAGCCCAGTAGCAGCCATATAAGTGCTGCCAATGGTCTTGATCTTTTCCACACCGCTGAACTTCGGTTTGGAAAGCAACTACACATGGAAATACAAACACAGCTCAACTGAATAAAACCCAAATTTATAGCAGCACAGACAATAAAACCTAATTGTATGAATCTGTAAAAAGCAATACTCTTCACTGAGTCAAGCAGTGCAATGGTATCACGGTTTCTGTCTGTTTTTGTGGTGATCTGGGTATTTACCTCATCAAAGTCAGCAATGATTTCGTTGAGGAGCCTGAGGCACTCTAATCCTTCTTTGTTGACGTCAGACTCAGTGTAGAACTCTTTAAAGTCTGGGATAGAGGCAAACATGACACACACCAGGTCGTAGGACTGGTGGTACAGATCCTGCATGACAAAGAGAAGCAGAAGACAGAGTGGAGTCGTTAGCTCGTGCAGGTGCAAAACAATGCTGTAAAATTTGTTATGAAACTGATAAATTACAGATGAAGAGATTTTGAAAGACAAATATGGGATCTGCACCGCATATTGGGGGTTTTCTGTGTTTTATTCAGACCTAAAAAAAACAACAACTTCAAAACAAGTAAAAATCAATCACTGGGCAGCACATGAAACATAATTGACAAATTAAAGGAGGCAAATCACCCAAACCACCATCCAAAACAACAACAAACAGTTGCTTTAAATCTCATTAGAGCATCTTGTTCTTGGACCCTGTTCAAGAACAGAAATGAAGTCAACTGCTGACTCGTCACTCAGGATTTCTGCAGCAGATGCTGCTCTCCTGTTTAATCTTACATGACCTCCAGGATGCCACATTCTCTGAACTCCCTCAGATCTAAAACTTCAGGGGATGTAACAGGATTTACAGCGATGAATGAGTCATGCGAGGCATCATACTGTCACACTACAAAACAAGTGTCCGGTTCATTTAAAGTTTGCACTTTCAAAATAAAAATCTGAGCTTTAGCCCTTATTATTTTAATAAACAACCAATGAATATTTCAGTTTAAATTAATCACACATTTTTTAAACAGTGTATTCAATATTTTGCATTTGACAATTGTGTCTTGATATCCTGAATTAAACATCCTTCTTTTGTGATGCATCAGCGAATGAACGCAAAAGAACTTTGCACATAAACACGCACTTTGAAGAAAATAAAATCTGGATAATGTTACATTTACATTAGTTATTATTATAAAAAACACCACAGATTATAAATTCCTACCTCATTCTTCCAGTTACGGGCCAGGAAGTGCTCTGCGACATGCGCCGGCAGGACATTCTCCAGCAAAACGCGGTTGAGGTTCTCCATGGTTTCAATCTCCTCACACTCCTTCTTGAACTTGTTCTTCCAGAGAAAGTCTAACCTACAGTAATATTCATTCTGTTACAAGAGGACACAGAGGTAAAGAGACTGAAGGTATAGCTGTACAGCTTTCTTCCAAGAAGTCACAGAGAAAAACAGAAACAGCCACAAATATGGACACCAACAAGTCTTAGGACATGAAATGTAAAAAAAAATGCAAGAATTTACATTTACAAAAACCTCATACAGTATGACTTTTGGTCAAGGCAGACAAGACTGACCCAGTGATTTTTGCAGCTTTGCAGTGTAATAACAAGGCCTTCTTCAGAGCCCAAGATCAGGAAGGACAAGTGGAATAAAATGTTCCAGGATCAGGTAGAATTAAAGGCTCTGATGGGATTGATTATTTTTTTTCCTTTTCTTCAGCACTCACACCTCAGGTAGTCTGTGATGGCAACTCTAGTCAATCCTGTTTAATTGTCATATGCAGTGAACTGATCTGGTAAATAAAAATCACCAACCAAGGAAAAACGTGCTCGCAGGACGGGACAATTATGATCAAGCACTGCAGATGACCGGATTGGACAGCACAGATATTACCACATGTTACAGCCAGCAACAAAAATAGAGGCAGTGATTTAAAAACTGTGTGTACACAAATCAGAAGCGCGTGTAACACTTTAGATATTAATAAATAGAATTTATTATTTATGGTGCAGATATAATTACACCTTATGGTAGAGACAACTACTTCAGTAATTTGTATTCTTCAAATACATTTAACTCTCTCTGAAAAGCACATTTAGATAAAGGGACGACCATGTGGAAACTGATGCAGTACTACGGAATCCCGCAGAAGCTCATCAACATCATCCAACAGCTTTATGAAGACTCGTCCTGCCAGATCATCCACAATGGAAAACTGACCAACCCCTGCGCAGTGAAAACTGGACTGAGGCAAGGCTGCATGCTGTCGCCAACAATCTTCCTGATTGTCATGGACTGGATCATGAGAAGAACCACAGAGAGCAGCAACACCGATATCCAGTGGACCCTCACCAAACAGCTGGAGGACCTGGATTTTGCAGACGACATCAGCCTTCTGTCCCATAAGCAGCAACATGCACAGTCCAAGCTTACACGGCTCGCTGAGGAGGCAGAAAAGACCGGCCTGAAGATCAATGTCAGAAAAACGGAGGTGATGCGGTTGAACAACCGACAAGAACATCCACTGCAGCTACAGGGACAAGACTTGGTGGAAACCAACCGCTTTGTCTACCTAGGAAGCATAGTCAACAGCGACGGCGGCACAGATGAAGACGTTAGGAGCTGGATCAACAAAGCAAGGCTTGCATTCAACACCCTGCGACCCATCTGGAACTCCAAAGCCTTATCTCAGCGCAGCAAGATCTGCATCTTCAACAGCAACATGAAAGCAGTCCTCCTGTATGGGTCCGAGACGTGGCGAGTGACCAACACCACTACCAGCAAGATACAGATTTTCATCAACAAGTGCTTGCGACACATCCTCAACATCAGATGGCCTGAGAAGATCTCAAACACAGACCTGTGGAAGGGAACCAGCCAGAACCCAGTCGGTCAAGACATCAAGAAGAGAAAATGGGGCTGGATAGGCCACATACTTCGAAAACCACTAGACAACGTCACAAGGCAAGCACTGGACTGGAACCTTCAAGGGAAAAGGAAAGTGGGGAGACCCAAACAGACATGGAGAAGATCTGTCGAGAGCAAAGTGAAGGGCGCCGGAAAGACGTGAACCCAGCTGAAGAGAACGGCCCAGAACAGAGTCCGTTGGCGTGGTGTTGTTGCGGCCACCAACAGGAGTCTACAGGAAAATTGATTAAGTGTCAGTATCCAGTTCTGTTGTAGCTTTTCAGGACATCCACAGCATCCAGAGTGAAACCATTTCCAGCAGCCTTGCTGACAGTACACAGTAGAGCCCAGGTGATCAGCTCCATCCCATTTAAAAATGAAACAGCAATATTCCTTTGACCATGCCTACTCTCCCTGAGTGACAAAATCCTGAATGTGACACTATTCTAACCTATGCAAAGTAATACACTTTATTTATGATATACTGTGTACATGTATAACAAAAAAAGAATCTGCATTTCTTACGCAAAATACTGGTGAAAAACACTCTTTAGAAGCTTTTAACATCAAGGTCTCAGCGATCTTCCAGGATGGTGATAATATTTTCCAGAGAACTGAGTGGTCAATAGGAAGTAACGATGTAGCTGTTTATTTGCTTATCTTAAACATAACCTGCTCCATTGCACTTTAAGTGTATTGGTTACCTCCCTAAGCAAAAAATCCTTCTTCATACAGTACAGGCCTCGGGCTGATTTGTACAAATATGATGCTCCAATTCTAGTACAAACAATTCAGCAGAACCCCCAAACAATTCAGAAGAACATGTTACTCTCCAGCCTCTGGTTTCTCTCTCACTACTAAATCTCAAATTACATCTGAGTAACAGCAGACTTGCTGATGTAAATCGCTGCCCCTGAGTGACTGAGGGAGGTTACACAAATTGGTCTAAAGATGCCTCTCTTTCAGTGTGTCACAGCAGCCAAAAAGCTTAACCATTTCTACCAAGTTCACTGATTGATTTTCACTTAGAAGATAAATGAGAGCCACTGTTTTTTCCTCACAAAGCTCTGAGATAATAAAGAGATACAGAGAGAGAGGCAGAACCAGCAGCATCAGAGCTACAACTTTGTCTGCATTTATAATCATCCAAAGCATCGCCGTTGTGACATATAAGAAATGAGTCACGTAAAACGTTAGTGGCATTAAAATGTGTTAATCTATGAGAGACCATTAAGGGTCAAAGAATCTAAAGGAAGGTAGGTAAAAGATAAGGCTAAAGCTTAGCAATGCTCTCAACATGCTTCAAAAGACTAAGCTAGCAGCTGGTAAGAACACATCACATGGGAAAATTTCTAAATCAGAGGATTTTTTTTGGTTTTTTACATTTTGCAAATACAGTAAAAATAACTTTCCATCAACATCCAAAACCCGCAGCTAAAAAGAATGGAAAAAGTCCAATGATGGTGTAATAATGGCACACAGACGAAAACTACTTTTCTTTTAGCGATAAACTGTGCAGCAGGAGACAGATGACAACGCCATTCAGACTATTACAGCTTAGACTTACCTGCCTGGCAAGCACAAGCAGAGTGATGAAGAAGATAAAGAGGGATATAGAGCCCATAGTCTTCAGGTCTTTGAGAACTCCTGGTCTGGGCAGGAAAAAAATAGACAAATGTTTTTGTAAGATAAGAAAAAGATAAAGACAGAAATAAAATGCGACTGAACAACAAAAAAAAAGATAGAACAGCAAAAGAGGGCTAGAAAACTAAAAGTTATAGATGAGAAAGGGAATTTTCGACTGCAGTCAGTAGAGATGTCTAGCAGAGCGTTTTATTCCAACCTGTCACTTAATTAAGACTGTCGCTTCTGCTTTGCTGTGACAAGAGCTTGTTTACTGGATGCGTTTCGGAGGGGGGTTAGCCCTCCTGCAAGGGTGTATCGACTAGAGACATTTCTCAAGAAGGAAAAAAAAAAGCAAGTGTTCATGATCCTCAGAGATACAGCTCTGCAAAAACTCTTGAATATAAAACTTCAGTCTTCCACTATCATAAAAAGCAAGGTTTTATCAACGTAGACTCCCACACAGTCCAAGCCCAAAGCATATTGGATGAAAGCTGATGCTAAAAACATTTAAACTGTCAAAAGACCTGCATTCTAATATAAGGAATTTTTACATTTTTACTCTTAATCTTATCTCCAGTAAAAACTGGAGATGAAAAGTAGACGCACTGCAGCTGTGATTCTTCTTCTTTTTTTAATTAAAGAAATAACAGCTGTTAAGATTTTTCCAACTAGAAAAATTATCAAAACTTTTCAGATTTATCAGTTTTACAGTCCGGGACAGTAACGTCCATAACCAGACAGAAAAGTGCCGTCCTTGGTGGGAAATCAGACAATTTAGACATCTGCTGACATTTATTTGCTCACAAAGAAGAAGCTAATGATGCTTTAGACGTCAAAAAATTTTATGTTAGAAATTACATTCAAAAACCTGTCTTCCAGCTCAGAAGAAATCCATATTTTCTAGTGAAATTACAATTGATGTCATAATCTGTAAGGGTTAATTCAATTATGCTCATCTACGGGGGAAGATTTGTCTCTTCATGTCCCAACATCTCTATAGTCTCTCTTAGCAGCTCAGCTCAGCTGTGACTTGGGGGACAGAGCAAAAACTTCCTTTGCATGAGTTAAATAATAACAGCCATTTAATACTATGATGGCAAGTCTGAGTTCATCAAATACTGGGTGACATCCTGAAAGATGGGAGCGCCTCTGATGCCTTGTGATGTCTCAATTTAACATGAGTAGACATAGAAACCAGCAGAAACATTTTGGTGCCATTTATTTTACAAGAAGTAACAGTAACTCATAAAACATATTTCTCATACTACATCATGTTTAATTGATTCTTATATACTACCTATATATAGACACTTGTTCTTATAAAGTTTGGCACTTCCTATCATATCCTTCCATCATAGCATGATTAGCTTTTTCCTTTTCTTTCTGCATGGGTGGGTGCATCATGGCACATAGGGAAACTATTCAATGAAGCTTGGTCTCTGACTTTTTAAATATAGATTTTAACTCTAAAGCAGTTGTCTACTTCACTAGTGAATAAGTGGTGCAATAACATTTTACTGCTATAAAATCTTAAGCTAACCCATCCACCTCCTCTTTTATCGTAGCATGCCTTATAGCTGCAAAAAAATATAATTTACTATTTCTCAGTTTGCTCAGAACTTCCTCCTCGGGCTACCATCACAGTCTCCTAACCCTCTTTGACTGTTTTCATCCATCTCATGCTCCCCCCGAAGTGTTCCTGTTTTTCACTTTAAGCCTACCTGTCAAGGCTTTCGGTCTCGTACAGAAATCTGCTGTATTCGTCCAGCAGGGAGGCATGTGTTTGTAGGATAATGACATTGTAGACCACAACTGCTGTCAACATGATAATCATCTTCAGCTCGTAGTTTATCCTCAGGAACACTGAGCAGGAGATCAGGCCCAGGATGCAACTGTAAATTAAATACTATACAGAAGGAGGAGGAGGAGTAACTGTAAATTTGTAGAAAAACAAAAACCTAAAGTAACAAATTTCTGAATAAAGTATGATGATGATGACGATGTTTGTCTTACAGGAAGGTAGAAATTGTTTTTCCCAGAGAGGGTGATTAGTTCCTCTTTATTGTAAAACAGTGTTTCATTGGATGAATTGTAATTAGGAACTGGAGGCAGCGCGCTGTCTTCCAAAAAGAACTAGAAGAAAAACACAAAGTCAACAGAAATTCAGGACCACAGAAAACAATCCAGGGAATTGTCATGCAAATTATAAATACGCTTTCTCTGCCTGCCTCTTTGCACATCAGCATGGGACAAGATGAAGTAGTCTGCATTAGACTTGCAGGAGGAAAATAGAATCTTGTTAGATAAGAGGCCAATAGTGACAAGCATTCAACAACGTCGTTTGAAGTGAACCTGCAGGATAAAATGAGGATTGGCTGCCCCGCTGAGCAAAGCCAGGTTAATTTGGTTCATACGCCCTGAGCGACTGACCCAAGTCAGACGCAAAATACGATTATAATCTCTGGAATCGATTTGTGTGAAGGTCTAAACCAGGGTCCTGACATTGTGCTTTATCACGCAGCTTCCTTTCAAGCCTCAGGCTTCCATCCCACCTTTGTCTGAGGCTTTATGTTTTGATGGGCTTCCTTGTCTATAAAAATAAACCTCAATCAGATAAATCGGAAAATAAATACAGAAAATCAAAGCAACGATGTAAATGTTAAATACAGCATTCAGTCATCACTGCACGCAAATTGTCTTGGCACTTTTATGAAATGCTGGGTAAACAATCTTCTGGTCTTAGGAGCCAATTGATAGACTCACTGCAAAGAAACAATGCAAGATATTTGCTCTGTAGTTAAATATTTTTCAGGCTTAATTTACAAGCAAGAAAAAAAAGAAAAAAGGAAGAGGGGAGGGGAAGGGCATATTAATGAATGCTACATAATATTTTCCACAGGCTCTAAACATGATGACTGACTTGCT
This sequence comes from Simochromis diagramma, assembly GCF_900408965.1. Lineage (NCBI taxonomy): Eukaryota > Metazoa > Chordata > Actinopteri > Cichliformes > Cichlidae > Simochromis > Simochromis diagramma. The sequence goes on along the minus strand of NW_024387423.1, from coordinate 5,690,803 downwards.
TCTTGCTGCAGTAAATGAAGATATCATTTTTATATTATTCATTTGTATTCTGCAAGGTTGTTAAGAATACAATTTTAAAGAAGCCCATTTCTTTTTGTGAGATAACATGCCGCATTTTACTTTCTAATTATGCTGCAGTTACAAAAAGGAGATGTGTTATCAGAAGGACTGCTATATATATTCCTCGTAAAGCCTGAAAGGTGTGGTCCCACTCCCTCAGTGTAGTACCTGCACATCGAAAAAGCTTACCATGTTGAAGACTGCCATTATAAGTATTAGAGCTGTGGTTGTCATGGTGAGAGTGATGCGGGGCCATGGTTTGTTGGCAATAATAACTGATGACCTCAGCAACCACATCCAAGAAGTGGAGGTGCTTTTACTGCAGTGCTGCAGGAACACGTAGACACACAACACACAAATGCAATAAGGTATGAAAGAGCTGGGATATAATGTCACAAATATGTCACGTGCACAGGAAGCCACAACGATGGACAAGCTAGTTACAATAATCTCAACAACCAAGTGCTAAAGAGCAAATTCATTGCTTTTGTTGACTAAAGATAACTAGTGTGACACAAACTAAACTAAACATAAGTTCAGACGCAGAAGCAACACTTTCTGATTAACCTGTATTTCCTCAGCAGGGCAAAGGAAAAATTCCGAGAGCCATATAATGATGGAGAGGGTTCCACTTAAGTTCATAGCAATTAATGCCAACATTTTAATTTCAACACAAATGAAATAACAGAGCTGCAAAATTACAACTTTAAGTGACTTTATCATGAACAACACTGTTTAGAAATGATCAACAATAATCATTTTTATTAGAAACTACTTGTAATAGTACCTGTGTTTCTTTTGTTATTATTATAATTAAATAAAGACAAAATGGGATATTAACTAGATTCAAACCCTGGTTCAAAAAGGAAATTAATATTATTTAGAGTCACTTTAGAGCAACAGAGACTGTGCAATCATGCACCTCATGTCTAACCCCGGCAGCACAACATAGCCACTTTATACTTAATGTTTACTGTTTATTATCAAAGATTTAATGAAACCTTCCTGTGCCAGGTCAGTTACAGACAGTTTGTTCCATTGTGAAGCCATGAGAGCGAGAACCCAAATCGTTTACTTGATTATCTCAGAGCAAATATCGGAGCATCACTAGGGCTGAGTGGATGTGACATTTAAATAGCTCAGAGATGTAAATTGCAATATACTAAGGATGGCAGACTATTTTATACCACAGGGAAAATTGGAAATGTAGAGTTAGTGAGGCAATCATTTTGGTCTGAAATCAAGATATTTGTGGACCATTTTGTTAGAACAGCTATTTGGATGCGTAGAACTTAAATGTAAATGATGAATGAAGTGAAATGAAAGCATTTCTAGTTGATCAATGTAAGAGACGTGAGTGCTTACATAAGATTCAATTAGTCACTTTTAAATAACTTTGCTACTTAAGATAAAAGACTCTGCGGCAAAGATTTCTTAAAGCAAAGAGGTCTCCCTTTTTTGTATTTCTGTTTTTATATATATATATATATATATATTTAATTTTCTAAATAAACAGAAGCTATTTTCAGTGACTAAAAAAACAAAAACTGACTGGTCAAAGATGTTCAGTGCTTCCAATCCAGGAAAGAAATTATAAATAAGTATTATTTAAATGTGGAATTGTATCATATTTAGTTTATCTAACTCACATGAGGTATTTGACATGTGGTCTGACAAAAGGAATCATAAAATTTACCGTAGGCTGATTCTGTGTTATTACACAGTAACCCTGCAAGCATCTTCCTGAGATACTGCAAATTTCCCAATACGCAGACATTTTCATGACACGACACGAAACAGAGCACGAACCAGCAATGCCAAACAATTCCGATATAAAGGCAACAGGTTGTTTATAAAGTGTTTTTCTAGTTTTGTCTTTAAAGAGTTCAGCGACATCCACGGGGAGCCGAGGTCAGAACCAGCAGCTGATGCACACTTACTAAGAATTAAAGCCATCAAAGAATGAGTGAGGTTGCATGGACCCGTGGCCTATAAAATTTTATAGTACCTTCAGTTTTTTATGTCATTTCATTACATGTCATATTAAAATGCCTGTGAAAACACAAGTATTAATGTAAATTAAACAGACCAGCGTAATACTGACTTTAATAAATATCCGCAGCCTCACACAGAAGACGAAGTAAATCTATTAACACAGATCAGGATCTCCTGATGAATACAGTAATGATTTGTTTTTTGGGGGGGGGGGTTCTACACATTATACAGGTCAGCTGTACAGTTTTTATACAGTGGAAAAGTTTGTGATAATCTAGCCCTTCACTCCATCGAAACAGTAGATTTATCCTGAGAACAGCTGCCTTATATTTTCATGTTGTTTTCAAGACAGGAACAAATGTATTAAACATGCACTTACATTGCTTTACTTTTGTTAGTGATTTCTAGAACTTTCACACTCCCACCGGCGTATTTTCTGTGATTGCAAAATGCAAATTTTCTGTAATGATTTCCTGAAACAAATCATTCCACTAGAAACAGGATGATGACAATGTGTGACGTAAAATTTGATGATTGCATCTGTGCATGTAAATGGCACCTGGGAAATAATACAGAATAACCGGTGTGCTCTGGACCATTGCCCCAAAGCTACACCAAAGTGGCACTTGTGTTGACTTAAGGGTCACTTAATGGGCTGTTAAGCTGACCAGAGAGGCGCTTGGATCACTCGTGTGCCTTTGGAATGACATTAGGATAAACATTAAGAACACAAGGGCTACATTAAACAGCAGGCCTATCCGCTGATGTGAAAAGACCAAGTACAAAGATGCCTGGAGGAATTGACTTTGCATAAAGACACTACTCACCAGGAGGTGTCCAATGAAACATATAAAGAGGATAAGGGAAAGGATGAGAAAAGCCATTCCAAAGGATATTCCCAAGACTGTTGTCCTGCAAAAAAAGTTGAATGTTTAAACTCTGAAACGAAGTTTAATCTGTTCCACCAAACAAAGTTGTCCCCAAAATGACCACACAAACCCGCCATACTGAAACCATCTCATTGATTTAAAATGTTTTCAGTTCTAATATAAAGAAATATAAAATGCACATACTTAGGCAAGACCAGAACCTGCACAATGAAAATGCAGAAAAAGATCAAACAGGCGCAGGTGACATAGTATTTAAAGGCCGGCAAGTTTGTTGCTCTGTACTGAAAAGATTAAGAAAAAAAATGGTTAGGCATTATAAAAAAGACGTTTAAATCCTACTCCAAGAAATTTCTCAACTTAGACATGACAAATTTATGTAACTTACAAGATTTACAGCTTCTAAAGCTTCTTACCTCTTTCTCTAAGGATTTGTTGTGAAAGAACAGCGATATTCTTTGAATGTCCTCAGACTTCAGCCACTGTCTGGAAGCATAAACGCAGTGTTATAGACTGGATTTAAAAGAAAAGAACATTAAGTAAATGAAAACTAAATTAAGATTACAGTAGTAAGAATATAGGCATGAATAAATTAACATATTGTGTTTTAACACAGCCACGTTCATTGAGTTGTACTATTAGAAAACACGACCTTATCTGCAGTAGGATAATCTACAATATGCTAGTCTGTTCTTGGAGTATATTAACACGAGTAATACATGTTTATATGTATGTAATAATACTTTTGTGACGTTATCCCATCAAAAGTCCTGATCATCCTCTCGTTGAGCTCCTCCTCAAACCGTTTTTTCTGAGACTTGGTCCTTTAATGGATAACAAAATGTAAGAGACAAGATATCTTTTATTTTCACATAGCATTAGTGACTCACACTTTAAAGCTTAAAGCAAAAAAAAAATGTTATCAAAACATTTTCTTGGCTGTCCTTATAATATAAAAAGAGATGAGGATAATCCTGTCAAAGGAAATCGTGCGGAGCTATAATATGAGTAATTTGCCTTTCTGATCTTCTCTGGAAGTGATACTGCCCCATCTTCACGTCCTAAACACAGTGCAAGAGAAGAGAGACAAGTTAGCAGCTACAGATTAACTGACAAACAAGAAAAAACATGTCCAGAAAGAAATTACACACAGCAGTATTGATCTTCCCATTCTCATTAGTCATGCTGTCTCTGTGGTGCAGGTTGGCAAAGGGCTTCGCTGCTCCCCATGACTCCAGATAGCGGGTCATCCTGACAGAGGCTCTCATCTTGGCTCCATCTAGAGTGTTTCTGGGTCGGTAATGATGCTGTGGGCTCCGCCGCTCGACCTGGACAAACATGTTTCGTGTTTGAATTCTCATGTTGACGCGTTTTCTTCTGTGTCCAATATTCTCGTTTACTGGATCTGACATGTGTGTGATACCTTTGGGTTAATGACCAGATATGTGATGACTCCATGTTCCTTCAGGTAAGGATCTCTTTCTTGTCCATCCCCATCTTCCACCTTATAGGCACCATTTAGGTGTTCCAGTGTCACTGAAGTGATGTGGACTCGCCTTAAAGGGAACATTTGATAAAAGAATGGTTTCCTGTGTATATTAACAATATATCTGGACATTTAGCAAACAACAAGCCAGACAACACTGGTCCAGGCTAAATATGAATTAGCGACATAATTTCCTGTTTTGAAATTCAAATCCCTTACAGTATGTTTTTATATGCTTCTCACTTACCCTGGTACACCGCCTGCCTCCATGTGATTGGCCAGTGTGACATCATGTGACCAGACATCATACTGCCATTTTTGAAGTCCAATGACACCACACAAGACATTCCCAGAATGCACACCAACACGCATGTTGATATCAACCCCTGTGGCGTCCCGTACTTTCCTGTCATACATCAAAAAGTTGTGTTTTGTTAATGTGGAGCAGGAAAAAAACAATGCATGCCATCTAGCCTGTCAGAAAACAAGCCTAACTCTGTGACATACAATATATGCTGCTTAAAAAAAAAACTAAAACTAAAACAAAACAGTGAAAAGTACTTAAAAAAAAGCAGAAAACAGCAACAACAATTAGTCCTTTGTTTTCATTGCAGGTCTGCTAATCAGTATGTTAATACTTATTTCTGTTTTCCAGTAACCACACTAACAATCTGAACATCGTCACAACATGTTTTTGACATCAGTGATTCATTCACCAGGCTGAACTCTAGTAAATGAAATTGGAAAAACAATTTTACTCCATGGCAGCACTTACTTAATGGCCTCACACATGTCTAGACCCATTTTTACACAGTTTTTGGCGTGGTTCGGCAGTGACTCTGGCAGGCCGGACACACAGTAGTAACAGTCACCAAGGATTTTGATCCGCATACATTCATTTTCCTGCATATAGAAGGGTGAAATATAGTCTCTGATACAAAAGGTCAGGTAAATATCAAAATGTTCATTTACAACCCTGCTTCCAAAAGCTAGAACACTGTGTGAATTATAAATAAATAAAATCTTTTTACTTTTTGAAATCAGTTTGTTTGATAAATATCAGTGACAGAAACTTATGTATCAGTGAAAGCGAAAACTACTGAGATCTATCTTCTATCTAGGACACTTTCAGCACAAACTGTATGGTGTCTAACCATCAAATAACTGAGTACAAGGTGTTTGCAGAAATTTTAAAAAACATTAGAGAAAACTGAATGTAACCATTTTGCATGACATTGCATTAAAAGCTGGTTATAATCAGTGTTACGCCTCATTGAATGCTGCAGGGCTAATTTTAGTATGCAAAATTTTCATTCAAAGACATTTGTTTGACTGGCATGGATGATTCAAGGGTGCAGAGACATACATGAAATTTTAAGAATTTCTAACATGTGAATAAGAATTTGTGAATTCCACACTTCACAAATTTCCTAGCGAGTAAAATACTTTCCAGTAAAGCAGTTTGAGAGGTAAGCTCTGTTAATCTAAAGAAGATCAGCATGTGTTAGGACAGTAATTCATTACAAGAGCAGAGCAGGCAAAAGTTTACCTTAGCTATTTGGTCAAATTTGCCAAACAGTTCATTCAGCATGTGCACAAGTTCTCCAGGTGAGCAGTCACTGGCCAGTCGTGTGAATCCTACTATATCAGCATAAAGTATGCTAGATATATAAAAAACAGTAATGGATACACTTTAATGATTTTATGGATTTTACAGTTTAGAAAACATCTGATTTGAAAATATGCATTAGTATGTACCTACTCTGTATGTAAATTTGACCTAAATACAGAACCACTTGGCTACAATACATTTGATTTAAAAAAGATACATGCCTGACATTAGTGTGCCTCTGGACATAGAGGTTGTGAAAATTGTTTGTGTTTTCAATCTGGCCAAAATTTGGACCCTTTAATCTCTGGATGATCTCGGCTTTCATTACACGGGCAATGTGAGCTGGCAGCAGAGACAGTAGGAGACGCTCCTAATGGCAGAAAACAAAGGAAAAAAAAGAAGTAGCAGTAATGCAGGGACAGTCAGAAACATCAAGAAAAAAAAGCTGATCATTATGTAATTAACTTTTTTATTTATTTTTACCATGAAGCACTTAAATGTATGTGACAAAGTGACGAGGAAATTAAATAGTTAAATTCAGGTCATGTACAGTAGTTGGTTAAATCACAAAGCAAATATGACATATGCACAAACATAACCTATTTCTGTTAACTGTGGAGTCTATTGCCTCAGGGCCACATTGATTCATTGCCCCACACCTGTAACTAAGAATAAGCAGATAGCAGATGGTCACATGAAATATACATGCATATTAGGTTTAGAAAATGAACAGCAAAGTCAGTTAAACTCCAGCAATATCACTCACTCCAGTTAGCAAACATATGCCACTGTGAATCACTTTCACCTGCAACAAAAAGACGACTCCCAGAAAGGGAATGCTTTAGCAGGTAGTGACTGCAAGATGCTGGTGCTCTCTCCTTCTCCTTCCTTGCTGATTTTTTGCTAGTTTTGCTTTTTTTGGTCGCGTCCTTTTCACTACTGGGAGTATGACACAATATCTGCAGCCCTCTCAGGTTGTATAGGTAGGCCAGCTTCTACAACGTGGCGCATCCATACAATCGTTAAAAGACGGTAAGGTCTGCTATGTCTCCCAGCAAAGTTTCAAAAGTATGGCTGAGAAACCAGGAGACGGGTAATGATTGACCAGTATCTGCTCCTTTGTGAAAGGAGAAACAGGAAGAACACTGACAGAGCCCCCATGATGACCTTTAGTGAACCTTTCATGTATGTTTTTGCCCAAAGACTACATGAAGGTGGGATGAGGTCCTTCAGTGGAATCTGTGCTCACAGACCAGAGCATTCACAATGGTTGATGCTTCCTAGCTGGACACATTGATATTCCTTAAGTTTAACTCACTTTGTGTTAACTATACTTAATTTCTATGAGGTGTATAAACTAAATGAAATTTCATGTATAGGTTCAAAGTTAAACTAGAGTGCATGCATTAGGTTGCTGGCACAGAAAATGAATTGATTGCAAGTATTCATTACTTTCTTGCAAGCCCTTACAATTTAAATTCAGCCTTTATTCACTTCTTTCTCCTTTATTTTCTCAGGTGTCTCAGACTACTGAGTGTAACCTACAGTACCTAGCAAGCAATTCACCTTTAGGGTGAAGAGAAGCTGGGTGGAAATGCTTAATTAATCCAATATCAGCCCAAACGTGACAACCAATGATCATCATCTTTTTTTCACGCTCAGAGGATTTTATGTGGAAGAGAGGGAAATTTTTCTTGTGAATACCGCCAGTGATTTTGGTGTATGATGAATTCCCATAGTCCACTTGGACCACTCATAGTGAAAATGTATGCACTCACTGTACTGCAAAGCACTTTGGATAAAAGCATGCAGTGCAGCAAACAGCATATATTATGAGTGCAATGAGCGCCCAGGAGGAATGTGTCTCTGCACAGTTACTACCATCTGTCACAGGCAGCAGCAGCACTCCAGGGCTACTGCGAAATGCTCCACCCTAGACATTTTCAGCTTTCCTCGTGGCACTTCTAACACCACAACCTGCATTTACCATATGAAAAACCAGCTCAACCCTAAGCCTGGGCTTTCACAACAGCAGCTGGATTCACATCATCTCACTAAATAACTCACCAAAAGCTGTAGTAAAAAGCTAGCCAGATCCCAGAGTCGCACATCAGAGTGCTTTAATCAACACTTTGCTAATACTATCTCACAGGATGCTGCACCACTTGAAAGTATTAATAACAAATTAGCATTATTATATTTCAACGCTTCCAACTTTGCAGGTAGATGCAGAGAAAGACAATGCAAGCTGGTACAATATCAATAATAGAAAACAACTAGCACGATCCAAAATGTGAGTGATGTGTGTTCACATAAGAAAACTTTAAAAGAAATCATAGAAAATATTACCATTAATCCTCAATGAGGATAATTGTCATAAAAAAACCAACTATAGCAATATAGGCTGAGATAATCACACACTGACATCATTAACAATTCCCACATTCTGCACAGTGTAGCCCTGACAAAGTTCTCTGTCGTTGTAACTCAGAAGGTAGAGCAGCTCATCTAGTAGCTGGACGGTTGATGGTTCAATCCCTGGCTGTTCAGGTCTGCATGCCAAAGATACTCAAATACTAACAGAAAGCACTTAAGCATAATAAAACTGATTGTATGAACGGGTCAATTAGGCAAGTTGTATGACGCGCTTTGAGTGCTCAGGTGGAATAGAAAAGTGCTATATAAGAAGGAATCCATTTATCCAGAGCTGATTGATTTCAATAATTTGAGTGTTAATATGAAGAGTGACATTTTAAGCACAGGACACAAGTGCTACTTTCAGCTGTTCCCATATTCACATGGCAGCTCTGCATGTTTTATATGGCAGATTTTTTTTACACCACATATCTTTCCTGACACAAACTCATTGGGATTTGTGTCTCCTCTTGGGATCAAATTGGGGATCTTTCACTTGTTAGGCAAATGTGTAAAACACTCAAATGCTCTATGGAACCGCTAAGTATAGCATGTACGTATGACATAAAAATACATAGGAAACAAAAGAACAATAGAGGAAAGATGAGTTAAGTAGCAGTGGGATGTTTGACTCGAGTGCATGACATAAATATTCAGACTACATTATAAGAGAAGTCATTCTAACAAGGCTCCAACATTTCCCCATGCCATTGTACTACACTATATTACTAAATTAGCAAATGATAATTAGAGGTAATGTTTAAAATCTGAAAGTCATTACTGTAACAATTATTGTAATGAACAGCACCATCATAAATATTTTATTGCCTGGTGTTCATTGTTTCAGTGTTTTAATTAAGTGTTATTAACCACGTTACCTGCTGTCTCTTCTCAAACTCCAGTTTAATTGGGGACTTGATGCAGTTGCAGGTGTCCTGGTAGGTCTGTTTGAGTGCCAGCTCCATCAGGTGCTTATGGTACGCTCCAGCCATGTTGCCACACATGAAAATGATAACATTGGCCAGAATCTGGGTAGGAACAGAGAACAATAACAATAAAAAGTGTTGTTAAGCTTTACTATATATATATAAAATAGTGGTTACAATACAATATAAAGAATTTATCTCATATTTAGAATCAGTCCATTAAATAGTTCCTGTTATAGGAAGGCCTAGCAAAGAAAGTAAAAATCAACCTAAAGTAAATATTTTCCTCAATGGTTCCTGATCCTATGGTGAGATCTTGCAGTGACATCAATAGGCAGCACTACATTGTATTCAAGGGTAATGTGGCATATAAATACACATCTTTCATTTCCAGTTATTTAATGAAACATCCTGTGGCTGCTGATGACATTAAACAGAAAAATACAATGCAATCGGATAATAATGGCATTGGATAAATTTGACACCGCTATACTGCCCCTGCTCGGTTGTTTATTTTCTCTCACTTCAGTTTTACAATGGCAACCCAGCCTCTACCCTGTAAGAAACTCAAATAAGGGCAACCTATGTGACTACATCCCGTCTATATAAATAGACTCTCCCCTGAGTTCAGGTTGATCGCACACAAAAAGCTCTAACTTAATTAGCATTGTTGCAGCAAACATCACATGCCACTACAAGCACTATTTGACAAATGGTGGGCTCAGATGAGACAACTGCTCTAAAACATGGATTGTTTTGAGCACAATAAGGCTTAATTAGATTTGTTTATTGCAATAATGACAAGCCAAAATCTTTACACCCATACATTTTAAGACCCAATTTCCTTCGGGGTCAACCTTCAAGATCAATAAAGTTTTATTGAATTGAATTGAAAGTGTATTTAGTAAAATCATTAATAAGACGGCCTATCAGTATTATTAGTACATATTATGTACTAATATGCATTTATGCCAGAAATGTCTTTAGTGTCCACTACTTTGCGCTAACCAAAGAATTCATCTTATTTTTAAATACACTGACACTAAAGTTATAGTAAAGAAGATCTTAACAGTCTCCCATTTGTATTTGTTCATCTTTATATCAGCTGCAGATTGACTGCTGGGATGTGGTATGGAGCAGCGGTCCCCAACCCCCGGAGTCGTTTGGTACCGGGCCGCGAGAGTTGAGGCTCGGGTGTGAAATTTATGGTTTTCAGGGTTTTTGTCGTTTTTTGTTTAAATCATTTTTATCTTTAACTCAGTTTCCCTGGGTCTTTTCCCATGTGTTATGAATAAATCTTCTTTTCTTTGGTACTGGTTTTATTTTTTTGTATTTATCCGCGATACCTTTAAGGTATCGCGGATAAATATTGTCGGATATAAACCGATATGTGCCGCAAAAAAGGTTGGGGACCGCTGGTATGGAGCACGTTCTGTTTATCAGTCCACAGTGCTGCTGTGACACAGACTACAACTTTGAATAAATGCATTGTCATTTCATCAAGTGCTACACATGAAAGTTCATAACTGACAGACTACCTCAAAACCAATTTAAGTCCTGGCTTTAAAGCGTTTTTAATGCCTAACATTTCAATATTTACAATATTTTGGATACATCTTTCTTTCTCACTCAACAATGTGAGTGCATTTTGTATTCAGCAGATAAATGACACAGTATGGCAAAGTTAAGCCAAACTTGTGGAGAAAACTTTCACCTTTTTGACTGTGACAAATTGGCTCAAGTCAGAATTGACATTTACTACGCTGCTACTTTTAATGATTCAAAAGACTGGAAATGATGTCTTAATTTTTCATACATATAAACACCACAAAACAAAACAAAATCTTAAAAGAAAGTCTTTTATAGAGCATGTCCTACTTCAGAATCACACAATACAAACCAGGACACACAGGGATAGATGCTCTCCACTATAAGCACGGAGTGCAAATTGCAGTCTGTCCTCAGAATTAAGACTTTATTTCTCCGCACATTTCAGGCAAAAACGCAGGGCTGCACTAAACACGAAGCCCCATTACAGGAACAATTTGGATGTTTAAAGATTTGGATGTGTAAAGACCCTGGAGCTCTGGTAACCTCGAGTTTAAAATTTCCCAGCTATACAGCAAATGGATAATTTAATGGTTCTTCCCCATTGCTTGAAAAGAAATCTCCCTCTCCTTCACACTCTTGCATGCCTTGTCTCATTCTCACTATTTCTCTTTCACTTCTATTCTCCATCTTTGTGTCTTTTCTCTCCTGCATAATGTTGACCTTACTGTCACAGTGACCATTGTTCTCTCTTTTTGGACATAAATATGCCCAACAGACTTACATCACAGCACAAGTAGAAGCTGGTGACCTTTGCAAAAAGGACGTTTTATTTTAGTAATAATAGTCAGACAAGAAGAAAACAAAAATGTCTAAAAACCACAAAAACTAAAGCCTTCCTCATGAATTTTATAGCTTGCAGACATCTGTACTTTGCTTCTAGTAAACAGCTGAAACTGAATTTAAAGTTATTTTCCAAACAAAAGCAAAAAAAAAACCCTATGTACCCTTTTTACAATGCTAAATTATTCAGTATTTTTATTTGACAGCTTAAAGGCAGACGAGGCAGCTGCACACACAAGTATAAAGCAATTGTAACCACCTGCAGCAGACTCTTCCTACTTATCCATCACAAAAAGACTCCCCATCAACATTTTCTTAACCAGGGTCCAAGGCAAGCAATACCTATAAAACTAGTGAGAGCCAATAAAGAAATATTGCAGTGAATCATACTGAGGTGAAAATAGTATAAACTATGCAGATATTGTCTCCTTATTGAGAAAGCTGTTTCCTTAAATGTTTATGTGACTACACCAGAAATGTACCATATCTCTATATTTAACAAAAGCAAACATTGAGGCCAGTAGCCAAGTACATGAGGTGACCTGCTGTCTGGATTTACTTTCACATCTATTCCGTGTATTTCAAAAAGACATCCCTCTTCCTCTCTGCCAGGCCTTTTTTCTGCACATTAAAAAATACTGAAAGAACACAAAAAAACCCATTTTTTTCTCTATATATCTTTCTTCTAAACGATATAGTATGGACAAGCTTGGCTTTGTTGATCATCATCCATTTTCAATGGGAAAACTGACAAAACAGCCAGAATCTGGTACTGTAGAACAGTTTTATAGGGTAGATCACTGAATGACTGAAGAAAGCCACAAAAAGATGGACAGGGGCTTTTGTACGGTGGTTTATAGAAGCGCTTTAACCCATAGACTGTATATAATATTTTAACCCTTTCACGCATAGTGGTCACTACGGTGGACAGCTATTCAAAGGCTGTTTTCTTGTATTTGTGTCAGTGTTGACGTTATACTTGTACATAAACCTCTACACTTGTCACTGATGTGTCACTCCATACCCTGCCACCCACTGTGCGTTTAATGTTACTGCAGATGTGTGGTGTGTTTCATTGTAACTATTATTATTTAACCCTGTCATGCATGAATTATGACAACCTCAATCGGGGTTTTTTTCTTAAGTATTTTTATTCATCAAAAATACTTAAGAAAAAATCCTGATTGAGGTTGTCATAATTCATGCATGGAAGGGTTAAAATCCAAGTTTAAAATTCCCTCATCATACCAGCATATTTAACAAATAATCTATTCAGGCACATCTTCAGTGGCTGGTTAATATAAACTTTGCTGCACCAGAGCCTGAAAAAAACCCAGAAGTCACTTCAGAGAAATTTTCAGTATGCAAAACCTACATCTGATGTTAAATGCAAATTACTTCCTATTGTGTGTAGCTGAGGTCGATATATTCAAATGGCGTGTACTCTTTGAAGACTAAAAAGAATATTTTCAGGCGCAATGTCAGTAAAGTTAAATTCCCTTTAACTATACTTGAAATCTAAATGCAAAGAAGACTGGGTGCATTTAATTTGCATTTGAGTTTATCCTTTTATGCAGGTATGTGATATTTTACCAATATGTACTCAACTGTAATATGTGCTCAACAGATCACATTAAGTTAACATAAATATTACTCTATAACCCGACTCTCACACTGACTACTTACAACCCATCTCAAATATCCAACCCAACATCACAGCAAGCCTTGTAATACACACATCAGTCCACCGTTTCGACTTCACACTTTGCCTCTCCAAAACATGAAATAGCCACACATGCTGAAATTGCATTACTGCATGTAGAAATTTTATTACCAGCAATGGGAGATAATATATTAAAAGCCACAAAGTCAGTAGTGAGCAAAAAAGGTATGAAGTACCTTGGGGGCTAATATGTATTGTGTTAATAATGTCTGTTTAAACACTTTTCCATGATTATTTTCATGTTGGCTTGAAATAAAAATATTTCCCTCTGCTGTTCCTGCAGATTATTGCAATTTACTGCAAATTCTGCATGGGTGTCTATTCTCGATTTGGAGAGGCAAAGCGCGAAATGGACACGGCTGACCGGCGTGTCTATTATACGTTTTTTCCGTGAAACTGCATCGAAATATCAGCTGTGTATAAAGGCTGGTGGTGCGAGTCATTTGTACCTCAGTGGTACCCAATTACAGATAACAGCAGGGTTAGGTGAGTATCACATCTCAAGAGCTGTGACTCCTGCTGGGATTATCTAAAACCAGGAAACTTCACTTTCTGAATGTTATATTTCTGCCATGTTACTGACATGTGGATAGAGAAAGACATTAGCGTGCAGATGAATCTTGTTTTTATTGTACATCAGTGACAGATGTCCACCGGTCCTGTCTTCAGTAGACCCTCAATAGTAATGACCACAAGCACAAATGACAAACAGTAACTTAGAATTGAAAGGATATATCAAACTACAGTAAGGTCCACAAGCATTTTAGCTCTGTACACTGTTAAAATTTACCTAAAATGAGTCATGGTGGTAGGCAATATCCAAATACCAAAAAACAAACAAACAAAATAACTGCCAGTGACAAAGGCACAAAAACAGGAAAAAAGATCTGTGAGCACCTCATGGGAACAGGCAATCTACTCTTTTCCAGCTGAGGAACCAAGACCTTCATCCCAGCTGCTTCACACTATAATCCATCCCACTGTGAACTGGAAGTTGTGTTTGGATAAAATCAACAGAACAACATCATCTGCAAAAAAGCGAACATGATTCCAAGTCCACCAAACAAGACACTCCTTAGACCAGGGGTCTCAAACTCCAGTCCTCGAGGGCCACTGTCCTGAAACTTTTCCATGTGTCCCTGTTTCAACACACCTGAATAAGATTAGTAGAGAACTTGACTGCATGCTGAAGTGGCAACCCCTAACCCCACTCAAGTAAATTTAAGTAAATCTAAGTGTTTGGAAAAATTTACTTCTAAAAGTACTTTTACTGCAACATGTTCATTCACTCATGAGCTGCTGTAACATGAATCAAATGGCATGCAGTCAAGTTCTATAGAGTACTGATAATGACCTACTAATTGTATTCAGGTGGTTGCAACAGGGACACAGGACACCAGCCCTCGAGGACTGGAGTTTGAGATCCCAGCCTTAGACCCTTGTAGCTCCTCCCCACTTTTCTGTCTACTCTGTAGTGCCCTGTAAATAATTAGCTGAAAATAAATTTTTAAAAAAAGTCTTGCTGAAGGAACTCAAATATGCAGAAGAAGTCGGAAATACTGCAGGTAATAAGAACCAAGATCACACTCCATTTGTATTATAAATTCATTGGTTGTTCTATTGGGCCAAATTCTTCATAATTCCAAAGAACCCTCGTGTCGGTGTATTACACAAGGTCTTATATATTAGACCAAATCCACAAAACACATGCAGAGTTTTCTCTATGCTTGAGAAAGACAAATACTGGCCCAGTTGGTGTGTCAAAATTAATTCAAAATGCATTGAAAATGGATGTGATTTCACAGATTTCCATTTAAGTGAGATGGTAAGGGCCATGGTGCGGGCTGCCTACTTCTAATTAGAGATGTTAAAATTCTTTTACATAAATGTCATTGTGTAGACAAGTGCCGATAGATAACTCACTTAGCTTGCACTGTAAACAATCCAAATGTCTTCACAATGATTAGCAAACAAGGATACAAAGGATCAAAAAAGCAACCACAAATATCAAACAAGAACGTAAAAAATGAACGTTTTTTTTAGTAGAACAACCACAATAAATTCTTAAAAATAGCTGGAGGCAGCAAACCTGAGGCAAGTGTGTGATTGTGAATTCACTGGGCTATTGCAAGCACTTTTCTCACCATGCCACAAACAGACCTTTCTTTAAGGATATAAAAAGTTGGAGACATGTTGTTGTCTGGATATCTGCATCTTACATGCCTCTCTGTCGGCTAATTTTGGGGGAGATAAGTTCAGAGATGCACTGCGTGTGTGAATATGGCTCAAATGAGAGATCATTGACTTTGCTCAACTGCTGCTCAACTCCTTTTCTCAGTCAACAGGAATTTAAATACAGGAATGCAGGTAAATCACACAATTGAACCATAAGGAAGGTTTCTTCTTTTAGCAATTTGAAAATCACATCCAGTGAAATGCAACACCGTTGAGACCTGGATGATCTGAGTACAGACAGAAATACTCAAGAATTGCATTTTTGGTTCGTATTACTGACATAAAACTTTAATATGATTCAATCTGAAAGGATGAGACAAAGAAATTCAAGAATTCAAGAAATACCAGTCTCACGGTTTAGACCTCACAAACACACTTAAGTATGTAATATATCTTTAACAAAGGCAAAAACCCTTATCTGAATTCAAATGAAGCCCCCCCGTCCTTCAAAACATCCTCCAAAAACAGGTAATGTATGCAATATTCAACAGCTACTACCGCAGTAGTTTATGTGAAATTCTGTCAGCTAAAGCTTAAATGGAGTGTGAACACTGTGATGAATTATTGATGACTTAAGTACTCAAAAATAATTAAGAAAGTGCGCATCAGAAGTTTGCTTCTAGTCTGAAGGGAGAAGCTTTGATACAAAAACACAGTGGTCAGCTTACACGAACACTTTCAGTGTTGCACAGGACCTAATTACATCAAAGTCTGCATTGCATTAACGTTAGTACCCCCAAAAATCAAAGAAGTCACTAATATTGAAATAAGAGCATCGTTTTAAAAAAATAATGTTTTTAATAGCTCTAATGATAGATTTAGTTAGTAGCTTTCTCTGTACGTCTACCAATAGATAACTACAGTATCTAATCTCACATAAGGTTGAGGCATATGAGCAATACTAAAAGAAATAAGAATATTTTTACACTGAGCTGGCTGAGTAATCTTTGCACCTCTTAGGACCAGAAACAGATACTTATATTTGCAAAAGATGAAAATGCTAATGCTTCATTATTATTGCTTCTAAATATTACCCACAAGTAAATGTGGATCCAACAAAGTGCTATTTCCTGTTCAATAAATAAGCCGCTTTATTAAAACTCCAATGAGCCAACACTGTAAAGTTTAATAGACCTGACAAAGTCAAGATGTTGGCATGGTTGCTTCTCACTTAATACCCCCTGGGCAGTCTCTCACGAGTGTGTAGGCACTTAACAGCTGACATTTACAAATGTCTGGAGGAACAGACTGATTTGATTGATTGTTTTTTTCCCCCAAAAACTGCTGAATGCAATATTAAACATTTCTGAAATAACAAAAATCTATCTAGTCTAAAAAAAATCTGGATACTGATTTGTAAATAATCGGATTTGAAATAAGTGGGTAGAAACAGAAAAAGTGTAAATGTCATCCTACTGAATTTCAAACATTAACATTGTGTAGACGTAGAGATTTTCATGAAAACATGTTTTAAGTTTTCTATCTCTCTCTCTCTTTAAAAAATTAATACTCTTTTGATTGAGTGTGGCTGAGTGTGTGTGTGCGTGTGCGTGTGTGTGTGTGTTGTGTGTGTGTGTGTTGTGTGTGTGCGTGTGCGTTGCTTTAAAGAATTATTTTTGATGTTTTGGAAAAACTCACATACATTTTCTTACTAATTCAAGTGTGAATACTGATAACTTTGGGCAGAAATCTGTGCCATCAGAAACTGAATTTGAATAAGTTAAATTTGAATTGATGCTCAGATTGAATCTGAATTGTAACTTGAATAAATGCTTTTGAAAACTGAATTTGAATTAGTCTAATTTGAAATTGAATTTATGGTTTGAAAATGATCATCACTAAATTGAAATTGAATTTTATATTTTGAAAATGAATTGATTTGCTTTGAAACTGCATTTTATCCTTTAAAATTACAGCTCTCGAATAATTTCAGTTTCACTTCTCACCATTCAGTTTCAGTTCTACAATTCAATTTCAGTTCCAAAATTCAGTTTTTTGGAACTTACATCCGGTTCCGGTTCAAGCGCAGATTAATAGAGCTACGTTTTACTAGCGGACCGAAAGTGTTACTGACGGGAATCTACAGCGTCTTGAGCTGAATTAAGACTTCAGAAGTCATTCGTCATGTCGAATCACCAGCGGATAAACTCTCAGGTTGGTAATAAATGTATTACATGTATAAGAACAAGCGTCATGTTAACAAATGATAGCCGTACAGTAACTTTTATGCTTATTGTAGCTGTTAGCTAAAAACGCTAATTTAGCGTAGTTTGCCCTGAATTCAGCTTTGACAAACAAATATGATCGACTGTTTCTAGTAGAATTCCAGAGTTGTCATCTTCTACCCTCTCAGAGTACCCCCTCTGTATGCTTGCAGAGACCCCTACAGTAGGGAAACATGCAAAACAGTGTCCAAACCTTTGTATTTTAGCTTTATTTATGTCTTACACAGCATCCCAACTCTTTAGCTAACTTAATAACTTTAGCTAAAGTGAATAGTTAGTCTAATTCATTAGTGCAGCATTACTGGATCACCTCTGTTTGAAGTGATATAATATGATATACAACTATCACTAAAACAGCAAACTTTGTAAATAAACAAACAACACTTCTCATTCTCTAAACGTTTGGCCACAGCTGTAGATTACACTATCAGTGCTTGTTCACTCTTGACAATAATCACATTTCTAAATTTACTTTGTGCATTTACAGGTAAGCAATATCTAATATTTTATCTAAATGACTGCTTTGTCTTTGAAAAGGGTGAAGAGCCTGAGGCCGGTGACAGTCCAGTTCTACTCTAAGTACATCCTTACAGTGGCTCACAGGACAAGGCTACATTCCTGTCCTGCCAGAAGAGAAGAGAAACTTCAGAGTCTTCATGCAGTTCAACCACACCTGTCAATTCAATTCAATTCAATTTTATTTATATAGCGCCAAATCACAACAAAAGTCGCCTCAAGGCGCTTCATAGATACAGAGAAAAACCCAACAATCATATGACCCCCTATGAGCAAGCACTTTGGCGACAGTGGGAAGGAAAAACTCCCTTTTAACAGGAAGAAACCTCCGGCAGAACCAGGCTCAGGGAGGGGCGGCCATCTGCTGCGACCGGTTGGGGTGAGAGAAGGAAGACAGGATAAAGACATGCTGTAGAAGAGAGACAGAGGTTAATAACAGATATGATTCAATGCAGAGAGGTCTGTTAATACATAGTGAGTGAGAAAGGTGACTGGAAAGGAAAAACTCAATGCATCATGGGAATCCCCCGGCAGCCTACGTCTATTGCAGCATAACTAAGGGAGGATTCCATATGACAGGGGTCTCAAACTCCAGTCCTCGAGGGCTGGTGTCATGCAACTTTTCCATGCCCTCGAGGACTGAAGTTTGAGACCCTGCCGTATGGTGTTCATGCTGTTTTCTACCCCACAGTTACAGCATGTCTGACTGCCTGTTCAGCATATGCAAAAATATATGATGAGTTTAAGCATGTGATGACTAAGGCCTTCCATTATGGTGTTTGTCATCACATGTCACAGACATCTGGATGATCATTTGGAATAAACTAAAAACTAAAAACTTGTTACTTAATCTTTTATCTTTATTATTATTATTATTATTGGTCTTATTTTACATTTTTCATTGTTAGGCATTAGGTTTATTTGTAGTTGTCGTTTCCAACTTCTTTCCCTCTTCCATGTTACTGTGTCAGCTTGTCAGCATCTATTTGGGTTTGGAAGTGGAACAGAAAGTAAGGAAATCCAAAGTGCCATTAAAACCAGGAGAGGTTCTTATATTTCAGAAGAAGGGATTAATTCAAAAGAAATGACCTCAATGCCATATTTTATTTAGGAACCCTAGAGAGCACTTTGCAAAATAACACATTCTTATAATTTCACCCTCAGATGAGCCAAGCTACGACTGTCAGGGAAGGTGATGTAGGTACAGAGCATATGAGAGTGGTTAAGTTAATGTCTCTTGTCTAGATGAAGGCTCAAGAGGGATCAATGGCAAGGCGTAGAGATTCAGTATCTTCAGTCTTCAGTGGACACTCCATTTCTGGCACAAAACACCTGTAAAAGATGGTCGATTTAGGAGGTGACCCGACAACTTCAGCCTGTCAAACATATTAATGGAGCAGTATGCTTTAAAAAAAAAAAAAATCTAATTAAGCATGCACTCAGTACCCTAAGAATTATTATGGTAGTTAAACACAGTGATAGTTGTATATCATATTATATCACTTCAAACAGAGGTGATCCAGTAATGCTGCACTAATGAATTAGACTAACTATTCACTTTAGCTAAAGTTATTAAGTTAGCTAAAGAGTTGGGATGCTGTGTAAGACATAAATAAAGCTAAAATACAAAGGTTTGGACACTGTTTTGCATGTTTCCCTACTGTAGGGGTCTCTGCAAGCATACAGAGGGGGTACTCTGAGAGGGTAGAAGATGACAACTCTGGAATTCTACTAGAAACAGTCGATCATATTTGTTTGTCAAAGCTGAATTCAGGGCAAACTACGCTAAATTAGCGTTTTTAGCTAACAGCTACAATAAGCATAAAAGTTACTGTACGGCTATCATTTGTTAACATGACGCTTGTTCTTATACATGTAATACATTTATTACCAACCTGAGAGTTTATCCACTGGTGATTCGACATGACGAATGACTTCTGAAGTCTTAATTCAGCTCAAGATGCTGTAGATTCCCGTCAGTAACACTTTCGGTCCGCTAGTAAAACGTAGTTCTATTAATCTGCGCTTGAACCGGAACCGGATGCAAGTTCCAAAAAACTGAATTTTGGAACTGAAATTGAATTGTAGAACTGAAACTGAATGGTGAGAAGTGAAACTGAAATTATTCGAGAGCTGAAATTTTAAAGGATAAAATGCAGTTTCAAAGCAAATCAATTCATTTTCAAAATATAAAATTCAATTTCAATTTAGTGATGATCATTTTCAAACCATAAGTTCAATTTCAAATTAGACTAATTCAAATTCAGTTTTCAAAAGCATTTATTCAAGTTACAATTCAGATTCAATCTGAGCAATTCAAATTTAACTTATTCAAATTCAGTTTCTGATTGCACAGATTTCTGCCCATATATCCTTCAAGTCTACATATAGTCACAGCCAATTACTTTAGCTGTGCACAAATATTTATAGCATATTTATATACATTATAATATATACAGTATATTTAGATTATACATAAATAATCCACATGTTTATATGTGAATCTCTATTTGCTTTTGTGTGTGTTTGTGTGTATTACTTAAAGGATATAGAATCATAATACACATATTGAGGATGTAGCTCATCTTATAAGATTTGAGAAGGACTGAACAGATGGCGGTTGCCCTGAAAAAGCCATCAGCCAATGGGTAAAAGCACGATGCTGCACCAACACACAAACACAGTAAAGGTTTGAACAGTTTCAACTATATGACGCACTGGTGGGCATACCTGGTCATTAACACTGAAAAGATGCATTCAGTGTTCTTAATTATCTGCATTCATAAAGTAAATTACCATGTTGTTTTTTCTTCAGTTTGCTGAGATGAACCTGGGATGCTGATCGTACCAGCAGCTGATTAAGGTGTTTATGAAGAACAAGTCTAGCGACAACACAAGCAGTTTTCCTAATTACATTACAGCAGCTTTTTTTTTTTTTTTGGGGGGGGGGGGGGGGGCAAACGTTTCTATTTTCACACTAAAGCTGAAACAAAACAAAACAAAACACAATCTTACTTAAAATTTTGAAAACAATATTTCATCCTAAAGCTCTGAGCTCAGTTAGCTATTCACAGTAGCAATTTTTGAGCAGCTTTAGTCAAGCATTTTTTGATAGTGTATATTCACAATTTCCTTTTATTAACTATTAAGTTACAGCACCCCAATATCTCAAATGCTCCTTCTGACCCATTAAATCCTTTCTTAGCAATATATGTTAAATATATTTGGGACATCTTAACCAAACTGGACTAAAGAGGATGTTGTTGTACTACAAATCCATCAACGTCACCTCAGCAGAGGTTTTTAATAGCTGCTCTCAAGTAGTTATTCTTTCACACATAAGCCTGAGAGCATCCTGTCACACTGACTCACTGCTCTTATCTAAAAAAAAAAAAAAAGGACATAAGCCACACTCTGTCCCAACACAAAAGATTGACAAAACCATGGCTACTGCCTGAGGAAGACAGAGGGAAGATCCACAATATAAGCTGACACACAGCACAGTAAAAAGTATTTACCCTCATCCTGATTAAATGTTTTAATATTAACAAATATAACTCAAGTAAATACAAAATGCAATTTTTAAATGATGATTTCAGGGGAAAAGGTCTTGTTCCTTCCTCTTGCAAAAACAAAGCATGCCGTTAAACAACAAAACACAACGTTAATTGACATTTTAATATGCCAGAATTAAAAACCCCTTTCACATAGCACAATTTGACCTGGCAAACAACTTGACTTCAAATTTGAATTTTAAAACACTGTTAAAATGGAGAATCATAGTGTAAAACAAAGTAGGCAGACTCAAGTATATTTCTACTTGCCAAACTAAGAAAACAGTCTCCATGGATGACAAGCTTCTTTTTTAACTGCACAGGAAAGCAGAAAAATGGGCATATCACACTACTTTTCCCCACATCTTTTCAGGAAAGGAGACAACGTCTTGCCCATTTACTGATTTAACCAACAGGCTTTTGAGCAGAGTGTCAATATCTGTAAATGATTAACTTTTGTAACATCTTTTAAAGCACCATGAACCACGAGTTCTAACTTGTGATTCATGCCATGATAACAGTCAGGTTAGGATTGATCTTTTCACACAGCAGAGTGTTTCCTCTGTATCAGCCCTTCACAGAAGCTAAAATATGACATGACTATGCCATTTAGAATGCCATATCGCTATACTGTTGCTTTAGCAAAATATTTTTGCAATAGAAAATCAGTTTACATTTCCTTGTACAAAGTCTAGGTATGTCTGACAGCTGTATGCCAGCCTCAGATGGCTATTTAGTGCCTAAAAAGGGAGCTACTTCAATGTCAGTCCTCTAACAAGTAGCGTACCAAATGACTTACTCCACTCCAGGAAGCTATTGAGCAACATAACACAGTACTTAAAGAAAAGAAACACGTAATACATCCCAGCACTGTTTAGCTAGCTGTAGTTTTCACACCAAAGTAGCCAACTGCTGCCCGCTGGCACGCTGAATGAATATAAGTAGCACATACTATATTACACATTGAGTTTATTCACCAGACTTTCCTTTTAATCTATAGTCCTTCTTATTGCTTTAGAAAAAAAATATTGATTATGAAACGAGTAATTCTTCTGTACTGTGTCTAAAGGAAGAGAGTAGAAGGCTGTCAAACCAGTGAAGAAAGTAAATAGAACAAAACAGTCCCAAAATTTTTGATGTCAGGGTAAAATCAAGTGATGTGTTACAAAGTGCTGTCCTATTTCATCTGATGTCACTTGAAGTTTATTGACTATACACACGGGAAATGCTAATTTTATCCAGAAAATGGTCTGAATAATTTCTGAAGTGACTGTACATGTTGGAAGTCATTGAAGTGAGCATCTGGTAAAACTAGAAAGGTACTCGGTTAGTATGTTCTCCACCAGGGCCAGTGCGCTATTTCTGTTAAAAAAAAAAAAATGATTACATTTTTCTTGGGCTCTTGCTGAACCCAAGCGCCACATCTTTCAAGTTTCAATGATATTCAGCTCAATCAGTTTTATGTAACAAAAGGCTTTTGTTGGTGGACTAATGATCATCATCAGACTTATTTTTCGTGTGCTATAAATGTTTGTTGTGTCTGGCTCTGAAATTCTTCAAAGTCTCAGGCTGTCAGTGAGGAAGAGCTTTTGTGATATGCTTATTAAATTAATCCTGTTTACTTTATGGATTGGAAGAAATTAGTCCCCAGTGTATTGAAAATTATTGACTGCTGAAATCAGGTTTAATTAGGCACTAATTGATTAAAGTATTAGCTAGACAGTTATCTGATATTGCTTTTGCTTTGTCTTTATCACCATATGGCATATGCCTGAACAGTTAGCACACAAGAAGCAGTAGTGCTAGAAAGAGAGGTGACCTTTTAATGAAGGATAAAAAAAAATACATTAGAATTTCTATCACTCAGCTGATATCCTAAATTAGTTTTTGTTTAAAGGTTACAATTGTTTGTTTGCTATAAATACAACCTGTATATTGAGCCTGATGAGGAAACAAATTAAATGTCACAAAACAACTTTGTTTTATTATTTGATCTAGATGGTAATAATAAATTACCTTAAATGAAGAACAGCGCAGTATTTATTTAGTGACCTTCAGATGTACAGTGGGGCAAAAAAGTATTTAGTCAGCCACCGATTGTGCAAGTTCCCCCACTTAAAATGATGACAGAGGTCAGTAATTTGCACCAGAGGTACACTTCAACTGTGAGAGACAGAATGTGAAAAAAAAAATCCATGAATCCACATGGTAGGATTTGTAAAGAATTTATTCGTAAATCAGGGTGGAAAATAAGTATTTGGTCAATAACAAAAATACAACTCAATACTTTGTAACATAACCTTTGTTGGCAATAACAGAGGTCAAACGTTTACTATAGGTCTTTACCAGGTTTGCACACACAGTAGCTGGTATTTTGGCCCATTCCTCCATGCAGATCTTCTCGAGAGCAGTGATGTTTTGGGGCTGTCGCCGAGCAACACGGACTTTCAACTCCCGCCACAGATTTTCTATGGGGTTGAGGTCTGGAGACTGGCTAGGCCACTCCAGGACTTTCAAATGCTTCTTACGGAGCCACTCCTTTGTTGCCCGGGCGGTGTGTTTTGGATCATTGTCATGTTGGAAGACCCAGCCTCGTTTCATCTTCAAAGTTCTCACTGATGGAAGGAGGTTTTGGCTCAAAATCTCACGATACATGGCCCCATTCATTCTGTCCTTAACACGGATCAGTCATCCTGTCCCCTTGGCAGAAAAACAGCCCCATAGCATGATGTTTCCACCCCCATGCTTCACAGTAGGTATGGTGTTCTTGGGATGCAACTCAGTATTCTTCGTCCTCCAAACACGACGAGTTGAGTTTATACCAAAAAGTTCTACTTTGGTTTCATCTGACCACATGACATTCTCCCAATCCTCTGCTGTATCATCCATGTGCTCTCTGGCAAACTTCAGACGGGCCTGGACATGCACTGGCTTCAGCAGCGGAACACGTCTGGCACTGCGGGATTTGATTCCCTGCCGTTGTAGTGTGTTACTGATGGTGACCTTTGTTACTTTGGTCCCAGCTCTCTGCAGGTCATTCACCAGGTCCCCCCGTGTGGTTCTGGGATCTTTGCTCACCGTTCTCATGATCATTTTGACCCCACGGGATGAGATCTTGCGTGGAGCCCCAGATCGAGGGAGATTATCAGTGGTCTTGTATGTCTTCCATTTTCTGATGATTGCTCGCACAGTTGATTTTTTCACACCAAGCTGCTTGCCTATTGTAGATTCACTCTTCCCAGTCTGGTGCAGGTCTACGATACTTTTCCTGGTGTCCTTCGTAAGCTCTTTGGTCTTGGCCATGGCGGAGTTTGGAGTCTGACTGTTTGAGGCTGTGGACAGGTGTCTTTTATACAGATGATGAGTTCAAACAGGTGCCATTCATACAGGTAACGAGTGGGGGACAGAAAAGCTTCTTACAGAAGACGTTACAGGTCTGTGAGAGCCAGAGATTTTCCTTGTTTGAGGTGACCAAATACTTATTTTCCACCCTAATTTACGAATAAATTCTTTACAAATCCTACCATGTGAATTCATGGATTTTTTTTTCACATTCTGTCTCTCACAGTTGAAGTGTACCTCTGGTGCAAATTACTGACCTCTGTCATCATTTTAAGTGGGGGAACTTGCACAATCGGTGGCTGACTAAATACTTTTTTGCCCCACTGTAGGTGGTTGCTAGTTAAGGGCGATTTACCTTTTGAACAGGTTTCCCTGTATACATATCAATCTAAGGAGGCTGCTGATGATCTCTGCGCAGGTACATGTGCATTCATGTGCTCGCAACTGTTAACTCGCGCTAAAATTTGACTGCCTTACCTGCCACACTACTGGCTCGACGTGATCAGCTGTGATGGACAGGCAGACGCTCAGCACGACGGTGTGAGAGGCAGAGGTTAGAACACTGGCGATGACGGCGTCCCGCATGGAGAACGGCAACATGGTGTAAACCACAAACACGATGAACAGGAAGAATGACACCTGCGGAGAAAGTCAGACAGTCATATAACATTTGCAAAGAGAAATGGAAAGGAGAAAATAAAAGGAGCAGAAGAAATGCATGCAGAAGAAAGGAAAATATAGATGCAAAAATGTGGTAATTTGAGATTTCAGTTTTCTGGACTAAATAGCCAGGTCATATTAGTGCCTTCAGCTTACTTAAGGGGGACAATCAGCCCCTACACTTCAAATCTGACATCTCTAATGTAGCACAAGCAGTGGCTCCCTTTTTTTTATCCAGTTTTAACACACATACAATTGTATAAACACACAAATATATATACACACATAGGTTCTCACACACAAACACTTCTTTAATTCACTTTCTGCTGCAGGGTTAAAGCTTCTTGGCTGTTCCCCTGCCTGAATAGAAAGGGTTCAGTCTTCTTCCTGCCTGTAGCCCGGATCTGGTTAACCATCCTTGGTTTATTTGCAGGACTTGTGGGAATGTTGTGTTAGGGTGCAGCAAGATGCAAAGAGGAGAGAAAATGCAGCCAAAGGACAGTGCGTGACTAAAACAGTAATGCCTCTATTAAAGCATGACTAACATAAATGTCTTTGACGCATGACAACTTCTGAAGCTGCTCTTAATCAAATGTAGCAAACAATAGATTTTGCATGTCAGATGTGTTCTCAGCACTAGATATATTCCGTTTTTTTATGCACTTGGATAAAACAGAGACATCCACCATGTGGTATTACTGTTGGGCCTACATTACAATATAAAGCACCTTGAGGTAACTGTTAATGTGATTTGGCGCTATATAAATGAAACTAATTTGAAATGAATTGCATTAATTGTGAATGACCTGACAATTACTTGCTTTATTCTCTCCTGTCTGTGCTCAGATCCAATTGATTTGAATACTTGAGTTCTCACTTACAGCTCCTCTAAGCTCTTATTCATGTGTGAAAATAATATTTAACTACACTTATGAACCTAAACATAAGTAAATATTAAAGTTTTGTCTGGTCCATTAAAGACAAGACACTGATGTTCACATCTGAATAAAAAAATTAACCAAAAATGATAGGCCAAGTAATATAACTCCCATCTATAACTTCAGAATTAACAAAAACCACCACAGTAATTTACAGCTTTTTGCTGTAAATTTGCTGGATGCTGTAACCACTAGTGTAGTAGACCATGAGTTCTGCAATTACAAGAAGAGCAGAAACAAATGGATATGAACAAATGGAGATCATCATAACATACAAACACTACCTCAAACTAAAAGTTCAAACAGCAGCCTTAGATGATAAATGTCATCTACTTTAAGAATAATGTAAAAGAACCCAATATGTTCCTGATAAGAGTGTGGTGTTATTAAAAAGCCCTCCAGTAGAGCAAGAGCAGACACCCATCCAGATATCTATTAAAAAAAGAATTTCACTTATTCAGTCCAAGAATAACAAACTGTATCCACACAAAAGATAACGTAAGAAAAAAAGAAAAATAGAAAATAATGCATTTTATTGTCACTGTGCACATGTACGATTAGTTTAAGATCAACAGCAACTCCTACCCAGTACACACATGTAAAAAAGCTGGGGTAAGGTATCAGCCACTATCTGCTATATCATCAACTATCAAATATTGGCTTTCTTGATAGATTTTGATCGAAAATGTGAAAAACTGCTACATTAATATTTGGCAATCAACTGAGTAAAGCACTTTACATAATAAGACATCGAAGTACTGATGAAGTTTAAATATTTGAAAAGTCAAACCAATATGAAATAGAGCAACAATGATTTTTAATTGAAGATGATACTGACAGTATACACTATGCATTGATTATATTTCATTTTATTTAAAAAAAAAACTTGTTGAAGTGCTGACTCCTCAAAAAAAAAAAAAATGTTCGAAAGGCTGCTGGGATGATGCAGCGTCTCTGTGCATTTCTCAATAGTTGCAGAGCATCTTACTGAACGTAAAGAGCCTTGAAAATTCTGCCTGACATATCATTACAATGAACATCAGATTACTACCATCTGTTACTGACAATCAAATGCATTTACAATTATTTCCTGTTATTATGAGCATAATAATGGTGGTTTCCTGCAGTGTTTCGAGAGTGAGAAGAAATTAATCATTTTCAGCGAAGTGATTGACACAAAGGTCAAGCACCTGAATTACGCTCAATATAAAATTCCACAACCTCCTACTAATAAATGTTCACATTGCTCTAAGATGCATATAACATTTAAGAGTGTTTGAATATACAAATTCAAGCAAAAGCAACAGGTAGCAGTTGAAGTGTATATTTTGCTTCATGCATGGTGAAGCCTTGCAGTGGTTTGTTTTTATTACCTACAGAAGTTCTACACCTCCCTCTTTGTAGAGACAGTGTATAGTCACGAACACCAACATCTGCAGCTGCTTGACCTTCATAGCAACTATGTCTTTTTCTAAATCAGTGGAGCTCATCTTTTTAGATATGCAGTCTGGCATTTCCATTTTCCATTTTATCCAAGTCATTTCACATGTATAAACTAACAACAATTACCATAATAATCCCCACTGCATAAATTACTGACAGAAAATGTTATATTGAGTATGTGGAGAGAAAATGATTTTTAAAAGATGCAGGAGAAAGTGCAAAGAACCAACAAAATATCTAATGCTGCGTGATCCCCATTTCTATCAAATGCATAGCTAGGGTCCAGGCCTGAAACTGTTAAGATATAGAGCACTACAAAAGAACATCAACATTTAGCTGATAATATCTCTGGAAGACGAAGTAAATTTAAAGTTTATAAATTTGCATGCATCTTGTTTTCCTTCATTTTGGTCCCAGGGGAGGTATGTTTTTTAATCTCTTTGTGCCAATGCCTGACGGAGCTTTAATTGGGTGCAGTCTTTTTTTGTCATGGTTCAGTTGTGCTGGCAATAATAGTTAGGATCCAAGCATGAATGCAGCACTGAGAAGCTTTAGAGGCCATCTATTGGGAAGCGATGCTGGAACAGGAAAGGAGGCAGAAATGGCAGGAAAGCATTGTTAAATATATATATATATATATATATATATATATATATATATATATATATTGGCAAGAAGGGAGAGCGAGTAGTCACCTGTTTATTGTGCGGAAATGCTGACAAAATAAGATGACTGTGGAGAAATATGAAATTTGATGAGCACAGAGGAGAAAACAAGAGCAGGGTGACTAGTAGAAAGGTAAGGGTCATTTAAATGATGAGAGAGCTCACATAATTGATGGTAGTTTTAATCTTGAGCATTTTTGTTTGTCTTGGCCAATGTAGGTACACGGCACACGCTTCGTAACTCATTTCATGTGATGCTAGTCAATCAAAGCCTTCATTCAGAATACGAATTTTAGTAATTTCTTTTATTTATATAGCGCCAAATCACAACGACAGTGGTCTCAAGGTGCTTTATATTGTAAGGTAATACATACAGAAAAAAACCCAGCAATCATATGACCTCCTATGAGCAAACACTTTGGCGACAGTGGGAAGGAAAAACTCCCTTTAAACAGGAAGAAACCTCTGGCAGAACCAGGCTCGGGGAGGGGCGGGGCCATCTGGTTGGGGAGAGAGAAGTAAGACAGGAAAGTGCTTCCACGGTGAGATTAGATAAAAAAAAATCAAGTTTAAAGCTGAGATGGTCTACATGTGAAACGTAGGAAAGGAAAAACTTAAACTATGGCTTTTTATTTTAAACATTGATCTGAAGTCTTTTTCAAAAGCTGTATTTTATTTTTGACTGCTGATCTTAAATTCTCTTAAATGAAAATAGAACATTTTTTACTTTTTTAAAATTATTATTATTAAACTACCATCCACTTAATTTATGAAAATTAATTCAACATTGTTGGAATACTGCTGAATAGTACTTTGTCTTATATGATAGCCAGTTTTTGAATATACAGTATATAGTTGGGCTACTTTCAAATATACTGCATTGAATTATGATGCAACTTTTTGAAAATTTGGACTTTTATTTGAGGAAATTTACTCTAACTGGACTTCTTAAATTTGATCTAGATCTGATCTAGACAGAGACCGCAGATGAAGGCGAGGAGAAATTTAGTTCTTCACAAAAGTCCCCCAGTGGAATTTAAGTTTTTATCCCTTCAGTGCCCCATGATAGCAAATGTATGTTATGGTCCATGTGCATAAACATTAGAAATTAAACATTAGGCCCCAAGATTATACAGACAATAATTATTCATTTTAATATGGCACAAGGGGAATAAGAAAGTATTAACTTACTTCCTAATACAGGAGAGAGCCGCTAATGCTGCCAAGCACCATCTAGCACAGTAACATAATTTGCTTAGGGTACAGAAAGCCTTTCCCTAAATTAATTCTCTGAAATTTAATGCCGCTAACTCAATCACAAAATTGTACCCAGTATAATGGAGAGGCTGCAGGAGTGAAGACACCTGCTAAGTTCTCCTACACAGTTGATACACGATGTAGTATTAAGAGTGCAGGGAATCCTGCATTCTGGTTACAGGAAGCACATAAGGGCAAAGGATGGATGTTGAACTTGATTTCTTGAATAACTTAAATTTCAAATTAAAGGTCTGAAATGTCAATTAACAATATATTTCAATATTGTTAACATTTATCCATATCTTCTGTGCAACTTTTGATCCTAAATCAAATCATCTAGTACTCATTGTAAATAAAGCTTACATAATGTAAACATCACCAGTACGAGTGAGTACATACATTTTGCACAAAAGCTTTATGAGATAATTACAGCAATCAAATAGTCAGGATACACAATAAATTAAACAAGCCTGAAGCTTCAGAAGATAGAATGAACAAAGCACTCAAACAGCCGTATATTACTTCAAGTACAAGTAAACATAGACTCAGAAATAAAAAAGGCTCTGATATGCAATAAAGACACATTTTCAAAAATGGGTTGATTTTCACATTATTTCACCTGTGTTTTGCATACATGTGAAAGACATCATATTAATGGCTTTGCTCCCGCCCCATCCTGTTTTCATAGTTATTAAATCCAAAATGCCACCAGGTATCTGTTCTTAGTTCTTTCATTGGCTTCAGTAGACACAGATCAAACTGATTCAACTGATGCTGGTTCACTAGAATTGGATGGACCTCACTCTGTGATGAATCAAAAGTGCAAAAGTGTCCAGCAAACTGGGTTAAAGCTTCAGAAAATCAAAAGAAAATGGAATACATAAGGAAAACAGATGTCTATTTTTTATGGTTTATTACTGGATCATTCAAATGGAGCCCAGCCGTATTACAGGCTTTGTTATCTAAAAACTGTGGCCAAAGCTTTTTGTTGGTTCATCATGCTAAGTCAACTTTGCTTCTCTCCATGAATCTATCCCTTGATAATTACACTGGTGAGGGTTCATAAAACAAATTATAGAGATGGAGTGTCACATTACATCAGCCTTTTAGTCCACAGTCAGTGGCTGAGATTAGTGTACAGGTTAGATTTACTACATGGGATATGTGCGCGTTGCTGTCCATGTGTGTCAGCTGTTTATAGTCAGAGATGACATATACTCATTTCATTTCTGGCTACACTTATTAAAATTGAGTAAAGAAAAAATGTACTGATTTGAAGTAAAGATGCAAAATTAAATGGAGTGCATAAGAGGCAATTAGCCAAGTGCTTGGTTTGCAATTTATGTAATCTGTCTGGGTATGTTGACCTTGATCACTAAGATAAATTAAACCAGTAAAGGAAAAAAAAAAAAAACAATTACTTCTCGTTACACTGAAATGCATCTGTCCCTGTCTCTTCTGCCACCATTTGCCTGTCTTTCCTATCAGTAGTTCCTGTTCTATTGCCATCTTCCCTCTTTTCGTGCATCTGGCATGTGTGTCTGAGAGACAGGGAGAAGGAAAGGAGGAGAGGAGGCATAGTCCAGACATCTCTCAGTGAGGGGTAGAGGCTGGACCACACAGATAAGCCTTTCTTCCTACCACCAGCAAATAGAGAGGGCTTTGTGGGAAAAGGATAAGCATCCAATTGATTTCAGGTTTGAAAATGGAAAGTGCACTCCATAATAACTAAATCTGAGAGAGCAGGAATGGTGAGCACAACAACACATAAGAATTTTTTGACCATCAACAATGCAATGCTTCTTTTACATGATATTAACTGTACTGACAGTGCAGCTTTTAGTATGACTATATTTTGCTCTCTTACCATCACATTATCTCTCAGAGGAAGTCACCATAAAAGTACATATGGAGATGTCACTCGTTTTATTTAATCCACAATATACTGGATAAACAGCAGAAATCTAATGGGAGAAAGCTTTGCAAATTCTGCAAGAGATAACACAGGTTCCCAGGCTAGTCCGTTTCCCTTGGGTGGGCAGGTTCTCTCTTTTCAGTGGGTTTAAAAAATGTAATCAGGACAAAAGGGAAATCATCTAGTTTTGTCAACACATGAGCAGAAATGCAACTGGAAAATATTCAATTCAGAGTGCCATCTATAAAGATCAAAAACAAGTCATGTTATTTCCTTAAATGAATAAGTCCAGTTACTTTTTAAGCTTTAGGCTTAAAAGGTCATATGTAGTGAGATTAAAAAAAAAAAAGAGTAAAAGAATGGAAAAGACACTTGAATTTAAGAGCTAAGTGTACACTATATTTTGAATTTTCACCTACTTTGTCACCAGACAGCCCTCTTCTTGTGGATAACTAAAGCATATCCAAGCCATTTTACAATGCGTTTGTGATATGTGTAACTTTAGTGTTTTAAAGCTTAGCTGCAGTAACAAATGGAAGTTGCTTTTGAAATTAGGTATCGGTACCACAAAAAAATGTATTTAATCACAAATTGGCATGCTGTCATAAATTAGAATAAATGTTGTGTTTGGGAATTCTAGGATGGTCCAAAGGCCAAGACATGCCAAACATTTTTCACAAATATTTCATCTACTGGTATCAAACTCAGAGTATGGTATTTAGTGTACAGTGTAAGCTTACAGACGTTGCCGTATATAAAATAGCCAGTGATGCTGGAATAAGCAAAAATGCACTTACTTTATCAATACATGCTTCCAGTACACACATGATCTGATCAAGTTATGATAGTGGGTGTGCCAGTCTGGACTGGTTGGTGCTTTCAATGCTTTATCATATAAGGAATGGAAGCTTTCAGTTGGTGTAGATGACATAAAAGATGTAGACTCTATCCCAGATGTTACAAACTTCTTAAGCTTATGTGTAATTTTCCAAAGGACAATTTGTATTCACTCATCTGGCCTTATTCCTGGGCTTTCAGGCTAGCCTTTTCTACACTTCCAGCTCTTCACTATTGAACGTGATTCCGTTATCATCACCCTGACCCAATCTTTTGTTGCCCACCTTCTGTGAACCAATCAGCCACTGCTCTGCATGCTTTAAATCTCAGTGCTTTTCTTCATTCGTGCAACTCACTGCTTCCACCTCATCTTGCCCAGTTGTCCAAGTCTCCACCTGCTTCGCCTCTACCACCAGTGTCTATACTGGGAGGGGGGCTAATCTTTACTTCCACAAATTATGACGAGGCTCTCAAACAGTCTCGACTTAATAAAATAACTTCAGTAAAGGTTACCAGATTGTTTCACAGGCTTTCACCTCTATAAAAATGAGAGTTTTGGTAGCTGGGTGCACGTTTTCCTACCAGGACATCCCAGCAAATTCACCCCAATGTCAGACCATGCAATGCTTAGAACAACTGACTACTTATCTCAGACTACAGTTATGAGTTAAATGTTTATGATAATGACAGCACAATCACAAGAAGACTGTAGAAAAAGACTAAGTGGGCATAGCCTTTTTGTATGGTGGCCCCTAGAGACAAAGCACTTACAAAATCCAAAACACGTACAAACTCCAAAACACATACAAACCCCAAAACACATGCAAACCCCAAAACACATGCAAACTCCAAAACACATGCAAACTCCAAAACACATGCAAACTCCAAAACACATGCAAACCCCAAAACACATGCAAACTCCAAAACACATGCAAACCCCAAAACACAATGGAAGTGCTCTAGGACGCTAGGGGCAGTGTTGAGCTTTTGTTACCTAGTAACTACCAAAGGCTGCTCGAAATGCGGCCCTCAAATGAGACCACGGGACTGTAACAAAATGATTGTTGGGCTTCATTTCTCTACTGAGCAGTCATTTTAAGATTAGCTAATTGTTATTTACTAACTAATGTTGTTCATGAGACTAAAGTCATCTCACTGTTTTGGAGTTTGCATGTGTTTTGGATTTTGTACGTGTTTTGGAGTTTGTACGTGCTTTGTCTCTAGGGGCCACCGTATTTTTTTTTTTCTTCCTGGCATAAAAAAAATAAAAAATACAGCACATCAGGACAAACACTTCATACCGAATAATTTGGACTTCTTTTGAAGCCTGGGCACCTTGTAATTATTGAGTCAACCTTCTCATATTAAATGAAATGTGAAACCATCAATCTGACAGAAAAACCTGCCTGAAACTGGATTATACAACAGTACAATGATTCCAAGTACACCAGCAAATTTGTAGCATAATGGGTCAAAAAATAAAGAATCAAAGTGTTGCAATGGTTCAGTCAAAGTCCAGACCTCAGTCCAACTGAGTTGCTGCATTTGCAAACTTTAATAACTTAAAGTAATGTTGTAATGAAGAGTTTGCCAAAATTCCTTGATAATGGTTTTAGAGACTGATAAAGACACTCATAAAATGATTACTTAATGTTACTGCTGCTAAAGATGATTCTACAACAACCAACCACAACCATTCTACTTTTTCACAGGACTTCGCTGTTCAGCATGTTTTCTGACTCTCCGAAACTGTTCATCTTATTGTCATTTTCAGTGTATGGAGCAATTTTCAATAAACTGTTACTATATAGTAAAGAAATGTTGCAGCTAGTACAAAAGGGAACCTTGATAGCTAAGGTAAAAAAGGCTTCATCTTAATAAAAAAAAAAAAAAAACATGTCAATATTTTAAAGAAATACATGTAAAATAATGTTGGTGTTGGCCTTTTTTAGTGTGCATGCTGGTGTCTGAGGAAATGTTCTTCGAGGACAACTTGCTTATATTACATATTGAATTTTTGATTGTGACAACTGGCAACAACATTTTCATCTACTTACTAGCGAGGGCTACACTGCATGAAAGACATGGGAAAAGTCATCTAAATGACCTTAGGGCTGTACATGACAGGTGAGGCGATTAGAGAGGATGAAGCCGATGCTCTAATCAGTATTTTGTTCCCCTACTTCTCATGTCTACCACTTTGCTACAGCATAGGAAGCTATAATTGACTCTGCCTTTTACTTTGAATTCCCTAGTTTCTCCTCTGCAGCAGATATGCACTTAGCAACTGGACAGTAACACTGGGGTAACCACAGTTTCAAAGATTGGTTGTTAATATAATTGACTATGATGCAATTGCGCAGCATGCTCCAAATTCATGATTAAAGTGAAATACTTGAAAAATAAATAAATAAAGAATTAAAGATCCCCTCTGGACATGCTTATTAATACAATTATCCAATCAGCTTTTAGGTCATGTTCACATTGACATATATAATTGGCTTTATTTTGTATATGAGATTGTGGAGTTACTGATCTCATAAGATTTTCATATTTAAAGAGTTGGGAGAAAATGGATGGAGGGATTAATAACAGCAATTATAGGTTTTAATTGTGTCAGACAAGCACAAAAGTCAGTTAAATAATACATTTGGCATCAGCAGGAAGAATCTAGACCGGCGGTTGTAGTGTAATGCTATGGGCAATGTTTTCATCACACTACAAACTTTATTACCAATCAGTCACTGTTTGATGACCTGATTTAGAATTGCTTTAAGCAACTCTTAATATCTTCTATATTTGCTATTTTCAGCATGAGAATGACCACACCACAAAGGTTAGCTCAAACTGATGTAATGGAGAGAATAATGATTGCAATGTTCACCAGATCCGAAGTAAATCCATCAGAAATTTGTACCTGAAATGTGTAGCTGTGGAAACTGTGAGGGCCACAAACCAGACGCCACATTTGAAAGCAATGCAAAAGCAAACAGACGCCTCACTCAGCATTAGTAAAGTGTTCTTTTCAAAACACTTGGTGATTACAAAGTAAATAACAACTAGTTTAGTATTGATACTAACTTCATCTGTAACTCTTTTGACCTTCTTCTTCTTTTCGGCACTACAAATCTCTCAGAGCCAAGATGTGTTTCGAATGGCGCCTGCTCATTGCTATACTGTGCTCTGAACTGATTTCAGTCATTTATATGCAATATGCCTGGCAAAGAGTGTATCAGCCTTAGAAGCCAGCAACTACAATTGTTATTTAAACATATTTACTTCCTTAGGTTAAGCAACAAAGCTAAATGTCAAAAGAATTTCATATAGCCATCAGATGTTTTGGCTTGCCCTGTCCTCTCAATCTGAGTGATATCAAGAACTATTCATTTATTATTCTGACTAGAACAGCTAGTCTAAAAATTAGCACATATGTATTATTCACAGGCTTTTTCCTTACTGACTACATAAATAGATATGACTCACATTCATTTCACTAATACATGAAGTAAGTTTTCTGGTCACCCCGGGCGTAAATGAGTAAACTGAAAACTGTATACAAAGATGACGCTGTGTGAGAACACTAATGAGTCATTAGCTTAATCTATAAATTGGCAACAAGCAACAAAAATGCACAGACAGCAGCGCTTCTCAAAAATAATGTGTTTTTCAATACATTTTAATTAACATGGCTAAGATGCAGCAGTGAGAGAGCAGTAATGTCATAATGGCTGAAAATTTCAGTGAACAGAAGAAAAGCATGAATGGAGTAGTGTGTGAATCAGGCCAACTTAAGCTACCTCTCTGAGTCTACACTAGACATCTGTCTTGCCATTACACTTGAATGTGTGCAGCTTTCCAGTGACAAAGACTTAAAGTTCTGTGCCGCATTCATGGAACCCTTTCGTAGGCTGCATATGGCAGTAACAATGAAGAATCACTGTGCATTTGGCTGGCATTTTTTACCTTGTGTCTGACCTCAGTATGCATAGATGCATTTCTCACAAAAATGAAAGGAACACTTTATAAACACATCAGATCTCAATGGGATAAAATCATCTATATCTATACTGATAAGGACTGTGTAATGTGTTAGTGACAAAAGGATGATTCAGCTGTCCATGGGCCTGGCTGTGATTGGCGCGTGGATATACAGCTCTGGAGTGACTGGTTCAAGCTGGGGGACCCGCCCATTAAATGAAGGCTGGAGCGCCGCGAGAGGTTCTCGCGTTTCTCCCAATGTCCAAGCAGTACCCCATGACAGCTGCTGGCTGCAGTTTCTCTGCAACAGTTGAGGAAGTGGAGTGGGTAGGGGTGAGCTGCCGTTCCTTTTGATCACCTGTTTTCTCCTGTTTTTGAGTAAGTTTAGGAGGTCAGACACAGTCTTTATTTTTGGCTCTGGTTTTGGGAAGGTTAGGTATGTGGGAATCAATTTAGATTCTTCTGTTTATTATTTTGGCCTTGGCTCACCCTGAAGTGTTAACATTCCCGTTTTGTTGTTCCTCTTTTTATCACATTGTGATGAGTTGGGACGAGTGCTTCACTCATGTTATGACCTGGCCCCTAGACGGGTTGTAAGACTGTTAAAAGGGAGTTTTTCCTTCCCACTGCTCATAAGGGGTCATATGATTGTTGGGTTTTTCCTCTGTATGAGGCAACTGTTGTTGCAGTTTGGTGCTGTATAAATAAAATTGAATTGAATTGATAATTAAAATTAGAAAGGACTGAACTCAAAGACACCTCCTCAAATCAAAGTTTAAAAAAGTCAGGCCAGGGATTGTCATGCACCAGCAGGAACCCAGGCCCCACTGCACCAGTGTAGAGTCTTACAATGAGTCATAGGATTTCATCCCAATTTCTAATGGCAGTCAGAGTGCCATTGCCTAGCCTTTGGAGGTCTGTCTGTCAATTGATATGCCTCCCCAGACCATCACTAACCAACTACGAAACCGTTCATCCTAAATGATGTTACAGGCAGCATAACAGACCTTTTCATGTCTTTCATATGGACTCAGATGTGAAAAGCTCTCATATGTGAAAAGCACAATTAGGCTCTACAGTGCCAGGCAGTGAACACAGCGGTCATTCGAGGATGTTGGGCCCTCAAGACACATTCATGAAGTCTGTTTCTGATTGTTTGGTCAGAGACACTCACACCAGTGGGCTGCTGGATGTCATTTTGTAGTTCTGCAGTGCTCATCCTGTTTCTCGTTGCACAAAGGAGTAGATACCGGTCCTGCTGTTAGTCCTGTCCAGCTTTCATAGAGCAATTGCCTATCTCCTAGAATCTCCTCCATGCTCTTGAGACTGTGCTGGGAGACACATTAAACCATCTGGCAATAGCATGAACTGATGTGCCGTCTTGGAGGAATAGAACAACCTTTGAAACCTCTGTAGGGACCAGAAAAACTGAAAACCCTCTCTTGCACTCTTGGCAATTTTATTGATATCAAAACAGCCTCTCTGCTACTTATCTGACCACATTAATCCCAGAGGTCTAACTGACTTGATTCTATA
The DNA here is from genome assembly GCF_900408965.1 of Simochromis diagramma. Classification (NCBI taxonomy): domain Eukaryota; kingdom Metazoa; phylum Chordata; class Actinopteri; order Cichliformes; family Cichlidae; genus Simochromis; species Simochromis diagramma. The sequence continues at coordinate 5,652,207 of NW_024387423.1, read as the reverse complement.
CTGTGATTACAAAGTGTTCCTCTGTTATTTTTGAGTGGTGTATATAGCATTTACATACATATAGTTAGTTTAAAGGGCAACTGTGGCTTTTCCGCACGTATGAATGGCTGGATGATCAGAAGAGACAGGTTTCACACAAGACACCTGCCAAGCATTTTGCATCAAAGTCACACTACTATATAAGGTGTAACGAATAAGTTCAGAGAGTTGGGCTGTAAAAATCTGAATCCACACTGGAATTGAATTTGGCAGGTTTTCCATTGAAGATATCTTTTGATGTATCTTCAGGATACTTTTAGCGCCGCTGCTATTTTTAGATCAGTCCCTTGAAGCAGTGATATGACCACTTAGACTTGTTCATCTATGATTTCAAAAGGACCCAAATTTCACGTGAAGGATCACGTGGTGAGGAGCTGGTGACAAGAACTAGATCTCTGGCTATGACATAGCAGTTTTAAACAGTTTTTGGTCCAAGAGTCCACAGTTTCCAAGCCTAAAGGTAGCACATTAACCTCCTAGGACCTGGCGTCCACATATGTGGACATCACATTTTGATATTCACTTATGAGGACATTATACTACAACTGTTCTATCAAAATTTTAAATGAATATCTCATATGTGGCTCTCATTTTTCTTAGAAACAAAAATTAGGTAAAAAAAAAAAAAATCGGGTAGTTCTTTGTTTTTACATTCATCAGGTCCCAATATGCCTAAATATCACAGAGAAATTAAAAATGCATGCCAAGGAAGAGTTCGGGTCTTAGGAGGTTAAGTATGGATTTTCGCTACTTCTCTTCACAAAATTAAAAACATAATTTGAAGGACTGCCATTTTAGCACAGTGAAAGAGAGCCAGTGCATATCAGTAAAGAGCAAGCGCAAGCAGACAGAATGCGACCAATCAATCTAAAGATATCAGCCAGACTTAGACCAGCTAGTCATGCACAAGAAGATGATCCTGACGGCTCAGCTATGGCTTTGGATATTTCTGAGAAATTGGATAATTCTCTTGTTATAAGCTCTAAACTTATATAATCTTCTCTCTATAACCTTAGTCCAGTAATAATATTGCAGGTTTCTAGATCAGTGTAGTTTGTGTAAACTGTATAGAAACTCCCTTGAATACCATTTACAGTAGCAATCTATAAAAAAAACAACAACAACCCTAATCTCTGGTGAAAGTTAGTGTGGTTTTCCAATCAAAGGTTCAATAATTATATTTTTTCTAACAGATGATTAGACTTTAATGTAATTTTCTTGTATTAATATCATTCTAATATAATTTCTCTTTCTCTTTGTATTAGAACTTCAGTCTATCAGCTAAACTCATTAAGACAAAAGTAAAACTAAAAAGCAACAAAACATGATTAAATAGCAGAAAGCGCTGAAGAACATGCATGTATGAATGTAAAACTTCAAAGGCAGACTGTCTCAGAATGTAGGTCAGAAATCACATCAGATAAAATAAAAGATTAAGATTTTTTTTAAACCAGGCCAATTACATTCCTGTGTCACATTTCACATAGCTCCACATTCTAACCACACTCCACATCAGCAGAGAGTAACAAGGAGAGACTTAGGTATACGTATGATGTTGAGATCAAGTTCCATCATACTTTTTATTGTCTCTGTATCAGTTTTTATCTAAACCAATCACAGGAGTATCTATAAAACACAAATAAATCACTTCATTTAAACACACATGTAACATGCTCTACAACAAATAAATGTACCAGAAATTTCATCTCTTGTCTTACCTGATCCCACGGACAGATGATCCCTCCAGAAAACATAAAAAGGTAACCCATGGCAACCAAACAAGCCCAGATGACCAGGGAGAAAACACGTAAAAGCTTCTTGAAGACAGACTCAATGCAGACAAGCACAAATACAGCCAGGAATATGGCCAGTGCTGTGGGTACAGTGATTACAAAGGCCACATGGTCCGCAATGTTCTGGAAAAGGACAGAACAAAAAAAAAAAAATTGAGCATCAGAAAGGTGAGAAAAAAGTGAGACATGTAGATGGACATTTTAAGAGGGAAGGGAATTTATCAGACGACTGAAGAATAATCGGAGTAAAATACCCTTTCCTACAAATTCAAAGGGCAGATTTCTCGAGAGGACACAAAACAACCTTTGTAATAAAAAGCCATTTCCCTGTCTCTTTCTGCTTTAATATTCTAAAAATAGAGTAACCGAGGCAGATGTGTGCATGCAAATGTACACACCTGCCATAAAAACTAACTAGGGACTGTGGATATAAATGAACACTTACACACAAATATATGAGCCTAAAGAAAACACTGTATCACAGCTCCTGGTAAACCGAATTTAACCAATCTCCATATTTACAATTTTGTTTGCATAAGATTGAGAAAAAAAACAAACCAAACAAAATGCAAATAACCTAAAAAAAAAGAAAAAAAAGAAAAAGGGGTAAAACTGCCCCCAAAGGATAAATCACGAGTTCACAAATTCCTATGAAGTCCTGTGGGAACTTAGTGCACCCCATGATTCAGTGAATTGCAGAACCACCTTTGGCAGCAAAAACCTACAGTATTGTTCATTCACAGCTCTCTGCAGCAATTCCGTTGAATTGAGCTCTATACTTTGACTCGGCCATTGCAACACCTCAATTCTTTTCTTTTTCAGCCATTCTGTTATAGATTTGCTGCAGTGCATGTCACAGGGTGGAAATGGACAAGTTAACTGGGTTTTTCATCTTGCATGAGTGCTGTGTTTTACTATTTTTAATATTGTACAGCTTTCTTGTATTATTGCATGTTTTTGATTGTATTTCTTGTTGACTTGTCATGGAGAGACTCCGCCCCTCCCTGATTACTAACTTGGCACACCTGGGAGGTCACAGAGGCCCAATAAGAGGGCCTTGCAGGTCAGGAGAAGGAGGGCAGCAGAGATGGCGAAGTAGTGGGCGGCAGCGGCAACTGAGGAGGTCGCAGGTCAGAGGACATTCTCGAGAGAAGCTTAACTGGCGACAGCAATAGCGTTGGAGGTGCTGGCGAGTGGGCTGCAGAGGGGCAACTGGGAATATTCTGCAGCGGTGTGGGAGATTCGCAGCTGCGGGACGGGCAGAAGTACGCCGGATGTCAGTGAGGGGCGAGACACCTGACACGTGTATTGCTCTTTTATTCTATTTTAATAATTGTTGTCCCTGGCCAGGGTATTTTACTGTTTATGTGCAAAATAAATTATATTTTTAAAATTTCCTATTGTTTCTGGCTCCAATATTGCTATTCCCGTTTAAGAAGGTTCCCCTTTTTAAAGTAGAACCTGTATTAAACCGTCCTTGGTGACATGCATAGGATCATTGTCCTTTTGCAGTCCCTTCTGGTCAAGCATTAGCCATTGCACAGATGGCATCACATTTCACTCCAAAATGCTTTGCTATAAAGAGGTGTTCATAACTAACTGAATGAGTGGAACCTGTCCAGGTCTTGGGGCTGCAAACAAGTCCAAATCATCAGCCCTCCACCACCGTGCTTGGCAGCTGGTGAAGTATTTGTGCTGGAATGCTGTGTTTGGTTTTCACCAGAAATAACTTGTTCAATAAATCTTGTGGTTTGTTCAGAGGCACTTTTGCTATCCTAAGCTGTGCTACTAGAGAAAGAAGGGGCTTTTTTTGGGACTCTTACAAATAAGCCATACTTGTTCAGTCTTATTTTTTATGAACTTTAACATTTAACATGCAAACTGAGCCTGTAGAGGCTGAGATGTCGTTCTTGAATTTTTTGTAGTTTCTTTGAGAATTGCACAGTCTGACTTTGGGATGTATTTTCTGGGAGATTAACTCCTGGGAAGATTGTGGCAATGCACACCAATTTCCAAAACTTTATAGAGGTGGTCATGAGGAGGAAAACAGTACATTTGACTAGCAGCGCCTGACTACTATGTACTTTCATGATTCCTATGGAAGCAGTAAGGGTCTACTTTGTTTTTTCACAGGACTGTGTTATTATATTATAGATAATAAGCTGTTCAATAACAATACATGTATCCATGTCCTGTCATATCCTCTTCTCAGTGTGCAATGATAGAATAAATTAAAGTGACAGGATGTTACACGGTCCAAAACAAAAACAGATACAAAAGTCGTTAATTAGTAATTAGCTGAAGTATTCATTATAGGCATGTTTAATTTCTTAAATACACTTTGATATGCAAGTTCTGATAAAATATTCAAGAGCTTCTCCAAGGTATAGGATGTTAAAGTGAGACACGAGCTGCCAGGCTTTGCCAGGCTTCACCCCATCAGTGGTTTCACAGTGGTATGATGGGGGATGGTAAAGGGTCAGGACAGGGACATGGAGGCTGATGTGTCATATCATATCATATTTTCCTTTGGAGGAAATGAAATCTGTAAAAAATTTCCAACATTTGAGATAAATCAATCAGTTCTATGAATAACTGTTTCCAATGCTGGTTCAGTATATATTAATTTAAAAACATACGTGATTCACAGACGTGATGATATTAAGAGAGCCTCATAAAATAGCTTCCACATCCATGCACACGATTGTCACATTTAAAAATTAAAAATATCCACTATACGAAGCAAAACATAATCCAGACTGACAGCAACAATTAAGACTGTTTAAATTCTCATTTCAACTAGTGCGTAAAAAAAGTAGTCATGCATAGTCATGCATATAGTTAATTTAAAATGTGTACTTCTCATTCACTGCAGCGTAATTACTAAAACGATTTTTATTCTTTCAATCAACTCTTTCAAAAGTGTCCTGTAATTCTGCTAGCTTAACAATGTTTCTCTTTGCATTTATCCTTTTTCTAGTTCTCCTTCTCCTTATTTAGCCCCCCCCTACCCCCACCTATCCTCTGTCTTTTTCTCATGCGCAGTCAATGCACTGGGACATGAGAGGATGTGTGTGGCTGCAGAAAGCCACATAGAGTTTGTCTCGCCCAGAGCAGAGCTCCAAAACAGCACAGGATTTAGGTCAGCCAGCTAGGAGGATGGAGGGATGATGGGATATGAATAAAAAGAGAGACAGAAATATGAGGAGGTGATAGATGGCATAAGAATGGAATGATGGAGAAAAAAAATAGCAATCAGAAAATTCATGCATATCCAGCACAGGGACAGAGGAAAAATATATATATAAATAAATACATAAAAATAAAAAACAGAAGGCAGAAGATGTTGAAACAGATAGTCTGAGCAGTGGGCAGGAAAAGATTTATTCACTGTGTACCAACAAAAACATTAAAAAGATATTTGTTAATGTTTTTGTTTATATTTTTATTTGATAGAACTGTTTTCCTAAAACTACAGTTTCAAAAGACTCTTGGTTGGTTCTGGTTTATGCTTCTTGCTTTATGTTAATTATTAATGGTTTTAGGCGCTTTTACCTTGGGGTTAAAAATACTTCTATATTTTGATCTAGTTAAACATTTGTGTTAAATAATAAGGTCAAGATGAAGTTATCCTTCAGGCTGAGACTAAGGTATCTTAAGAATGACCAACTACCTTAATATCTCTCCATGTGGAAACCCATAACATCACTATTACAAGAGAGTGTATCCATGATATTTATAATGTAGTTTGGAAAACTTGTATCATGATTTGTTTCAATAGTGGTTAGAAATTCAAACTATAAATCTATTATTCTAAAATTATTCTTGATTTGATAAAAGAAAGAGGGCACTATTTAACTGCTGACTCCCAGTACTAGTGTCAAAGCAATGACCTGCACGACCTTTCTGTAGTTCAGACATAATTTCGAAGCATATATTTAACTGAAAACAGTACAACTATAATATATCCAATGTTGTTTTTGAATTTGATGCCAGCAACATGTTTTAAAAACCTGAGACAGAGGCTTATTTCCCCACAGTGCTGCATCACCTCTTGTTTTAACAGCACCTTGCTAAGTGTTTGGGTACTGAGGGGACCAAATGCTGTTATGAAAGCATAATATTCCCATATTATTGCTTGATATTTGCCATTCTTTTCATTGCATAATGGTATGAGTGTTTTCAATACAAGCTGCACTGTAGACAGTATAGTTTAGCACCAGTTCGCCTACTACACAATCATGCTGATGGAAAATGTGAAATGCTGTTTTTCTTGCTGAAATAAGCAAGATGTTCTCCAAAAATTACTAAATGAGCAGTAATGCTACCATCAAGGAACTGACCTTTGAACTTTGACCTGAGAACAAGCCAGACGGTCTTCATTCTCTATAGCATAGAGAAAGAGCCATCCATGGTTTTTGAACGAAATCTTACATTTTTTAAATTTCAGATAACACACCAACTAACCATAGGAAACTGCTTATTGTAGTCATCTGTAAGTCATAGTGCTGTTCAGACCTTTTGTTTGCAAGTATATTATCCCCCATTGGAATTATTGTACCATTAAATTAATGTAAAGCAGTTTCTCACAGAGTAGTAAATCCCTACCTATCTTTATTTCTGAATGACTTTTGCACGGCTTTTAAACAAGTATTTTGTTGCAGTTCTCATTTCCAAACACAATGTACTGCCTATTTTAGTAATAAACCTAACTTATCTTCACTGGATAAATGCTTTTATATGTTTTTTTATATTTTATTGTGCTTTTTTTGCTTTTAACTGTACTGGAGTGCAGTAAAAGTTGAGAAAAGAGTGACTGTGTTTTTGCTGTAACTCTAGCACAGTAAGAAAAGCAGTATGAGCACAGGTCTTTTTAATAACGTAAAGGCAGAGCCATTATCATCCCATCAGAGCTGGTTGAACCTTTACACCGTGCTGCAGTGTCAGCCAGTCTTAGTTGATAGTGCTGAATCTTGGTAATCTGCTAATGTTATTGTTTCAGTAATTAGGTATGAGCCCCCACTGAAAGCTACCACCTGGTTTCAACCTGGTCCTAACACCTGAACTATAAAATAGTGATGATATGTGAACTGCACAATATCTACATGCTTCAATATCTACTCACAGTTGAATAAAAGCTAATTTTTGAAAAAAAAAAAAAAAGATAATTTTTGTCATTTTAGGACGCACATTCACCTCATCCCACCCCATGGATACCACTAATATTATAATATGCAACAATTAAAAATGTATGTAACATTATTAAAACATTCTTAACTAAAAATTTGAAAGTTTCCAGATTATGATATGCTCGCTCATAAGATTTCAGCCTTTTTGATGTGTCATTTGTTACCTAATCCGACATTTATGAATTTGTTTCGTTCTAACTGATTGTCCATGCAAGGAACTGCAACAGCTGACTTTCCAACCACATGTTAGTGAGCTCATCAGGTTACTATGCAATATTTTCTAAATATTATGTGATATGTGCTCTGTGAGCCAGTGCTTTCTATGCAATACTGTGTCTTTGTATGTTTTAGACTGATCACTTCAAAACAACAGACACAGCAGAGACAGTAGGAGAGAGACACTTTTCTAGATTCGGCCAATGTCTAAAGAGTTCTTGTTTTCTTAGTTATATAACAGTATGAAAGTAGGAAGCTAATGAAGGACAGTCAAAAATGGAAGCAGAGCCAATGACCATAAGCACTTATATTGTGCTATTTTAGAGCCTTTTTTCACTTTATGAATTTTCAGATTTTTCCGGAAAACATACTCCATGAAAATAGTGAAAAAAGGAAACAGATCTTTCTGCAGCTATGAGCTCATAAAATAACTAAGACCCTTGCATCCCCTCTCACCTTTATCTCACCCTTCTCCTCACATTAGTTTTGCAATAAAGACATGCTGTGACAACCTAAGCATGTATGTACAAACAAACTGTGTGTAGTCAGTTTCGGTGACCCCATTTGCATGAATACTTATAGGATGTACACTATACATTATATAATATATACATTATACAGTATGTGGCTTGCATCCACTTCAATAAATGCAACTGTTTAATATTCATTTCCTACACATACATAAGTCTGCATGTGTGTGTTTGTTTCTGTGTGTTTTGAATGAGCAGCTTACCAGTCCTGAAGCAAAGAACACAGTCAGCAGAGCCAGGCAGGCACCCATCACTATGAGGAGCAAAAAGACAATCAGAGGATGCTGCTGGCTCATACAGTAGTATGATTCATACAGCCAGTCTGGGGACTTGTTTCTCTTCACTTCACCACCACCTCCTCTTCTGTTTACTTCAGACTCCCCTGTCCGGTCAAGGAGATACCGCTTTCTCCTTATAGCCTCCTGCCACATGGATCTTGGAGCTGAGAGGGAGGAAAAAGAGGAGGTGGTCACTGCTGAGGTATGAGTAGTTTCCACCACAGATGAGGAGCAGTTGCTCTTTTCTGTTCTTCTGCTGTTGTTGTTCCTGTTGAGGACCCTGAAGTGAGAGCTCCTAAGCTCCAGCTTAGTCTTCGAGTCCTTCTCCACCTCCCCTCTCAAGTCTTTCAGGCGGGGACGGCTGAAAGCTGAGGCTGAGTCTGAGTCAGAGGCAGTGTGCGCTGGCCGGAGTGGTGGCAAAAACGCACCAAGGGTAGAGCGCAACATCCTCCTCTTTCTCCTCCTGCCAACATGTTGGGGTGGAAAATGAAGAGAAGTGCAGGCAGTGAGTGCTCTTTAGAGTGAGAGAGAGAAAAGTGGGAGGGAAGTGGAGGGAAAGAGGAGGGAGAGAGGGCTAAGGGGGAGGGGAGAAAGAAAAAGAAGGTGCAGCAGCGGGGAAAAGTCAGCAAGTGAATGAAAGAGTAGAAAAATGAAAGGAGCAGAGAAACTGACATTTATGGAGAATGCATTATGTGGTATTATTTGTAATAACATGGGTTTGAGCCCAGTCCTAGAGCTGTAACCCAGATGATGATGATGATTTTCAGAGCAGCGATAAACCATATCATTAAATCAATTCTTTTTCAGTTATCCCCTTTGCCTCTCTTACTTAATAAATAGCCAAGCAAATAACACATTTGTCAAAACATGCATATTTGCATTTTTCCCCCAACTGCAGATTACAAAACAGAACCTCAGTTGAGGTTAAAAAATATCCAAATAAATTTGTTATCAATGTATAGTAGGACGTTACGAGTATGAGCAATGATGTGCCTGCCCAGAAAAACTGAAAACTGGCACACTTGTACATACATGGCATCTCCTCAAATCCTGTGTGTGTACTCCTGCAATGATGCACATGCACAAATGCCAACACACACACACACACACACACACACACACACACACACACACACACACACACACAACCCCGTTCAGCTATCTTAGTGAGGACCCTCATTGACACAATGGTTTCCCTAGCCCCTTACCCTAACCATAACCTAATTGTAACCCTGACACTAAAACCACATTTTGAGCCTCAAAAATGCCTTTAAATGCCTTCAAAAATGTGAGGACCGGGTTGTGTGTCCTTACAAGTGACTGCTGGTTCTCACATATATAGTACAAAGATAGCTAGACAGGAACACACAGACACACACACACACACACACGCACACACACAGGGGGCAACCAAAAGGTGGTGCTGGCCAAACCACTGTCATTACAAAGATGAGTAAATCATGACAGGTTCCTCTAATCCCCTAAAACCTGAACAACCTCATTTGTGGGCTGAGTTTGCACAGCAAAATGACATATTACTGAAAAAACAATAATAGACAACAAATATATAATTTCAATATTAAAACTACAAATATACCCTATGTAATGCTGAAGGGTTTAGCATGTGACTGTAACATTTTTCAACTGCAAAACAGAAAATAATGAAAACATTTGGTCTTGGAGATGAAATGGGTGATGTGATTTAAAATTATCTGGATTTGATTGAGGAGCCCTAAAATAAATTATCATTACTAAAGAATTATATGTGAGCTACTCGTAAAGTTTTCCAATATCAACAATTTAACATTTATGTTTGAAGAGAGTTCAGCTCACATTTTTATCAACTCTGGGACTGCCTGACCAAATGGAGACTGCTAAGCCATACTGATGATATATTTTTATTGTACAAAGCTCAGCTCCAACTGGAAAAAAAAAAAATCACAGAGTATCAAAGCTATTTTCCCTGTATCTGCATTCTATTGTTAAAAAAAGGATTTGACTATTTGTATCATTGCTGAACAACCAGCATGCCACATAATCTTTAAACGGTAGGCTAACCTGTCAAGATGTTCCACCAACTTCCATATTTAAGGCTTGAAGCTTTGAGTGTGAACACATCAGAACTGGCAAATTTGAGTTTATCTGATTCAACAGTTTAAGAATTTCAGGCACATCCAGGCACGGCTTTGAGGGCCACAGTATCTGCCAGCCGTCATCAATACAGAAAATCTGAATATTTCTTGCACTGTAGTTCCATGTTTGGATATCACCTAAACATAACAATAAATCAGTTATTAATTGATGATTTAATATGCTGCAAATGAAAGATTTTTTCCTGCTTCCTTATAAATAAATTATTTTAATATTGTTATAAGGATAGAGTGCAATGTGACCAATTAAGCTAATTTAGAGATAATGTGCAGACGGGAAAACATGATACTTATTCATTCCAAATGAAGCTGAGAATATTTGTGGGCAGTAGTTATAAAAAAAATGTAGCTACACCTCCCTCATAAATGGACAGGAATGTATCCCTCAAAGAGTTTTTATAAAACAAATTCACATTTTTACAGTGCTCAGCTTGGAGTTAAATATCTGGCACTAGTATCCTGCCTGCAACATGGAGCTTTGATTTGTCCTGAACCACAGCCACCCTGCTTTTCTTTGCTAAACTATTCTTTTCGCTCGTCTTCATCAGTACCTGCACATCATAGCATCATTTTATTCACCCATTTTCTCTTAGCTTTCATCTCTGCCTTCACCTCTTATTTCATACCCAGGTTTTTCCCAGCTCATTTTCCACAAGTACGCTGTCTCTGCTCCTGCATTCCAATCCCTTCTTCCATCTCGCACCTTTCATCCTCTCCCCATCATGTCCCAAAGAAATCCTTAGATATTCTCTCCTTCAAATTCATATTTCTATCCTTTTTCAGGGTATAAAAAAGTATATCCATTTTGTGAGCTTCAACTTCTGTTCCCCTACTTCATCCAATATTTTCCTATCCCTTCATTTTTTTTTTTTTTCCACATCACAATTCAGGTTCCCTTTTCACATGCCTTTTATTTTCCCTTTCTTCCCTCTTCCCCCCATCATGCCTCCAGTTGGTGAGCTCATTCTATCTTGACCTACTTTCTGCTACCATCTTACGTCCCGTCTCTTCTTTCACTCATCTTTTCTCAGTAACATTATTATAGTTTGATATGGCCATATGCTGTAGGTGACACTGGCAGCTTATGTAGGAAAGATGATAGTTTTCTTTGACCAAAACAATCCTGTTGTTTTATAACCTCAATTCTGCAGAAATTGGGACAATGTATAAAGTGTTAAAAAAAATAAAAAATAAAAAAAATAAATGCGAGGCTCATGAATCCATATGTTATTCACAGTGGAATATATATATATTTAAAAAAACAAAGTTTTTAAAATGAGTAAACATACGATTTTAGGAAAAAACATTTCCTCATTTTTAACTTGATGGCATCAACAAAAGTGAGTCATAATCTGCAGATTCACTAACCTGCAAAAACCTGCATTTCCAAATTGTGAAACAATTTCAGAAAAATCTTCTGACATTAAATCCCAAAGATTTTTGGGAATTCATCATCTACAGTACATACAATCAAAAGAAGATGATAAGTACTACAGAATCTGTGCACGGCACAAGGCTGAAAATCAATATTGAATGCTCATGAATTTCAGGCCCTGAGGCACCACTGCATTAAAAATGGGCATGATTCGGTCATGTCAATGAATGTATGGGCTCAGAAACACTTGTAGAAATCAGTATCTGGAAACAGTTCTTGTTTTTACAGGCGATGCATTTTAAAGCTCTGTAATATAAAAAAGAAGCCATATCTCAACATGATCCAGAAATTTCACCATCTTCACTGGCCAAAAAAACATAGTTAAAATGGACTGAAGCAAAGTGGAAAGCTGTTCTGTGCTCAGATGAATCAAAATTTGAAATTGTTTTTGGAAAACATGGTCTGCATCTTAAACTAAAGAGGACAGTGACCATTCTGCCTGCATGACAATTACAATTAGGGGTGGGCGATATAAACGATATACGATAGAAACGATATAAATTTGGCCAACGATAGAGATTTTGACTATGCCGCTCTATCGCGATAGCGCATGTTGATGATGTCATCAAGCTACGCCTGTTTTGGTCGAAAGCGTCGCAGTGGCTAAAACAATTATCATCTGCAAATTATGCGAGAGTCATAGCAAAGAGATGAAGCACTTTTGAAATATGGGGAAAGCCAAAAACTGCGATTCCGTAACACTGATTCATTAATATTGAATTCTCTCGCAGCTGTTCTATGTTGCAGTATATTAATAACTAACCTTGTATTGTGGTTGAATAATCTCAGTTGTTCTCCTGACTGAAGTTTGGCCCGTGTATAGCATCCTGCTATGCGATTGCATTTGTTTGTAACCACCAGAATCCCTCACGTTAACTTTTATCGAGTGGAAAAAAAGCTGGCGTTCATCCGCCAGGCTTCACTTTGCTAATGTTATGCTAATATAGCTGTGTTGCTAGCAATCACGTAGCACAACATTATATACCAGGTAGTCCAACTTCAGTAACCCTGCAAACGCCACTGCTGTTTAGTTTTCTGTCTTCATTATTTTGGAAGTGGTAGCAGAGCTGTACGTTTTAATTAGTTTCAAAAATCTCTTAGCCAGAACATGGTATGAAATGTTTAGGTGGAAACTAGCGAGCTAACTTCCTGTTAACTTCTAACTCCGTTAAATTTAATAAATTCTGTTTTCATGGATGCCTGAATGTTAAACTTAATTGTTACACCTGGTAAAGCAGCAACGCTGATGGTTTCATTAAAGATGAAAGAATTTAGACCGTTTTTCACTCTCAGTATTCATTTGACTTTGGGACCTGAAGGGAACGGAGTTTTGGACCCAGATTACTCCGCGAAGCTCCTTACTACGGCAGCCGTAATGCTCTGACAATCCATCAAGCAGTGCAGCTTACCAAAGTTGTACTAAAACATTTTTTAACAGATTTCTGCAGCCAAAATCGGTTCGAGGTCAGTAAGCACGACCAGAATTCATACATAAGGCACACTCTCGATTTTTGAGAAAATTAAAGGATTTTAAGTGTGCCTTATAGTGTGGAAAATACGTTATATAGAAGAATATATCGTGATATATATCGTTACGGCACATGCTTCAAATTATATCGCGATATGAATTTTAGGCCATATCACCCAGCCCTAATTACAATGACACTAAATATCGATTGGCAACCAAATCCTTAACTCCAGTTCATGTCAAGCAAAAGGGTGGTCAAAATATTGAGTTTCCTTTTTTTCTATTTAGTTTTCGTAGAGATAAACCAGTTGCTCTGACAGTTTAAGATGAGGCGAGGGGCCTTTAGGCAGAAAATTTGTCAGGGGCACAAACAAGGACTTCAGCTTTTTCATTGAGTTCAAGAAAAAATGAAGTCCCTGTTTGTGCTTCTGACAAATTTCCTACTAAGAACCTCAGATATATAACTGAATGTCATCTGCATAGCAGTAATAAAAAAATTTCCTTAAAGGTGCTCAAAATGTGCTACAGAATGAATAGAAGGCCCCCAAAACAGAATCTTGTGGCACACTGTATGTAAGAGAAGTGGCAAAGGAGCTGTACTTAGAAACAGCCACAGAAAAGCATCATTCAGGTAGAAATGATGCAAAGGAGAACCAGACACCCACCCAATATCTGAGCCTCTTCAGCAAAATATGAACAATATCAAAAGCAGAGGTAAGGTCTAACATCAGCAAAACGAAACATTCTCCTGCATCACTTTACAACAAAATGCCACTGGACACACTAAGAAGAGCAGTTTCTGTAGAATGAACCAGTAATGTGTTGATCATAGTGAGCACTCAAAGACCAATAGACTGAAACAGGAGAGAGAAGAGGAGGAATCTTTCAGTGAGTCAACCAATTTTACCATCTTCAGTAAAGAAACAGGTGAAAACTTTCTGAAATAGCACGCCGAGCTGATGCAGGAACACACAATGAAGATGCTGATGGACAAGTATTATTTCACGTCATGTGAAAAAATAGGGACAGCAGGTGGAGCAAGAGTAACAATATTACTAATAGTGTTAAATAACACCTTACGATTACCTCTGCTCTTTGTAACAAGGTTTGAAAAAGACAAAATAGTTTATGAGGCTATTTCTCATTTTTGTCTGGACATATAAATGGCATTTAAACATCACAAATCATTATTTTAGGTAGGCATCCTAAACTCATATTGTTAGACTTTCAAAATAAGAGTTACAATCTGCCTTTCTGGGATCAAATTCAACATCAGTGGTTTCCAAATTGTGTGCTGGGATTTTGTATCTAAATAGTTAGTTTGTTGTGTCAACATATTGTGTGCAATAATACTAAAATCTATACTCCAAAAATACTTCAGTCAAAAACAAGCAAAAAAAAAAAAACACAAACAAAAAAAACACACCAAAAATATATCAGTCACAGGGTAAGTCATTCTATTTGCACAAGATTTGCACATGGATGGTGGGCGTTACCAGAGGTGACACATCAAAAGGCCTTGAGGAGGACAGTAATATTTGTGTAGAAGACCAACAGAGAGGAAAACAAATCTCTCTATAGACAGTATAAAGAGAGCCACCTGTCTTAAAGCTTTAGATGCATCAGGGATGTCAACAGTGCTAACCCTGAGGGTGTTATCTGTCAGGAGAAGTTTCCTAATGTTAACACTGTGGCAAGCATGATTAAAAGACTGTGGGAAACCAAAGATCCTGGCCTAAAAGAAGCTTCAAACGAGAGCTGGAGCTGAACCAGAAGCAGCTGTGTTGAGAGAAAGTATCTGCTAATGTGGTGGAGGTAAGCAGCCCATGGTGCAAAGCAGAAGAAAGCTGACACAATAGCAACAACACTTACAAGAAGACTGCTAGGTCAAGATGTCACTATGAAATTAACATAAAATGAGCAATGAAAAACATATGACGTTTAAAAAATTAAATAGAGCATGCTTGTTCTCAATGACTTTCAAAATTCACATGTGGTAACAATTCTCATACAAAAACTTTCAGCACGCTGCGCTGGAGCTCTCACTTTGTCAGCCAAGGCAATTACCCGTGTGTTTTCACAGCGGAACACTGAACTCAGTTTACTGTCACCTAATGCAATATGCCACAAAAAGTGCGAATAAAATAATGGGCTTATTTTTTTTAATCACGTCAAAAACTTCACACTTTGGGGTTTCTTTTTTAGGAAAAGAGTAAAAGTGAGCTGTTATTGGTAAGTGTAATTAGATGGCAGCTGTGCTAATGTCACAACAAGGACGAAGCAATTATACAACTGGCAAATATTTTTAGATTTTAAATACCATACCTATTCTCTTTAAAATATTATCTTCTTGAAATGTTCGATAACTTACTTTAACGCAAACTCCTCGTTTGCTCCCATTTGATCTGGAAATTGTTTCGCGCCAGTCCAGCAGAGGGCGCCTGCTCCAAAATACCGGAAGTGATTGGCCATTTCCGTCCAATCAGTAGGTATTTATTTTTGCCAATAAGGGAAGACAAAAAGAAAAATAAGTCTGGATTTTGCAGTTTTACATTAAAATTTATTCATTTTTACTCATGGTCAAATGTATTATAGTGCGAACAAGATATCTTATTCTTTTAACAAGGGGAAACAGCGCCATCTCTTAAATATTTTAGAAGATGTGACAGGGAATACTAAACTGGCAGTAAACCCATAGTGAAGACATTGGCTTACTATATCCTACAACACTAGGTTTTTAAGGGGATTTTGTATTGGACAAGCAGTCTTTTTTGGTCCCCAAACAACACATCTTAATTGTTGTTCTATCCACATATGATACAATGATATGCCAGACATAAATGTACTAAAGTATAGATTGTCTCTTTTCCCTGGCTGTCTCCACTTCTCATTTGGTTTAACCTAGATATCAAAGAAGACCTGGATATTTTAAGGCACTAGAGTATTTAACTGTAACCCTTCATTATCTGGGCAAAGAAATTTGCCACTTAACCCATAAGTGTGTCTAACTGAGAGCCTCCCAGCAACCTTAACCTTCATATTCTCTTGGTAACCTTGGTGATGATTGTACTAATAACTCTGATGCACAATTAAATGCTTAAAAGCACCATGGATGTTTTGAATTTAGGTTGATAGAATGACTCAATATTAAGTATCACAGAATGTACTGCACTAGCACATATACCAATACAAGAGCATACATACAATCTCGCAAATGAATTACTTCATTTGTGAGATTTTCTTTCTTTTAATTTATAATACTCTTTGCATACACTTTGTAAACCATCCCACCTGCCATGTCTGACTCCGACCTTTAACTGCATCCCAATCCAAAAGCAAGTTTTACCCTTCAAGCAACCCTTTGAAGGAGCACATACCCGGGAGCTTGTGCTTACTTTCCAAAAGTATCTAAAGGCATTTCATGTGTCTTGCCTTATATAATATTTACTGTGCGAAAAGAAAATATATCCAAAGTATTTAAATTGAGGAGAAGGAGAGCAAATCAAAAAAGGTCTCTTGAGGAGGACTTTTTTTTTCCCACCCCACTTTTATTTTTTGCGTTGCTTGTTTTTGAAAGTGTCTTCAGTCATTCACAGTTTCTCCATAACCCCAGACGGGGAAAACATCCTTCATTCACACTTCATGAAGTGCGACATATTCTAACTGCACACTAATCCATTTTCTACTCTCCACTTTACCCTTAACAACTAATCAGCGGCTCTATTTTCCTCCAGCTGAGTTCCTGGAGAATTTTGATTGCCCTACCCTTTGGTGAGTTTAACCTTGACATTAGTCACAAAATGATGAAACGTTAATGAATATGGATAAAAACTAGATGTAAATGTGTGAAGTATAAAGAAAACGTGTGAGGAAATAAGTCATTGTCACTTTGACAGTGAAATGGGAAGAGGGGGACAGCAACCAGAGCCTGTCTGTTTGTCCCTGGAGAGAGTGAGAACAGTTAGACTTTCACTATTTCTTAGATAAACCACCAACTGCTCCACTAATTACCTTTTCCCCTAATTTCTCTTCGGTTAAACTTTTCTCATCTTTATTTTTTTCTCAGTTTTGTTAGTCTCCTTGTCTTTCTTCATGTCTGATTTATTATCAAATGGGAATACTACACATCAACTCACCTCACAAAAAATACTTGAAGTGTAGACGTAACTGAACAAATAAACATAATTTTTTGGTATGTAGTTAACTTTTAAAAGAAAAAAATGTTTATCTGAGTCATCAAGGCTGAAAAGACTAAAAACAGCAGACATTGTCACACACACACAACCATACACAGTATGACATGGGGGTGAAATGCTTGTAGCTGTACAATGCCCGACCATTAAATGACAGAAGAAAAGTTTTACAATATTTACAATTTACAGTTTACTACAAAATTTACAAATTAACTTAAGAATTTACAGTAAAGAATGTGCAAATAGCAGAAGAGATTATAAAGATTATAAGTTATAGGAATTATAGGATTATAGGAAATGTGTGGTGGTGCGTGTGATGATGTGTGTGAGAGTCCAGTCCTACACCTGGTTCAGGGCCCGAATAGCCTGGGGTAAGAAGCTCCTCCTCATTCTCTCTGTTTTGGCCTTAAGGGAGCGGAAGCGCTTCCCAGACCTCAACAGTGAGAAGAGTCCATTGTTGGGATGGGAAAGGTCCATCATAATCTTCCTAGCTTTGGACTTGCACCGCTTGGTGTAGACGGACAGCAGGTCAGGGAGCTCTGATTGAATGATGCGTTCGGCCGAGCACACCACTCTTTGCAGATCTCGTCTGTCCTGCTTGGTGCTGTTCCCAAACCAGGTGCAGATGTTTGCCGTCAGGACGCTCTCGATGGTGCAGGAGTAGAAGTTCTTGAGCACCTTCAGTGGCAGTTGGAAGTCTCTAAGTCTTCTGAGGAAGAAGAGACGCTGATGGGCTTTCTTAACCAGGGTGTTGATGTGACAGGACCATGACAGGTCCTGAGTGATGTGGACACCCAGGTATCGGAAACTGTCCACTCTCTCCACTGGCGTGCCACTGATGATGAGGGGTTTGTAATTCCTCGCCTGCTTTGTAGTGAAGTCCACGATCAGCTCCTTAGTCTTGCTGATGTTTAGGAGGAGGTTATTTCTGTCACATTCCTGAAATATTCTTTATATAAAAATAAAATAAAGAAGACAAACCTATCAGAAGGCCAGGCACAGATCTATTTAATGAAGCACAAAAATTCACTTTTTGTTTGTACGTATTGAGATGTTCACAGAAAGGAGACACACTGTAGCTATAAGGATTTATAGCTTATAGACAGAGATTATAAAGACTGTCAGGCTTTACAAATATTTGCTGCTCAGTTTCATCCATTAGTTGAACTATTCAGTGTAATTTGTACCCAAACTATGAAACGTTGGCATCTAAGTTGTGTATACCACAAGTTTTGTTTTTTTCACAGATTATGTTCTATCCTTTATTTATTTATTTTTTAATGACCTCCATTTATTCCCATGTGGCCAGTCTGAGACCACATTCAATGCATCTTCACTGAGCTACAGCATAACTGTATTTGAATTGAAAATTAGCATCAACATCAAAACCATTAAAGTGGATAAAGGGTCTTCCGTTAGTAATATTTTCCACATTAAAGGTTGGACAAAATGTAAAAGTGCTGTAATAATGGCTTCGGTATCATTTGAAATTAATGGCATGTTAATGCGCCCTTCAAGTCTGCATTTTTCAGTCTGTTTAGTACAGTTTGTGTTTGTAACCTGCACTGATTGATGGATTTATCATCCTCTTGGGAGGAGGTGCAGCTAACTATTAATGCAACTTTTACATTCTCTATCATTGCCACACAGTTCACAAGACGAACAGTTTACTATTAACACAGCCTATAGATTTGAATTCATTAACTCCAATATGGATCTCTATAAAGTCTGGGTATGTAGCATACAGTAGAAATGTTAAGATGGTGTTGCTGAAAGATCAAGGCTTGTGGCTGGAAAATTCAAACTACAGTGCTAAAAAAATCTTGTCTGCGGGTTCTTCACTACTTCTCTTCGACATTTCACTGTTATTTAATCTATTTTAAATACAATCAACTTCAGATCTTAATAAACATTTCTCAGAACCTTGTGAATTAAATTGCCCGCCACTGAAATGTATTCATATTTCTTTCATTTCTCACAGACGTGACACAAGTATTGCTGTATGAAACTGATGGAATGGTGCAAACCAGATGTTTTCATATATTTCTGTTTTTCCCGCCATTAGCTCTGGACACTTTATTTTCAATTCTAGATTGACAGTTGTGACTAATGTCCCAGCAGCAAATGATTTTGCCAACCGACAACAAGGGATCACAGAGAGTTTTGCATTAGAAAAAATATCACTAAACCAAGGGTCTCTGAGACACGTTGTTCGTGTCATTTCTACATCAGTAAAACACATATCAGGGAATAACCTCCAAAACAGCATATAAACCCTATTGAACAACAGAACCTCTGAGCATTATTGTCCAGGTGTCCTCTGGGATGAAAATAAGCTTTAGCGATAATAAATTAGTTTGCTAGCAGAGCTCAGTTCAGTTGTGTGATCCTCACATGTCTTTGTGTAAGCCTCCATTATTATCGGCCTTCAGTAGGAGGACACTGCTCAGATGAGCTCTTCGTTTTCTTCTTTGTGATGTTTGCTGCAGGTATTAGACCATGGTAAAGATGAGCTGTACTGCAGTATATTGAATTAGCCATTTCTAACTTTTCCAGAACGGAGCACAATCCTTCAATGATTATTCACTCAGGGACAAGACTGCGTCATCAAAATAGGATTTCAGCCTTTGTGATCAAAATAATACTGATAATAACTGGCTGTTTTTATTGGTGTCTTTCACAGTGTCCGAGGACACACTATAATTCATCACACCAGAATTATTTCTGGTTTGATGAATTTAAATAATTTATGAATTTAATTTTATGAATTTAAGCACCTAGACTTAAAATGAAATTGATTATGATGTAACCGGATTATATTTGAATTAAAGCTTTGCTCGTGTACAGCTCATTTGAGCGGTGTTTTACAGCATCCAGTAAGTTATAGAGGACTGATTATTAGTGACAGGACTACGATGCTGTGCCGCAGAATGCTGGGGCTCCCATGTTGCCGAGCATATTGCATTGCATTGCAAGCAAGTCTGTTAAACCTGGGATTTAAAAAAAAAAAAGGTGTGGGGGGGGGGGGGGGGGGGGGCTGTATCTGGTACAAGCCTGAAGTCTATGAATAAGCAGCATCATGTGGGTTCATTATATCAATAGATAACAACATTTATTTAGAGGTTCCTTTATACATTAAAGGATTTCAACACATGGGCATAAGAGAAATGGCACTTTCACCAAACAGGTGGACGATCGTTTTAATATGTCCTTATTAAAATGGATATATAAAGAATACGTGAATCAAGAAGTGTGACAGAAAAGTAACACATGCGCACACAGTTTGACATGTCCTAAAATACTGCAAAGCAGGATGTGTTAATGAACGAGGTCTGTAATTAAAGCCTTGTGATCTGACACAGCTGCTTACGTTATGCTGAGACACATGACAGCCGGGCTGAGATGTGAGGCTGAGTTCAGAAAAGGACTTTAGGCCTCGTGATAGTTTTAAACAGGAGCTGAAGCACAGGAGTTTAAGTCAGATCATGACTTGTCATTATTCTAGCCAATTAATCTTACTACTTAAATACTTGTTTTCATTTCTTCATCATTTGCTCTTCTTTTTTGTAATGTAGGGGTCCATAAGGCCAAAAGCTGAATACCAAATATAATTGTTTCCATAAGAAGTAATTAGATAAGACAGTGGCAGTATACTGCAATCGTTATTTTCATTGTGTGTCTATAATTTATTTTAAGCACAATTATTATAAGTAACCTGAAGTATATATAATTTTGCAGTTAAACTCCATGCCATACCCAGATCTCCAGATATTAAAAGCTGTGCTCTCTTATCACTAAGAGTCAGAATTTTGATGAGCCTTTCCATATTTTATATTATCTTTTAATCTATTTCCTTGTAGTAAGCTGGGCGGGAATGAAAATTAAGCAATTAAAGGACGTTAACTGCTGTCATAAAAACTATTTTCCAGTGACACTTGAGGATGACCTGGATCTGTGCCAGGAAAATTTCATCATCCAGCAGGCAATTTGCCTGTCACTCCTTCAGTGTCCCAACACTGCGGGCTGTTTTCACCCCAGCTACTGAAATATCGTCTCAGACCCGCTTATATCCCACAATATGCTTTATTTCTTTATCTCTGTCTGTTTTTTATGTCATGTCATTTTGATCAAGTCAGAGGTGGCTGTGATAGGCAGACCTTCTTCTACCATTTACACAATTAGCATATCTGCTGTTATGTACAACTCTTGTATAGGTCTGCAAGACTGATTAGGTTGTTGCATTATAATATTACTAAAAACTGCAGGTATATTAACAAAGTAGCTTCAAACGTTTTCATGTCAAAATGATGCTAATGAGAGCAGTAAGAGCTGATCAAAGCAATGAAGCTGCAGATGAAAGATAAAACAGTTAGTTGAAGCTGCAAAAGGGCACAATAGAACCGGGGGAGATGCAAAGTGGAAAACTCACTGCACGTATACGTTTACAGATGGATGACTACTCGTCTCCTGCCAAAGAAATCAATATTTAATTCCCTTCGCAGTTTTAATTTTCGATCTAAATTGCTGATACTGCCGACTGTTAGAGTGACTATCGAGACAAACCTCTTGAATTTCTGTTTCTACAAGTGGACAGGAACAAGGGGAGGATCACTGGCAGTCTGTTCCAGAGCAACAGTTAAAGCTCGTTACTGCAAAAACTGCTTGCAATTTACTCAAGAACAGATTGTCTGCCATTTGTTGTCGGTGTAAGCTGTTTCTTGACAGATGCCCTCCAATGCATGTCTGCCAATTTTTAAAAAAAAAAAAAAAGAAAAGAAAGGGAAAATGTGTGCTATTTTTCAGGTTTGTGCATCCCTGAACTTGCTAGGCGACTACAGACAGATTTCTGTGATTCTGATTTTCCTTAGTTCTGATGTTTTTTGTTGTTGTTGGAACAGGAACATCTGAGTACCTTTATTTCTATTCATGCCATCCAGAGTGGGATATCAAAGCTTGCCTGCCTCACGGTTCATTTGGCGAGCCAGAAGGGCAACACAACTGGCCTATCAAAACGATTTGTTTAAGGATAACATACAGCAAACCTTTATTTTAGTGGAAATGATGGTCCAGAGGACACCCTGATATTTTGTCTATTTTACTTTGAAGTTTTGGTTTATATTGCTGCTAAATTTGCAATCTTCAGGGATAAAAAAAAAAAAAATCGAGACAACACGTAAATGCCAAAAATGCAGTAACACTAATAGTCACTTAAGGCTTGCTTCAAAAGCATGACATTCCCAAAGGGAAAGCATGCTTTTCTTCAATCATAAAATAACATGATTACAGCCTGGCACAAAAACATTTTCAATCTTCAGAATTTTTCCTTCATAATGACTGAGCGGGGTAACTTTCATTTCATTTTATTGTATTTATGTTTTTTTTAATAACTCACCCATTTTGCTACTGTCGAGGTTGTAAGTGTGGCTGAATCGATGGATGGAGTGATGGAGCCTTCCTGGACATTTTATTGGGATTTTCTAGAAAATAATAAGAACTATTGTGCCAGAGATAAAAAGGTTTCTTCCTGTTAAAAAGGACTTTTCCTTCCCACTGTCGCCAAGTGCTTGCTCATAGGGGGGTCAACTGAGTGTTGGGCTTTTCTCTGTATTATTGTAGGGTCTTTAGCTTACAGCACCTTGAGGTGACTATTGTAATCTGGTGTTGTATAAATACTAGTATTTATGACCCTATTACTAAGCTCTCATTGACAAATAGATGATATATACCAAGGCAACGAAGATTCCAGGTTCAGAGTCCACAGACCAGTGAGTGACATCAGTGGCATCTTTTATAAAGTGGAAGCAAAATGGTAGTGTAGCATCTGCAAAGTGCAGAGTGCTGAAACTAATGGGTGACATCATAGGGGTTACTTGAGGAATGGGAAATGAATCCTGTCATTAATCAATTAGTTGGTTATAAGAACCCCAACCCTCACACAGACAGCCTAAATTTTGCATAAATACTGCAGATGTATCCATTTTCATCGCAACTCTGCAACAAATGCTTGCTGCAACATGTCTCAGAAAGATATTTTTATATAGATTTATCCATGATCAAGTTTGTCTGATTGTGTTTGACAGCGTTAAAATCAGGCACAGTGTGCTATCTTTCTTGTGGCAGAAACTGCAAATAATGGCTGCAACACTGATATGATGATATGTTGATCCCTTAAATTCTTAGAAGTGCATACACAGTATTCAGAAAGCTGCAGTATCATGATACTCCAACATATAAGCCTAATGCAATAAGTGGAACCAGTCACTTTCCTTTACATTTTCATATACCCTGAGAAAACAAGAGTAAACAAAGGAGCCCGAGATAAAGTGATGGAAGGCACCCGGTTTGTAAATGTGTTTTTCTGTATAAATACAACCTCAAAACCGAGCATGCTGAATATAAAAATAATGCAGTCATCATTTAATCATGGAAACATGCATTCGCTCTCTAAGTTTATTCTTGGTGTTAACTTTCAAAGAACCTACATCGTATATTTTTATGATTTGTAGGTTTCATTTTATTTATGTTATGCACCGTAATTTTATTTGTTATTTGCTATTTGCTATTCATAATCTACACCCAAAGTAATTTGGATTAGTCAAATATTTAACACCAGATGGAATTGGCATGATAATGTGGAAGGCTTGAAATGATAAACTGACATCAACTTATCTATATTCTGCAGTTGCTGTTGGCTCTGTTGAAGATTATAATGGCATTCAGCTCATTGTTTTAGTTTTACAATTAGACATTTTGATTCAGTCTCACAGCTCTCCTGTACTCTGATTAAAAAAAAAACTCACTGTGGAAACTTTGCCAAGAACAAGCAACAAACAGGCAAAGTAAGCAACTAGCTGGAGAAGAATATGGAGCATTTATCAAATAAGGTGCTAGCCATTTTTATCTGTGACAAATTTACTTTGCATTATGCGAAGTTAGTCTTTTATTATTGAAAGTCTGGGTGTGTAACCATAAATGTTTTGAAATGAAATCAAATCTGAACTGAATGTATGGTTTGATTTAGATAAATGAAACCTTTTGAGTTTCTACACCTTTAGAAAATTTCGGACCAACATCCGTCAGCAACTGTGCTGGTTGATGAGATTTGTACCTCAGTTTCGTTATGCAATGTTTGTTGACAGCCACTTGTGGAATATGAAAAATTAACACTGCCTTCTAAAGAAATCTCCAAAAAATGGAACTAATGATCTGGAAGATATAGATGTAACTAGGGTCTGTTCCATTCCTCTGTCAGGGTCTTTAGAGAAGTATGTTTCTTAAAACTGCCAAAAAAGCTCCATTATTCAGAGAAAAATAGGTTTTGTGGGAAGCAAATGAATACTGGTGTGTATGGGTCATTAGTGAGCTTTAGACTAGAGAGAGGCTGAATGGAGCCATTTTATCAGGCAGAATACAGAATCCATCAGGCCTCTTTGAGCCAAAGAAGAAAAGATATCTCAAGTGAGCACATTGGACTGAACCACGAATGAGCATGAAATCAAGGTAAGTGGAGATATCTAGGCCAAGAGGCTATGCTTGTTAGCTAAGAGTATTATACTTTGACTTTGGAAACACAAAAGGGAGATAAGCTATTTAACAGGTCCTACGTAAACGAAAGATGAATGAACATGGTGGGTGCACATAGGCCACAATTAATGGGATCTGATTTTAGACACATTTTATATAGCTATAGTGTGGAAACTCAATCTGAATGTTTAGTTTTAGCTATCAGTGGCATATTCAGGGGGCTTTGATGGTCGACATTTAGACCATTATTATTGTTATAATACATTATTCTAAAACAAATTTACAATAAATATATAAATACATAAAAATAAGACTATGAATAGTGTGTAGAATTCGAAGACCACCATGTTTAAAGGTTTTTTTTCCTTTAAGAGGCTGAACTAAGAAAGGCATAATAGAAAGTGAAAAGTGAAGTGAGACCGATGTCAGTACATTTACGATTTTACAGTCGTACAGAACTTCAGATGGACATCATCTTTCACTTAGAGATCCATTTACAGGTGCAAAAGTAAAAAGTCCGTGAGACTTTTTCTTATTTCTTGACTTCCCTTTCCATTGCACTAAAACAACACCATCACTGTCATTTTCGTCTCTGTTATGCACACTCTGTGCTCGCATCATCTGTGTCTACATGGCTCCATGCTGTAAATAGCATAATGGTAGAAAAGTCTCTTCCATACATCTTGAAAGCATGACAAAAAGAACCTGTCAGTAGTTAAGGCTGAGCCTTTGATCACATTTTCTCTGTATTTCAGAAAGACACAAAGGAAGAATAATTGGCAGAAAAATAGAAAAAAAGACTTGTCAATGTCACTTCTAACACTTCTTAAACCCCCCCCCCCCCCCCAAACCAAACAAAAAACTGGCCTGAGCACTATTGGGTGGCATTGAGGAGATAACAGCTATATCATTTGAAAATGTGTATGGCAAAAATCTGATGTATATATGATTTATGTCTCCATATTTTACCTACTTTACCTGGGTGTTATTTTATGAGTCAGACCAACAACCATTACAAGCGAAAATAATATTGTAATAATTGTTCTCTGGACCAAAATGTCCCTTATACCCTGATACTATGTATCGACACCAAATTTTAAACTACAGTCATGGTGCTTTCAGACAGCCTGGAGGCATAAGCTATATTTAATTCCAGTAGAGGTTGAAAGGAAGCTCTTTTAAAGAACCTTCTTTAGCCATTTCAGTTTGACTGGTTAGCACACAATGAGATCGTACTGATTTATACGTGAAAAAGGCTTGTTTATTCCCACTGGAAAGCTATTTTCTTGACATGTTGAGCACAGCAAAGTTGTCATTCTTAACGTAGTATAAATGTATTTATTTTTTTGAAATGCGCTCTTATCTAGGGAAAGATATTCACTCTTTGCGAGCATTACATAAAGACAAGTGCCCCCTTTACTGCATGCAGATCTCAGCAGGTGAATGCTAACTGGAGGCGCCTTCTGTTTCCCCTAAGGGCGGACATGCTTTTAGGCAAACCATGTAGCAGCACAAACTGTGTGAACAACCACTGTGTGCAAAGGCAGCTGAATTTCTCATCAGTGCATAGGCCAGATCCCATGAGCCCTATGATCTAATCTAGTAAATAGATCTATCAGGAACAAAGAACCAACTTTTAACAATATTATGAACTGTAGCTGTGCCAAAGTAATCATTACAAGCCATAGATTTAAAGTCTAATTTCCTAGTGTCTTAGTCAGCTATTTTAAAATGAAAGACTAAAAGGGGGCATCCTCGTTGCCCCCCTTTTCCATTGCTTTAATTGAAATAAAATGACAGTTTCAGCCACTAACCCTCTAGTGATTAAACCTTTTAGATGAACCACTTCATTGAAGCCCCTTCTTCCCGTTTCCCTGCTGACAATCTGAAAGCTAATGGCTCTGGAGCAGCTACACCAAGCAAATGATCCAGCAGTGCCCCCATGAGAGACTTTGTGGGATTATAATATACTTACATGATGTTGAAACTGTGAAAAAGGTTTTGATTGTTGTAGTATCTTTTGCACAGGTGACTGTGTTATGAAAAATGCCTCAACTGCATGAAGAGTAGTGAGAATAACTTCTGCAGGAAAAATTGCATCAAAGCAATTGAGAGAAAAACTGAATTAGTGCGTTTCCTTGGACACAGTCACTTTTTGAGTATAGTCCACAAATTCTCTCTCTCACACACAAATGACTTTTGGAATTCTAAAATGTTTATTAAAAAAATAGAAAAATTGTATTTAAAAAAAAAAAAAAAAAAAATTAAAAAAAAAAAAAAAGTCAGTTTACACAATACAACCAGCCATTAAATGTACAGGAAGGAATGAGCTGGGGGGAGATTTGGTTCATGTAACAACCTAGATTATCGTTTAAACATATTGCTAAAAAGCTGCACTGGAGAAAAAAAAAAAAAAAAAAAAAAAAAAAAAAGCTGACAGCATCATGTGTCCATCAGTTTGGTACACGGCATGTTACAATAATCTGACTTTCGAAACACGAGACTTTAAGTGATTTTTACTCTTGCCTCAGCCAAAAGTCTTGTAACAATAAATCTCTGGTTTGCCAAGCACAAGTCGCTATGTAAACTTTAGCTGTGAAACGGTCTTTGAAATACTGACTTTAAAGATGGCAGAGGAAAACCTCTAGAAAAAATACGAGGCCCTCTTGCACAAATCAACTATTCTTATCAATTTAGGGAAAAAGAAAACCCCACACACCTCACGGACATGCTGCTCATGCTAACAATCACTGACTGCGATCGGAGTCTGCTCTCAGAGCTTACATCTACAAGCTGTATGGCAAAAATAAAAGTCCAACAGTTTTGTTGCCACTGACAAAACACAAAAGGCTCTGAATACGTAATGGAGGAGGGTCAGATTTGGTCATTTAGAAAGGCAGTTACATTGTTGCTTTAACAGAATCAAAAAGGATATAAGGCAAGAAAACAAGCACTTTGCTGGTAATAAATAGCACCAACTTTTCTTGAACTAACAAGATATAACACTGCTAAAAAGGTGCATTTCCCCCAACACAGCCCATCAAGAGGAAATACTAATGAAGAAAGCAAAAACAAACCCCCAAATTAAGTGATACGTTTAAAATGAGAACCAGTGGTGGGAGGAGCTATATTTGGACAGTTGGGAAAATTTCAAGTGATCATAAATCAATGGTAAATGACACAATAGTTATGTGTTGGCATCATGGGATTTTTGGCACATTTCTCACATTACACCCTAGCTCCCTCTTGTGTTGGAAAGCTGTAAACAGACAGTCCTAGGCCCTCAAATCCTATTGCACAGATCAATGTAGGCTAAAATAAAAACCAACCTTATAGTGGCGAGAACTCCCTTATTTTTATATATAAAAAAAAAAAAAAAAAAAAAAAAAAAAAAAAAAAAAGAGTGGAATAAATTAAAAAAAACTGGTCAATATTGCACAGAAATGCAACAGACATAATATAAGGTGGCAATGTTTACAGTACAGAACAAAACACAGAGGTGCTAATGTGTGTGGGGGGAGGAGACATTGGTGAGGGAAAAAAAAGTTTTTAAAACACAATAACCACCCAATTTAATTAAAAAAAAAAAAAAAAAAAAAAAAAGAGGGGGAAGCAGACAACGGATGATGCCCAACACACACACACACAAAACACTTCGTACATTCAAACAAGTCATCACAGTTTGAGCACTTGCGATAAGGTCCGTTTTTGTGCCGTCACACCAAAAACACCGTCAGCGTTGAGCTGCATAGGTAGAAAGGTAGTGCTTCGATCCAGAGTACAAGTTGTAGTAATAGCCCTAGCTGTAGGGGCTCTTCATGAAGAGTTCAGCTAATAGGGTGTTGCATTCACAAGATCAAATGAGCCCCCAAACCTGATGAGATGGGCCCCGACAAGAGTCAAAAGTTCAAGAGATGCCAGGCTCGATGAACCAGTTCAGTAAAATGGCACACGATGTTCAAAAAGGTCCGAGTTCCATGGAAACTCTACTTGACTTGAGCTGCTCAGTAAACTAGGAAGTAACACTGATGAGAAGGTGAAGTCTGGAAAATCCTCAATCAAGTCTGTGCTGGTGTGAGTCACATTGAGAGAGGGGCTTCTGACTTCAGACAGATGTAACAAAATGAGTTCAGTCATGGATTTAAATTCAGTTTTCGGACGAGAAGTGTGCGGCATAGTGAACTGACTTGGGAATGCTAGCACGATAAGGTGCATTTTTGACAGCCTCCCGTATCAAGATTTCAAAAAAGAAAAGTATCATCACATGATCACTTTGATGGTTGTAGAGAGGCCTTCAGAAACCAGTTGGGACAAATACTGTAGGTGTATTCTTTCATCTGATTTGGTTCAAGGCAGGAAGATTGTCCTTCTTTTTGCGTCGACAGGCGTTACGGCCGTACTGCTGCTGGTTCCTGAAACCCCATGTAGCGTTATGAACTTGGGGAACAAATCTGCGCTGAGGACTGAAGTTAACGTGACTTTGGCCTTGGAGGTTACTGCACTGATTGTGCTTGAAGACAAGTTTGGGATGCTCCAGTGAACCGTGGGAATTGGATCCCATGGCATAAGAGCGGCTCTGCAGTCCTCCTACCTGAGGGTGGTGAAGTTGTTGTTGGTGGTGGTGGGGACTTAGGAGAGGGCTGGTAGAGTTCATGTATTGTGAGATTTGAGGGGTTTGTGGTGCGGCTTGTGGCGACTGACGGTGCACAACGCCGATGGAAGGAGGAGTCTCGTGGTAGAAGCGGCAATCGGAGAGATGGGGGATGGCTATGTTTTCTGGGAGGGACATCTGGATCTGAAAAATCGTGGGGAAAAAAGAAAAAGATTGAATTTGGGATTCTTTTAAAGCATTAAAGGGCATTTGAAAAGAAAAAAAAAAATTGGACTTTGCCTTTTGAAATATAAATGTCAGTATGAAGAAACAGACCGACCTGATGCATTGTGTGAATAAAGCCTGCTGGATGCGCAGTCCTCAGGTTAGTAGTCATCTGAAACATTGACTGGAAGGTCAGGGGATGGAATTGGACAGTAGTATTGGTGCCGTGAGGGGATTCAGATTCCTAGGAATGTCCATATACAAGTTAAGAAAGCCACACTGACAAGAGAAAAACCTTAAACATTTGGACTATGATCAAGTTGTGATGGAACATTATAGCTGCTTTGTCTATGTGCTTTATCTTTACATATTTTGAATTGCCACCTTGTGTGCCAAAGTGGTTGTCAAATAATTTGGTAAAATGAAGAAAAGAATATTTGCCCTTACTATGTCACTTCCCGAAGAGGAAGAAGAGGAGAGCGAGCAAGCAGAGGATGAGGACAAACGGTGATGGGGGCTGTTAACGAAAACTGGAGATGGTGACGGGGAGTCGGCACTGAGCGGGGAGGATGCGTCTCTTTGATCCCCACCCAGCATCAGCCTGGCCAGATCCTGTTCACAAACCTCAACATCTAGGACCAGACAGATTACGGTTAGACTGCATTGGGTATATTTGACACATTTTCCTCTTTTCAGCAACATCAGTTATTGAAACTGAACTCCAGCTCATGTTACGCGAAGCAGGCACTAACCAGAAGTTGAAGACAACATTCTGTGGTTTCCCAGCTTGGCATACTGCTTGGCACCCCACTTCTGGATTGTCCAGTCCCTGTATTTCAGGACCTCTTGGCTGACTTTGATGAGTCTTCCCAGAGGACTGCAACATAGAGAAAGTAAAATATGACTACTTAGAGAAACACTGTAAAGATTAAACTCATAAGGAAAGGTTACACTTTCCTTATGATTAGGAGGGGGTGGGTTGGCACAAACCTGTCACAGTCTTTGTTAGGGTATGCACGTGAAAGTGGAGAAACACTATGGTTTAGTACCATGTAGGCAAAGTCAAAAACCTGCTTGACTTGCAGAACCCCATATGAACTTCTGCCCACGTCGTTGCCTGTGAAGATCACAGACACACACGCACACACTCGATTAGTTGAGCATTACAAGACGGACTCTAACAGCATGACACATTTTGGCGTTCATATATCAAATGTTTTGGGATGTACAACATTCATTTGCCTCCTCTGCCCAACTTTTATTGTTACTGAACACAAAGGTGATTATACTGCAGCTCTTTAACATTTTTATTTCCCTTCACTTTGGATTGCCCTTCCAGCAGCCAATAAATACCTGTTTTTTTTTGCTTTTGCAGTAATGTCTTGTACAAATTCTATACACATTTGAACATTTTCTTTATTTTAGTCTGACCTGGTTGGACTGGATCTTCTATGCAGAGCAATGATGGTCTGTTTCCATTCTCCATTTCTTTGAGCATTTCCTCCTTGCACAGGTAGGCTCCTCCATTTTTCACTCTGATGGCGGTCTTAATGTAGTCGAAATCACGGCCGTACAGTGCAAAAAATTCAATCAGCAGGATGCCCAGGTTAATGTTGGGACGGCTCGTGTCTATCCGAGGGTGTAGCTGATTAGCAGGACATAAAGAACTTATTACCTTTGCTGTGTAACACTTTACATTTTAACAACTTTTTGGTCAACTTTTACAAAATGTTTTTATTTTAAATAAACCAGAGTGTAGTTATTATCAACTCTGGAACTAATCACTTTGCTGATGAGCATCATTGTGTACCTGCAGGAAGCTGATGGCCATTAGTATAAGACTGTATGAGCTAATGCCTCC
This sequence comes from Simochromis diagramma, assembly GCF_900408965.1. Classification (NCBI taxonomy): domain Eukaryota; kingdom Metazoa; phylum Chordata; class Actinopteri; order Cichliformes; family Cichlidae; genus Simochromis; species Simochromis diagramma. The sequence continues at coordinate 5,620,715 of NW_024387423.1, read as the reverse complement.
AGTGAAGACTTCATTCAATTCTCTCTGCAACAGGAACTGCTTCAAAACGAAGATTAAGGGTGGCAGAACGGGGTACTTCTACAAGAAAAAAAATAATAAAAATAAAACATATTAGCAGTAAAACAAAACGATCATTTACACAAACTCATTTTTTTAAAAAGAGAAAAAAGTCCGTCGTTAAAGGCTTACTTTAAGGTAGCTTTTGATGAACTGTGCTGCTTTGACTGCAGTCTCTACATTAAAGCTGATGTCCACTTTGACCTGTGTTTCACAGTCTGTAAGCTTGATGATTGGCACCTAAGGAAATGTCAAGAATTAGTTCACAATTTGGCAATGCCAAAATTAAAAAGCCAGGATTCTCTCTCGACTTACTGTAGCTTTGTCAAGGAGTTTGATGGGATGTGAGCCGGACACATTGTGTTTTTTTAAGGCTTGCTCCAGTTCTTGCAGCGGAGGACGGTCCCACTTTCCGAACACCACCAGGTCAATGTCACTAAGGACGCAGCAGAATGAAAGCAACACAATTTCAAACTGTTTCTTTACACGTCTCTCAGACACACACCAAATGTATTTAAAAAAAAAAAAAAAAAAAAAAGCTACAACAAGACAAAAGAGAAGTTACTGTAACCATGTTCCAGTCATAAAACTTCAATCTTATCTGCACAACAAAAAGGCTTTTGACTACATAGCATATGTACAAATAATAAAGAAAGCAACAGTGATCTCTGCCTGTTGGTTTGTGTACACATGTTAGAAAGACAGTTTTATTTCATAACCAATATTTAATTGTTCAGGCAGTTTAATTTTCATTGCTGAGTGAGTATTATGTGAATCCAATGAAAACAACCATTGCACAAAACAGATGCTGTATGTACTCACTCCAAAAATCACTTCATTTGCTAATGCGATACAATGTTTCCAAATAAGGCTGCTGAATATTTTAAACTCCTGCATATTTGCTGAAATGTCACTCCCCCTCAACACTTCATTTCTGTAACTCAACTCTCAGGACAAGACCTTGAGAAATACAATGCATACATAAAAAACTATAATAAACAGCATCTAGTTCAGTGTAAATTCTAGCAGAATGAACACTGAATGCAGCGTGGCATTTTAATACTGACAAAAAAAAAAAAAAAAAAGGTGCTCCCACTTCCTAAAAAGCAGCGCATTTTACAAGTAGCCCGTGTAAGGTGAGAGTGTACGGCAACGGTAATGCAACAAATGTTACCTTGTTGGAAGATAAACTCCAGTGCTGAAGCTGCCAAATATCTCCACCTGCAGAGGACAACATAGGTTTGGTTTCAAGAGCCATAAGCATATCTGAGGTATTTGCTAGCTTGACCTTGATTTTGAGCTGACAATGTGGAACCTTAAAAAAATAAAATAAAATAAAGACATCAGTGTAGTTACAATTAAGGCCATACGTGGCTGTTTTTCCCTTTATACACCACCACAGTGGGTTATTAAAAATAAAGTAATTTTTGTTTAGTTTATTTATTTCAAGTGCTGAACTTAATTGGTAGCTGGTCATTGAATGTAAACATCATTAAACTGACAAACCAAAATCAACACATCAGAGAGATGGCAAAACGTTTAGAAGAGGCCGAATCAACAGTCAAGCACGTCATTCAAAAAGAGAAAGACCAGCGCAGGCTGGGGATGACAGAGTTTGATGGTTAAGATAAAAAAAAAAAAAAAAAACCATCAAAAAAAAAAAAAAAAACTTCACAACATCTGAGTCCTCTCGAGGAGGCAAGTCTATCAACTGACAAGGTCAACAATCAAGAGAGACCTTCATGAATACAGAGGGTATGGAACAAGGCTCAAATCATACACTCGATAACATGGCAAAATTAGACTTGACCAGACAATATCTAAAGAGAAGAAGAAAAAAAAAAAAAGGCTGCTCACTTCAGGAAAAATTAATTCACGATTAACTTGTATAGAAAGATTGGAAGAGAAAAGTATGCAGAAGGGCAAACTGAAGCATAACACATCAGCTGACAAGCATGGTGGAAGCAACATCATGGCACCAGCATGTATGGCTGCCAATGGAACTATGTCACTAGTGTTTACGGATGATTTAACTGCTGACAGAAGTAGCAGAAGTTCCCGTTTAGCAAGCTGTTATTTATGATTTTGGGAAAAAAAAAAAAAAAAAAAAAAAAAAGGATTTTCAAACTAAATTTGACCTTGCAATCTTTTTGTGTAGTTTTAAGCTATTTGGATAAATAAATATTCATTACTTAGCAGGTGTCTCTGAGTGTGCAACAATACAGTCTGGACACAGCTTGCCATCCAAGCCTGCTAGCATTAGGTGACAACTTTGTGCTCTACCCTTCTGCAAATATGGCCAATTCTTGACTTAGTAAAAACAATAAAACTCAGTAAAAAAAGTAAAGGCCAAGCCAGCTGCACTGCTATGTGGGGCAGCACACCCAAGAAGGTTTAACTCCAGTCTTACTTGAGCAGAACTCTAATATTTCTGAGTCTTTTACATAGCACTGATTTGCAGATATCTGTATCTGTGCTGCATCCACAGTTTATGTATCCAGCTTGTTGACCAGGCTTTCTACTGTTCTACATACAGTGTATGGTCAAAATACACTAATTTTATGTATTAGTCAAGATGTGCAATAAAACTATTGCCTCTGTAAATGTCTGGTTTCTAGAAAAGAAAAAAATAAAATAAAATCACCACCAGGGATAGGAGGAGTAACACAGAATGATCTTCAGAGAAAAGAAAGGAAAAGAATCCAATTCACAGTGAGGCCCAGTGGGATTTCTGTGGGCCAGGATTAGTTCAAAATGTTTATAATGTGAACCCCACCCCCTCAAAAAAAAGAGCCATTTGTTACAGAGTGCACTCTGTTGGCAGTATACAACGGAAAATAATTTACTAATGTTACTTTGGGAATGCAGGCAATATGAATGAATGATTACATCTGGCCAAGTCTGTTTGGACATATAGCGTAAACTATGCTGCTGACTGCCTTCTGCATAAAGCAGGACACACAAATGTAGTAAAGTGCCAAACGTAATGACTGCTGAAACCATGAAAATCATAGGCCTGATTTATGCAGGGCATCACAAACAAAAACAAGCTGCATAATTATAACCATAAAAAAAAAAAAAAAAAAAAAAAAAATTACTGAATACACCAACAGGAAAGAAAAAAGAAATTGGATTCTCATAAGGTTAAGTGCAGGGCAAAAAGATGGCCTTTATTGTGACCAAGGCAGTAAAAAACGCTTGATTGGGGTCATCGCTGTACTTCCTCAGGCTTACAAGTACCTACGGTTGAAATATCCCTTCTGTTCTAGCATGTGTCCGAACATTTGGATGCCAGACAAAGAGTGGGAGTAAAGGTTAGTTTTTTCCAAATATATCTGACTCGTGTGTTCAGTGTTACTCTGGAAGCAGGGAGGAGTACTCCTGAATTTAACAAGAATCTAACATCAGCTTGTCTCTTGATTAACTTTAAGAAGCTACTCTGATACTCATAAGCCAACATACTTGGCTTATGAGAGGGTTGGCAGCACATCACAAAAACAAAAGTATGTAAAACTGAGCATCCAAACCCCCACCCCACACCATAGTTACCTGTCCAAAAGGTGTGCACGGGTAAACATCTATGCTGGTGACACTCACCTGTACTGTGGGCCACAAATCTTTGATAATCCCCTCTATTCTGTTCACTACATCCCTTCTCATTGACTCTTCTTCTGGTTTTGGTGACATGAAGCTGAAGAAGTCCATAATCTCTTCGTGAAGACTAAAAAGACGGAAATAAAGTGTAAACCAGAAGCACATCTATGGTGAAACACTGCATTTGGATAAAAGAAAAGTTTGTCCATACCCCCTCCCTCCTTTTCCTTACCCATTGATGCCCTGGCTGTAGCGCCTGGTTTTCCACGGGCTACAATTAGAGTCTGGATGTCCATTGGAGTCGAAGCACAGGAGGGGGTTGATGCCGTGGAAAGTGTTGGCCCTGTTCAGGTGCTTCCTGCGGCTGGATGAATGTGTCTGATAGTGGTGCTTGTTCCCATGCTGATTTCTTATCCCAGGGGGGGTGTGGTCGGTAGATTGTTGCATGCTGCGCCAGTGTTGCTGAACAGTGTGAAAAGGGGTTAGAGGGTATTGCTGTCGGAGACTGTTCTCCTTCAACTCCTGCTTGCCGTAGTGCAAGAACTGGTTAGCCTCTTCTGTAACGCTCAAATTGTCGATGTGCAGGCAGGAACCAGAGGGCGAGGAACTCTCGGCCTCCGAGTCCAAAGAGGAGGAGGACGGCGACAACGAGCCCTTCCTCCGGACACTTCCCCTCTCCCCGCTGCCGTCTCGCTTCGACAGGTTCCCCAACACTACCATCGGTGGCGGTGCTACATTTCTGCAATACTCACCGCGTGAGTCCGTGGAGTTTGCGCTCTGCGCTGCAAAGTTACGTTGTTGTTGAAGGCGGCTGTCGATACCGGAGCCTGCTCCGAATTCCTGAGGGGTTCCCCAAATGTGCATCCACAGGGTACTGGCAGGTACCTTCTGCTCCGGCTGGATCCAAGCGGTCCTGGGATCCATTGGACTCAGAGTTTAACGGGAACCCCTCTTCTCTTCTTAAAATGGCAAGCAATGTAACAAATGAAACACACTGCAGTCAAGAAAACTAAAAAAATCCTACCGCGCTTATTCACTTATTATCCTCTCAGGGTTTCATGTCCGGAAACGGGTTTGGTTTTCCAAGCGGCTTCGCTAACTCCACTACCCTAGTAAAACAGCAATATGGCGCACCCAGTAGCATTCAGCATCTACGCATGTCTGAGGGATTTAAATCTTTGAACACACCCCTCAGCCCCGAGAGAGCGGTAAAGCTAACAATATACAGGCCTCACAGAACGGAAGCTGGTCCCTTGAAATTTAACTAAATTTAATTATTTATTTTGACGCACTAAAAGTAAATGAAAAAGAAAGAAAATAATACGAGCTACTTATTATCATCATTATTATTATTTCCAGTTAAGGCGTTCTTTCTGTTGTTGCTATTCTTAGATTTGGCACAAAGCATGCTTTTGTTTCTATTAAAATATTTCCCACTATCAACGACTAAAATAGTTTTGATTTATAAAACTTCTACGATTATCTGCTCCTATCATAACAAATTGTATGGAGGTTAAAAAAAGAAGTATGAGCTTGAACGTTATGATGAATGTGGCTATCGAGCGATTGTAGATTTTATTTTGATAGGCAGCCCCGGAAATGGCAGCTCTTACAAAATTTCCACGTTTGATAAATCTGAACACCGGGTAAGATAAAACATGATTGTTGTAGTGGTTTAGTAGTCCTCGGGTATTACTCTATTTTAACGAGTCCTGACGTTTGCAAAATAAACCTCACTGTTCATCAAACTGTGAACGTTTTACTTTTTTAGTTTCAAGCTAATTTTTTATAAAAATAACAAGCTGATCCGATAGTATGCAGCATTCCCAATAGCTTTGAAGTATGTACACATCACTGAGAAGACCTAGGTTAACAGAGACTGCAGCAAATGAACACAACTTGGATCCAAATGCGGACATTTTAATTTGAAAACCGCCCCCCCCCCCAAAAAAAACAATTAAATAATCTCTCAAGCATTTAACTGTACAACATATTTACTTTGGCAATCCTATTTTTCATGAATACAGACATTGATGCTACAACTGTAAACTTCAGCAGAAAAACATACACAGCAACACCACACATATACACACTGTACAGTACTTTACAGCATTAATCTGAGTATAACAGAAGTTATACCAGTACATTTGCTACAGGCAAAGTTTCAATTTAAAAAACAAAAACTGCTACAAAATTCAGAAATATAAACATTTTTATATAATTTTAGAGTAGAAGTGCACATAAAAAAATTAAAACAAAAAAGCAGTCTGCTGGACGTTTTAAAATTTTAGAACCACCAATTTATAACTGCTTGTGAGTCACCCGGTAAGTTTAAATCAGCGCCAATTTATGCGTCTGTTTCCAAAAAAAGGGGACAGACTGTCATGTCTGTGGATTTGTGCACTTTAGCTGTTGGCTTGTCTGCAAATAGAGGCTAGCTGGTTAATGCAGCTAGTGACAGCAGGAGGGACACTTTGAGATGTTTCTCCTCTCCATTCTGCAAGAGCTTCCAGGGCTTGTTTGGGGTTACATGGAGACAGGTCATAGATGCAGTAGATGGCTGCTAATTGCACCTCCCATGGCACACCTGCACACATGTGACATAATATAATTAGAACTGTTACATGAAACCCTTCCTTTTAGCAGCAAATCAGCATGTGCTTAATGGCACAGAAAATACAGATGGGCAAATGTGCTTTAACATGTCTGAGACAGAGAAATATAAATCTTGCTTAAATCAACACTACACAAATTAAAGAGATACCATGTTAACAAAAACATTGTATTCCCTTCAGTATGCAATTATTTCCTACCTTCAGTTGGTCCATGCCTACCAAATGTATTGATGACATTGGCAATAGTGACCACAGTAGAATTACACTTCTCCTTCAGCCCCAGCTGACCAAGGCATCCTATTACAAAAACAATTTAATTCATTTAATGTAATTTCCAACAAATCCCTCCAGCTTAAAGCTTGATAACCAAATAAATTTAGGAAACATCTGACCTATGAGTCTGAGCACAGTAGCGACAGCCACATCAGAGATGGGCTGTTGTTGCTGTCTTGGCTGTGTTACCCAACTGTTCATCAGTGGCCACAACTCCTTGCTGTCAAAGAAAATGAACAAGTTAAGCAGAAGCTATGTGCCTTCAGGAGCCATGTTGGACATGGCTTTTTACATCTTATTTGCAAGTCACATAAAAAACAAAAAACAAAACCCTCACATTATTATTATTAGTACAAGACAGAAAAACAAAATAACATACCCTAGTAAATTATCATAGGTCCACTTCCACTTCTTGTTTGTACAAAGCAGGTGCAGTGCATAGACGTGTTCCCAAGCCTCGGCTCCAAGGTCCTCCCCGTACCGACTGTGTTTTGTGAAGGACAAATTTGATCCCGATCTGATCTCAGAAAGTGTTCTGGAGATCAGCTCGTCAATGTCACAGGGAGGAGTCTGTAGTGATATGGGAAGAATAAGTTTAAGAGGGCACACACTACTTGATTTAAAGAGTGCATACTCGTAATCAAAAAATACCTTGTTCCAGCCAAGAAATGCTAAAAGGCAGCTGAGAAGCTCTTCTGATGCTCTTAGTTTGGTGACGGCATGAATGGCTTGGGACAGAGAACTGGTGTGTGTGAGAAGGTTGGGCCATGTTGTCACCATAAATAAAATCAGCTTCGCAGAATCTGGAAAATCTGCAAAAAGGATGAAATAAAGAAAATAATAGCAATATTGACTACAAATAAGCTTAAGTAATACATCACAACGAGTAGAGGTAGTTCTTTAACTTTAGCTTTCCATGCCATCACTATGTTTTCCAGTTAAACACCAAAAATCAAATTAGCTATCACGTATACAAGTTCTCTTAAACGGTCATTAGAATTATTTTTAAATAAAACCATGTTAGTGTAGAAAAGCTGTGTAAAGCTTTTATAAATATGGAACAACATAAAATGCTCACCTTCTATTAGGAGGCTGTAGGCCAGGACACGAGCCTTTTCCACATCTCTCCTCTGCCTACAGAGCCCAGTGTAGACTCTGCAGAGGGCCTGCACATAGTTTCGACTCAGGTCCATTTTCCCAGCTTTCAGTTTGTTCAGGATGGCCACAATCATGTCATCTGCCTAAAGTGTAAACCAAGAGAGACAGAAAAATGTCAAATTACACACAAAGAACCTTCTTACTCGTCAGACATTTTGATGAGAGGCAGATGTGAACTAATTGCTTAATTTTGCTGACATGAAACTACCTTCATACTCGTATGTGGCAAAATTTACAAACAGGAAGGAGGTAATACATTTACTGACAAAAGGGTTATTAAAAAGCATTGTAGCAGTAGAGTGCGATTATTTTATTTTCAGCCCAGTAGATCCTCCAACCAGAAATTAAAAGATAAAAAAAATGTAAGAACAATAAACAGTCTACTAACTGAGTTGCTCTGGCAAACTTCAGCGATGACCTCCTTCTCCTCATCTCTTAAGACAGGCTTTTTGGGAAGGTTACCAACATGCAGATGGCTCCGGATCACAGGCAGCAGATCAAAGCACTGGTCTTCAATTTTCCTTAAAGAGTTAACTATGAGATTTTTCTGTGGATGTTCTAAAGATTTCAGGGTTGAAGAGGTTGTCTCAGTTTTCGGCTGTTCTAGTGTCGGATTCTGGGCTGATGAGGTGTCGTCTCCACTTTTTGAAGAGGAGGCAAGCACCTGATTGCGAGTCACACCAGCAGCCTGATCAAGCCTGAGACATTTACTGCTTTTAGGCTGCAGCATACCGATGGCAGGCCTTTTTTCTCCCCTCACTTCAGTCTTTGTGAAGGCCGTTGAAGTGGAGTTTATAGTTTTAAAGCTAGACTTCTGACTGTCGGTTATCGGTAATGTTCCGCCCTCGGATGAGCAAATGTTGAGATTGACATTGCCTCTAAGAATGCTCAGAGTACGAGCCCGGGCAGAGAGCTCTGGATACATGGTGTCGAGAAATCTCATGGAATTCTCCTGAGATGGTGTCGTTGAGGATGATGAAGGAGAAGAACTCACTGCTGTCAAAGGCAGGCGACCAGGGACTGGCACAGCATGTTTAGGCGTGGCAGAGCCGAACTGAAGTGGTGATGAGGGGACTCCATTTAGAGGGAGTGGGCTGTTTGTGGATAAAGAACTCAGCTGATGACGGTTCGGTGTTCTGTTAGTCTGAGTAGGTGAAGTAGGAGATTCAATTCCATCCATGGGTGAAGGAAATAATAGTTTCCCAATAGCCTGCCTTGGGTTGATAGATCTGTTCGCCTTCGGAGGAGTCTTCAAAGGGGTAAGGAGACGAGGAAGTGGAGGACCCATTTCGCCACGAACATTGCTTATGCACTCTGGAGCCTGAGCTTCAGCTGAACTTTCTCCTGAGGTAGTTTTTTCCTCTCTTATTAGATTTTCAGGCTCTACCGTTTGCAAGTCCAAAGATTTATCTTTTCCTTCTGTGGCAGGATTCTGAATTAATGGAGTAGTATCACCTCCATTCATTTTATCCTGAGCCTGGTCTTCATTAGTAGCACTTTTGGTGACACCTTGTTCCTCTAAACTGAAAGAAGGCGATTGTATGTTTGTTGAAATAATTTCTGTCTGAACATCAGCATCCAATATTCCTGGGTTTGGCTGAGTGTCCAAAGATGCCAGCTTTACAGTGGGCAAAAGACATGAGGGACTCAACTGCCTGCAAAGAGAATGTCTATCTTCTTTTGAAGCTTTACAGTTTACAGTATTTGTCTCTGGGGAATCAGGCATCGTCTCCAATGACGTACTACTACTGGTGTGTACTTTGTGCTGAGGAAGATCTTCAACAGTAGCTTTTTCAATGTCACATTCTTTCTCTAAATATGGAAAAGGAATTGGTTTGTTTGTTGAGACGTGGTCTATGTTAACATCAACGTTCAATTTTCCAGGATGACTATCCAAAGCCTGCAGCTTTATAGAGGGTAAAAGGCAGGAAGGACTCACTCGCTTGCAAAGAGAATGTGCACTTTCTTTCAAAGATTCACAGTTTATAGTATTTGTTTCTTGGAAGCTGGTAACTATTTCTATGTCAGCATCCTTTTTTCTAAAAGGTTCAACATTTGCGAGGCCAGATTCCTGATCAGCACCGGACTGGTCGTCTTCCTTCTTTAACAACGGAGATGTAGGGGGTGGAGGTATATTATTACAGGTTGATGATGCAGGCAAAGCTGCCACATCATCTTCTGCAGTCCTCTGTGCATTCCCATCCTCCTTTCCCAAGAAGTTTGATGCTTTCATCAACTTCCAATTTCTCTTCAAGATGTTCATTAGAGACAGCAGTGATGCTGTCACTGCTGCCTGATGAACTTGGAGTATGTTCAGGTATATCAGAGTCCTTGCAGCCAGACCGTGTACTGTCCTGAAGTTTAAAAGAATCCAGAGTATTTTTTTCAATGTCTGAACTATTTTGTGTAGCTGCAGCCACGATGCCTTCCATAGAGTCACTTATTAGGGCTGACTCTCCACCATCAGGAGCAACTGTTTTGTTATCAGTAATGTCACTAGGGCTCATGTCAACATCCATGCTTGTTACAGTCTCTGAGAGATCACTATTTGCATCTTCTAAGGCATTTTCATTTTTAGAGATTCTACTGATGCCAGGATTACAGGATAGAAGTGTACTTTCAGTAGGTAATGGCACAGCCTCAATCAATCCTATAAAACTTGATGTGGAAAACGACGATGATGGTGGTGATAACTGTGCAGATGATGGCTCCTGTTCAATCAGCATGTCGTTTTGAGGACGTATTCCTCTCACATCTGTAGCGATTTTGTCAATAACTTTAGGAATGTCGCCAAACTTGGTTGGTTCAAAGTCCTTTTCATTGGAAATTTCCCCCTCTCGCTCATCTGCGACCACCGACAAGTCTGCATTCTCCTCCATTTGAAGTGCAGCTGCTTTTGGACTCCTTTGACTTGATGGTGAGGTTGCAATGTGTAAGGTCTGCTCTTGTTTAAGAGCAGGCCGGTCCTCACAGGGTTTAGAATGACTTTCATTTTCTCGAACCTCCATTTTCATGGATTCCACCTCAGTGTTCTGAAGGAAACAAGAAAGCAAGACTGTAATTTAAAAGATATTATATTTATCATGACCTAAGAATAACAAGGTTTATCAAAGAGTAATCTTTCTAAGGTATTTGATTTTAAATAGTTAATCTTACAGGTTTTATCAGCTGATGACAATTCTAATTAAAAGGTATGTGCAGCCACTACAGCTTTGAAACCTTTTAAGATACCAAGAAGGACTTCAACTAGTGTCTGACCATACACACGTTTCTCAAAAACAAACTTTCACATTATATTAAAGACTTTCCTTTAAACTACTGCAGTAAACAGAACACTGTGTAAAGCCATAAACAGGAAAATCAGCACTTTGATCAACAAGCAACAACAAAAGCCGTTCATATTAGATCTAACCAAATTCTCACCAAATCTGGAAGTGGTGAAATACTGGGAGGCATGGGCTTAAACAATCTGATAATCTCTTCAACAGATAATGCGTCCATCTCCGTAGATGACTCAGCAGTTTTGAGTGCCTTAGGTGATTGCTTGCTCGTTTTTGGAGTGCCTGCCTGCTTTCTTTCACCAGAGCACTGAAGAGATGCTTTGTGCTTGATGGCATCCTGTGCGCGAGGAGACTGGTTTAATGGCGTACAAGTTGCTTTCGCTGGAATGTGGAAACTGTGGGGTTCACTGATCTTCGGAGAACCAAACGGGGACATTTTACTCAAATGAGAGTGCAGTGTGGCTTGTGGAGAGGAAGGAGGAACTCTGGACTCTGAAATTAAAAGAATAAAAGAAGATATTGTGTATGTAGAAGTGTAGAATTGTTAAATAAAAGAAAAACAAACTGAAAAGACCGTATATGCTGTTATGTTACAAACAATACCGGGAAAGTGCAACTGGTTTACAGACGACTCCTGCTCTGGGTCTACACATGCCCACAAGTTCTCTAGCAACATCCGGAACTTTTCTGCAACACACGATAAAACATAATTGCAATTACAATGTAAAAATCAGGCCGATTTGGGGGTTCGTGTATGCACGCAGCTTTTCAAATGAAATCACAAAATCTGTAAACAGCTGCATACCTTTGTCAATTTTAGGCTCTGCAGGCGCACTTGCTTGAGTTGTTGTGCTCCTGTAATCTTGAGAGATAATTCAGATATTGTTTAAAAACAGATTTTAAGTCAGGAAATGGATGCTGTTAAAAATTAAACAGACAATATTATTGTTTCCTTTAATGCTGAAAATATTATCGTTAATAATTTTCATTGTTGATTTTTACCTTTGTTCCTTTCCCTTTCCAGTTTCATCAGTCTCACCTACAAAACAGAAACGAAATTATACACAGATAATGGTCAGATCCTATTCCAGAAAGCAGGCTTAGCTAGCAAACTTGAGTATTCTGATCCAGAAAGCCAGTGAACTTCAACTCTTACCAGGATAACAGACTGAACTTAACCTGCTGCTGGCAGGTTTTCTATAGCAAACTCTGATTTCTCTTTGACTCTCCTTTTCCTGCGGCGTCTGAACCAGCTGACTAATATGAGCGCTTTTACAATCATCCAGTCTTCAGTATACAAGGATGGAGACAGCAATTATATCACTGATTTATAATCAGCTCAGAATAAAATGTAGTCTCCATCCACTGTGTGGCTCTAATGCAGCACAATGACCTGGATGACAGAGAACCTTCACAGACATATTGCCGTAATCTAATGCAGTAATGCAGCTGTCTCTGCTCCAGAGTTTTGGCTATGTGGATAACCATCATGGTCGGCATTGACATATGTTCATATTCCTCTGTCCATTGGATTTCTCTCATCGGCTATTCTGGAATTGAAAACTCAGAGCTGTCGAACCTGTACTCTGGTCTATCGTACTAGAAAATATTTTACTCCATAACATTTGTAAAGGGCTTTACTGCACCTGCAGATCGTTGATATTTTTCTCTAGTATGGTCTTCTCTTTGGTCAGTTGGGAAATTTGATGCTTCTGTTGGGAAACTGAATCTAAAAAAAATATCAAAGAAATCACAGCTTAGACAGCAAACAAACACATAAAAGACTCAGAACTTATTAACAGCAACAAAATATTTAGTAAAATTTGATTTTAAATACCTTCAAGAATTCTGATTTTACTTTCAAGGCTGTCCTTTCTGTTGATGAGAAAACAACATGGAACCTTTTTTCAGTGCAATTCATTTTAAAAGCTCTGCTCAAAAAAAAAAAAAGAAAGAAGAAGATGAACCTCAAACTGTGACTAATCATATATTTCAACAGCTCGTGCAAATTCTTACGTGCTTGTCATCTTGGCGTTTTCATCCATGAGTTTTTCAGCTTGCTCTGCTTGTGCCTGAGACTTCTGCAAGGATGTCTAAACAAGTGACATTTTTTTATGAGTTTTAGCAGATTTATGTAAAGCTACTGTGAATGCTAGCTGCATTTTTGTAAATTATGATATTAAACTAAGGTCAAACAATTCATTTGGAGAGCATTCCTTTAGTTTACCTGAGATATCAGCAAATCGTTTTCCACCACAGCCTTTTCTCTTTTCAGCTGTGCATTTTCAAGTGTTTGTTTGTCTGCCAAATCTAAGAAAGACAATTTAGGACAAATTCAATCAATTACAATTACAAGTCTTCCCTGGTACAAATCACACCATGCAAATGCAAAGTACCTTTAACATTTTTTAGCTGGTCTTCAAGCTTTTTGTTCCTGATGAAAATGGAAAATACCCGTTAGCATTTTAGAATGACAACAACATTAATAATAATGATAATACTTTTGTAGCGCTTATCAAATCCAGTGTCACAAAGTGCTTTACCAAAAAACAAAACAAAAATAAACAAACAAAAAAATCCCTTCAAAATGAAAGAAGATTAATAAAAACTAACAATTCCAAAGCAAAAAACATTATTTGTACTGTTATGACCGAGACTGGATCCAGTACATACTCTGCTATTGTCTCGCTTTTTTCCACCTTCAGTTTTTCCACCTCTTCAGATAGTTGTTCATACACCTCAAGAGCACTCTGTAAAAAAATAAATAATTTGTGAATAATCAGCAAAGGCCAGAAACTAATGAAATATTATGAGTGTGAATTATTTGGTGTGTAGGGCTGCTCAATTAATCAAATTTTAATCACGATTACGATCTGGGCTTTCAACGATCATTAAAAATGACTGAGCCGATTATTAGCCCCTCCCTCATGCTTTACTCTTGCGCTGCTCCGTGTGGCAAATCCAGCGCACCTCTCTGATTTCGAACACGCGTCACAACAATTAAGAGCAGCGGTCCCCACCCCACGGGCCTTGGACCGGTACCGGTCCGTGAGTCGTTTGGTACCGGGCCGCGAGAGTTGAGGCTCAGGTGTGAAATGTCTGGTTTTCAGGGTTTTTATCGGTTTTCAGCGTTATTTTGTTATCGTTTTGATTGTTAACTCGGTTTTCCTTGGTCTTTTCACGTGTGTTATGAATAAATCTTTTTTTCGGTACCGGTACTAGTTTTATTTTGTTGCATTTATCCGCGACACCTTAAAGGCCGGTCCGTGAAAATATTGTCGGGCATAAACTGGTCCGTGGTGCAAAAAAGGTTGGAGACCGCTGATTAAGAGGACCCGAGGGAAGCTCAGAAAGCTAAGCAGAAGTTATTTGGAGAGGAGAGTGACTGCCGTTGGTTGAAAAGAGAGGTAAAAAAAAAACTTCAGTGGTGTTGCACACTATTTTATATTATTTTTTAAAGTCATTATTCAATACATTGTTATTGTTAACCCTTTAAAGCCGGTCAGAGCCGCACGTTCCGTTTTGTGTAACTATTTTTAAATCCCTGTAGAACCTGAACCGTGTAAGCTAGCGCAATATTTTTTTTTGCATATGAAACCAGAGGAGTTGTACTTACATCTTATGCCATCAGCTTGTCCTCGGTCACGGTTTCCTTCCACATAAAGCTTTGCAAAAACTGCATAAAAAGCGCTTGCAGCAACAAAAACATAATATTCCAGAAACACGCTTTGCTGATCCGATCAGCTGTTCATAACACTTCCCACAGTGAAACAAACGTCAGTGCGAACTATCGCATGTCCGCCATTTCCTGCCCGGAACCGGAAGTGACGTCATTTTCGCGGAAAATGTAGTTTTTTTACTTGTAGGCCTTAAGAGCCTATACTGGTGTTTTTATAAGTCATGTTTGACTTTTCTGAATAGTTTCTGGGATGCTTAGAACTCTAATTGCACTGCTGGAAATAGTTTATTTTGATGCACCTGCTGTTTTCTTTGCAAATTTGCATCATAGGATTGTTTTTTTGTTTTTCCTGCAGTATATAAAAATTGCTGTATCTCCAAAATAAAACTATGAAGACACTCAAAATAAATTTCCTGTTGTTGTAAACTATTTTTTGCAATTTTTTTGTATATAAAGTTTTGAGGGATAAACCTCTTAAATTTCTCTAAGTAGAAATATATGTAAAAAAAACAAAAACGATTTTCAATTTTTTTGTAGTTTATTGCACTTTTTTTGCAATTAATGTAGTTACTATGGACTTAATGCATACATATTATTAAAATATGGGCTATAACAGTTGTATAGCAACTTGAAATGCTCCCACAAATGGCACTACAACATGTAAAAAAATAATATAAGCTCTGGCGGACTTGGTTCTATGGTAGGTCTTAAAGGGTTAAATAAATATCGTCAAGTAATCGAGATCTCAATTTCAGTGAAAATAATCATGATTATCATTTTTGCCATAATCGAGCAGCCCTATTGGTGTGAAAACAGTATTAAGAATCAGACATATGATTACAGGTTAGGACATTTCATAAGATTGTAAAGTGTAACCGCTTACTTTCTTTTCTTCCAGTTCTGCTTGCACCGATTCATAATCAGCCGTCTTTTTCTCCAGAGTAACCAGTCGGATCTGAAGCTCTTCCAGCTGCTGCTGAAGCCTGATTGTGTCACTGCACATAACAAGTTGAGAACATGGATCCATGTGTTAAACCAATTGAATGTAGCAAAAGAACAAAAAACAACCCCAAAAACATTTTATGTTTTATTAATTCTACAAATTTTCATAAAGTAACAATGTCCTGAAAGTGAATGGATATTGTTCATGAAAGCTTAGTTTTCAAAGATAAGAAGTTTTTATATACAGTCACACCATTTATCAAGGTGTCTAAGTGAGAGGATCACCGTCTTAATTATCTGAGTAACACGGGCATGGAAAGTTTTACTTAAACCGAGACTTCATCTTTTTTTGGCTTCTCTCTTTAGCAGTTGCCACAGCTGATCACCTGCTTCCATAGCATCCTCCTCTGTCACACCAAACCACTTCATGTCCTCGATCACTACATCCAGCAAACTTTGTTGCGGTCTTGCTCTTTTCCACCTGCCTGGAAACTTCATCTTCAACATTCTTTGTCTAATATATCCACTCTCTCTCTCTTTTCCATGTCTTTGCATCATCAGCAGTGCCAGTCATACCTTATAGCAGATCTCACTACCATATTGCAAATACCTCCTTTCATTCTAGCTGCGATCATTCTGTCATCTCCACCCACTCAATCCTGCCTGCATTCTCTTCTTCATTGTCTGTTGCTTTGGATGATTGACATCAAACATTAAAACTCATCCTTTTTCCTAGTCTACTCCTTGCAGTTTCTCTCAATGTCTCTCATTCACACAAATGTATTCTACTTTATTTGTACAGACTTTCATTCCTCTTCTCTCCATCCTATATTCACAAACAAACAATGCTTTGTGAAATGGCTTTAAAACTTATTTTAAAAAAATCAAGTAAATGTATAGTCACTTACGAACATCAGTTCCATTAGAAAGCACATAGGGAGAAACTTTGGACAAATTATTGTAATTTCAGCTAGTTTGCTTGTAGCTGATGACAGCCGCCATGTTTCAGAGCAAATCAAAACACAGGAGTTTTGCTTGTATGCTGAATACCGCAACTACGACCTGTTCACGTCTCAACGTAAGACATATTACCAAGGCAATAACCGCCCGTTGGTACTTACTCTGAAACCGCTATCTTCTGTTTTAGTGCCAGGAATGAAGACACATATTCAGCCAGACTCTGACGAAAGACAACAAAACAAACAGGGGACATCACAGTTAGTAAATACTTATCAACACGTTAACTCCACAAGATAAAAACACATTAAATCGCTCCATAATGTTTAAGATCTGGATCGAAAAGATGATGTAAAGCACTGTAACTGATTTCTCGGTAACAAAAAAGCCCCCCAAAACATCACCGACCTGCTGCAAAACAGAGCAGTTTTGACAGTTTCCAGTCGTCGCGTCCGCGGCGATTGCCAACGCTTTGGACTGATTCTCCCCTGGCATCATAGTAAGAAAAATCCCACCGATACCCAGGCAGCCTTTACGTTTTATTCTGAAAACGGAAAACTTTCATATCTTAGTGTCACAAATTCCACGACGGCTCCTCTATATTCAAAACAACTTCACATTTTCGCGTCTCCCACGTTGACCAAGGACCCAAGCGAAGGACCCCTTTAGCGGTAGCTTTGCAAAATGCCTGTCGCCGTGAAATATAAGATTTCTAACTAATAAGTTCAGAGCATAATCATATTATATTCATAAGTTACGTATTGAATTGAATATCGGTAACGCGTACGTACGAAATTAAAATAATTTTTACCGCTTCCTTACCGTGATGCCTCCTGTTGTTCAAGTTTTTTCTTCAGGCATTTCAGTCTCGTTTTCGTCAAAATAAATTTGTTTGTGTAAGTATCAGGAATGAACGAGGCCAGAGTAACCGTTTCCTGTAGTTTTAACATGATATAGTTATATAACATGATATAGTCTGTTTTAAATGTTTTTTGTTGTTGTAGTGTTTGCCAAGATTTGCGAAGCCCGAAAAAACTATTTTCACTCTGTCAAACCCACTGTCAATAAAGTGGCGACATCTGCTGGACAAATTCTACATATTGGCTTCGTGTGTTTAAATTTGAAAAAGAAGTTAACACTCAATATTTACGTGTATGTGTTTATGTGTATTATGTGTATATTTTTCCATGAATTATCCGTGTAACTACTGAGCTACTTAAAATATAGTTCACAGCCTGCGTATTGAATTCCGTTTTCATGATAATAATGTCACGGAATATTGGTCACGTGATTTTTTTTTCCTGCGTAATGTCCACGTGTTGACTCTGAATGTTATTAAGGTGGAAGAACTGTAATTTGTTAGGTAGTCAGACTGTTTTGTCTTCAAAGTCCTACAAAACACAAATAACAGTAAACCTTTATAACAATTGAGGGGGGATGTAAAGCTATTTCATTATTCAGGTTCTCAACGTTGATATCACTCCCTGGTGGTCTAGTGGTTAGGATTCGGCGCTCTCACCGCCGCGGCCCGGGTTCGATTCCCGGTCAGGGAACTCAGCTTTTTCTTTCGTCCCTGTATAGCTTCCCAAAATCATTGCAACACATTAAACTACACTTGCAGTAAAGAACAAGGAGTTGACTGGTTGTCAAGTTATAACACAGAGAAGCTGGGATTTACTCCATTTCCCATTTCCTACCAAGTCCAAGAGCACTGTTACTCTGCTATTCAGCTAAATAGTTGCCTATTCTTCAAAAATCTAATATAAAGAATATTTAGCGTCATATTAAAAATATTAATCAATACCCCAAACCCATTTACTGACACAGAACGTTGCACTCACTCCATTTTCATTTACAAATACAAAGTTGCAACATAAAAAATGCATGTTACCCACCAATCCCAAGCACCATATATCACATATTTTGACATTATATTATTATTAGTTAGCAGATATAGGCAGCAGAGGGTGCTATTGTACTAATAACAGTTGTCGCACTGCTCTCGCTCCTTCTCAAACCCACACACTAAACTAGTACTTTTGTTAGGTATCATAATTTCAAGTTTTTTTTTTTAAAATACCACTTTGGAGTTCAGTGTTAATGTCATATTTTTTAATAAATGAAGATTTCTAGTGTTCTCCTTCTTGAAAGTTCTATCAATTTCAACATAAGAAGAAACACCTGAAGACACCGTTGTAAATGCCATCATGATGGAAAGACCCTCTGACTGAACCTTCTGAGTTGCCTCAAGGCAAAGGAGCCACACTCTTCAAACAGATGCAGTCAAACAGAGACAGTGACTGTCTATGACATACAATCTCTGCTGTTAATAAATTTGTCTCAGTCAACTCTTGTTTAAATCCACGGGAAGCTGTCTGAACCCTATCTTGAATACACAAAACAAAACTGCTCCATGGTCTTAATCCCTTCCTACTTGTGAGGTTGAATTTTGCCCTTTTATTTTTTTTCCTCTGAAGTTGCTGCGGTTGATGTAAATGGAAATACATATTTTTGCACTGAGGTCACAAATATTTTTGGTAACCTAATTACTAAGTTAAGTTAAAGGTCCTTCAACAGTAAAGCAGTTATGTGAGTTAAAGATCCGATCTCACTTGTGTCTCTTTTCTTCACATTGGCATGCACCAATAAAACGGTTCTGCATCACATAAAACCTTGCAGACATTTGCCTGTGAAAAAAAGGCCCACTGAAACTATGGCCTATATTTATTCAGTATTTCAGTGTCTAGGCACAAATTTTCTTTGCCTGGAGCGAGCCAATGACTTTAAAAAATGACTTTACTTTCTACATGATTTCTTCCTACTTTTAACACTCTTCATATTTCCTTCTTCACTGTCCAGCTGAAGGTCCTTGTAACGGTGCCCCAGGGATTATGACAATGGTTATTTTGTTTTGGGCATCTGTGTCTCCTTGACTTGTTGAGAAATGAGAAAAGAGCAAAGCCCAGATACAGTATGTCATAGGTGTTGAAATGGCTAATACCACATTGGCATTACTGTTAGCCTGTGTTCTGGCTTACATGCAGCACTCTGTTGAATCCTGAGAACTAGATCTCAGGATTAGCTCTCTGCTTGCTGTTCTATAAATCTAATCATGCAATATTTCTTTTGAGCGTTGTTATAGTACATAATCTGTTGAAAAGGGTTCAAATGAACTCCTAAATATCAAGCAGTCACAGAGTCAACAGATGGATGCCCAGTTATACCCTCATCGCCTGCTGTTAGGAAATGCAAGGTAGGGCGTTAGCAAGACCTTATCTTGGATTATTATATGAATAAACTGTAAATTAGCAATACTGTACTGACAAGAGTAATAATCGCATTGCATTCCAACTATACTATTTCACTTTACTTCACATACTTTCATGTATGTGAAGTACAACATGTTTTCTGTAGCCAGTCCATTGAATTTGAACTTACTGGCATGTAAAAGTAAAAGTAAAGTAAATAGCTGTAATTAGTTGTAAATAAATGTAAACAGTTGTAAACAATTAAATATAGTTCATTAAAGTTCTATTAAAATCGGTTTGATGTGCTTTGTGTATATCAAGCTAATCTTTTTTTTTTTTACTGCATTATTATTTTGTAGAGTCCCACCTTCACCATAGCTAGAGCCATCCAAAGATGAAGGCTGGATTATTACTTTTTTGTTTAAGTGTTCCAGTGTTTAAGTCTATTTTTTGGTGTCTGTAATCAGCAGAGAAATGAACAATCTTAAGGATAATACACATAATTTTCCTATAGTTTAATGTCCACACCTGGCTGTGTTTCAAATGGAGTCCTTTGACTTTAATAAATAGCTGCAGTGTGACACAGCAAAAGAGGTGATCTGTGTTGTGATGTAATAGATAAACATGAATTGAATTCTTGTCTATAGCAGCAATCTTCCTATGAGCCAATTATCCTAGATATCTACAACCTCCAGGAGCTAGAAAAAAAATAATCAGATTTTTAGGTATTTTAAAATAAACGATGCAAAGATAGTCCGATATTGAATTGCAGTTTTTTATACTTAACATTTCTTGACTCTGCATGGAATTACAGCTTGATGGTAATACAGACTGAAGGTGTAAGCTATATTGTAGTACATGCAGTAATAAGTAAATCTTTTTAGGCTAAAGAGAGGAGGTATTAAAAAGGTACAGGATATTTTTCCATTCACTTTCTTTAATGTAGTAAGTGAAGATACAAGTACTAGAAGCTGAAGTGGCCTCAGCTATGACTACACAGACACAAGTACACATTCAAAGCACGTAAAAAACAACAACAACAACAACAAAACTGTACTTGAATAGAATCAACCTTTTGGGCTACCAATGAACAGCTCAATAAATCTATTTTGTATCAAAATAATGCTGTAATAAAGGCTCAAGGAAGACCTGCACATAACTGCAAGAGTGACCTCAGAAGAACAAGGAATCACTACATTTTGATTTAGAAATTATAGTTGGTCTTCACCAGCTGCACAGCCAGAGGTTCTGATGTGTTAGTCTGTCACATAAGTGGTTTAGACAAAGGTTCAAAAGCATGAAGCATGCTGAGCAGGTCAGACCTCTCACATCCGCATGTTTAGTAATAAAATCAAATCTGTTTTTTAAACTTCACACCATTGCCTAACTACAAATTATACTTGTTACCTAGAAATATAAATAAACAAACAAACAAAAATGATATATGGGATCTAGGTTCATACAATAATGCCATCAGGCCTATTATAATGGGGCACTTATGTACCTAAAATAACAGAACATAATATGAACTATTTTAGTTCGTATTAGTTCAGTGAGTTGTTCCTTGTGTTATGAACGTCACACCTGTTTTCTACAGTCATTGGTCAGCACAGGTAAATTACATGAAGAGTTGCATTATGACTAAGGAAAAAAGATACCTCTACACAGTTACCTCTGAGACTGAAGACGTCACTTGGATCAGCAACCACCGAAAACCCAACGTCCAGATGAACACAATCAACTTCCTAGGGTTACCGCCACAGTTTCAACCATACAACTTTAATGATATAATATGATGTCAGCTGTACACACTGAAGGAACATAACAGCATATTAGACATACTAGTTACATATGGGATATGAAATACAAGGCTAGCTCTTATCTGCTTCAAATTGTGTTAGCAAAACTTCAGATTACAATATTGAGTCCACCAACTATATTTAAAGGGACAGACATAGATAGTAAAGCTACAAATGAAGACTCACTGCTATTATGGTAATAGCTACATTTTCAAACAGTGCATGTGAAACAGGATGAATACACATAACACTCTGGAGCGGAGCCATATTTGTGCTATTGACAATGTAAGTTAAGCCGGAGTAGGCCATCCTATATAGCTATATATCCAGCTATATCTCCTATATAGCTTGGGGAAGGACCTCCCCTTTGTCCTGAACCTCCCTTTGGCTCTGTTTCAAGATCTACTTCATTATGGGAGAGTCTGACCAAACATAAGTCAGATCGGATCAATTGAGTAGAACAAAGTAATATTAAAAAATTATTTTAAAAAAATGTATTTAAAGAAAATATGAAACCAAACATTAAAAACGTTTTGGGTGCAAATTAATGTGTTACTGTAATGGCGTTACATTTTCAGTATAAGTTACACACAGTCCTGCAATCAGCTGATTTCACTTTGTGTGCTTGTGAAAATTATTTTTATTAATATTGTGCAAAAGCATCTGCACGGACAGTATGCTAACACATAGCTAGGCAAGAAACCAGAAACATGTCAAGGCTAAGCGTTCCAGCCCAGCGGCCAGGGGCAGATTTTCAGCAGAAAAAAAGGCACTTAGACTTGTAGCACTAAAACCTCCATTTCTACACGTACATATCACCCTGGCGTTCGCTTTAAAGTCTCTTTAAAAGGAGGTCAAATGCACCGTAAATTTAGAAAACACCAGCAAATAGAAAAATATGCAGTCCAAAACCTTCACAAAAAAACTGCAGAAGTGTTTTTGGGGGAGACAATAATGTGACGGACCAGATACGAAACTGAACAGCTTATAGCAAACATGTATCTACATTGTTTTAATATGAAAAATGCAACTAAAACACACATTACCTGCATGTTTTCCCTCACTCACAGCACAGATGAAACCATCTCTTCTTTTAAGCGTCTCAGTGCAAACCTTTGTGGTTTCTATCGCTTCCACAGCTGTTCCGTCAAGTTATTATCTCCAAAAAACACTTGAGTTGTGTTTTGTATTATTTGAGGTTTTTTTTGTTTGTTTTTCTTACTTGTTTTATTCAACTTCCATTGGGTATTGCGAGCTCTTACAGCATTTTTATATTTGCTGATGTTTTCTTGAGTCACAGTGTGTTTGACTTCTCAGGGCCACCATACTTTGGGCCAGGTTTCATCTTTGCTTTGTGTTGCCGGTTTTGTGTTCATAAATAAAAACTAAAACAAAGATGAAATCGGGATATTACGGAGCCCCCCAAAAATTAGGAGGATTAGGAGGAAAAAAAAATTAAGCGGATTTTGCGAGATCTCGCAAAAGTTTGCGAGATCCGCATAGGGACGCTCGCAAAGTATTGCGAGATCCAAAAGTATGCGACGCTCAATACTTTGGAGATGCAAACTCCAAATGGCGGCAGCTACTAGTTGTAATATTACTCTTTCTGGGTCACAAAATACACTTTTAAGATATTTTGAGGCGTGAATGTAGTTGTGTAAACGTCAGATACCTGCTCGGTTTACAAGACATCACATATTTGCAAAAGTGCTCCGACGTTTTTGGAGATCTGACACCCACTAGCTCGAAGCTAACGGGAGGTCGAGACCTACTACAGCCGGGAGGAACACCGCTTTCCCGGCACATCGTGCCTCGACCTCCCGGTCGGCTTCGAGCTGGCGGCCACTAGCTCGAAGCTAACGGGAAGTCGAGACCTACTACAGCCGGGAGGAACACCGCTTTCCCGGCACATCGTGCCTCGACCTCCCGGTCGGCTTCGAGCTGGCGGCCTCCGAAGAATGCGGCTAAAACTTTTGCGAGATCTCGCAATACTTTTGCGAGCGCTCGCAATACTTATTGCGAGATCTCGCAATACTTTTGCGAGCGCTCGCAATACTTTTGCGAGATCTCGCAAAAGTCCGTCTTAATTTTTTTTTTCCTCCCTAATTTTTTTTTTTTCCTCCCTAATTTTTTTTTCTCCCATGTCCCCTGGGGGGCTCCGTACACAATGACTCAAATTCCTATCCTAATTTTTATCCATATCCCATGTCCCCTGGGGGGACATGGGAGAAAAAAAATTAGGGAGGAAAAAAAAAAAATTAGGGAGGAAAAAAAAAAATTAAGACGGACTTTTGCGAGATCTCGCAAAAGTATTGCGAGATCTCGCAAAAGTTTTAGCCGCATTCTTCGGAGGCCGCCAGCTCGAAGCCGACCGGGAGGTCGAGGCACGATGTGCCGGGAAAGCGGTGTTCCTCCCGGCTGTAGTAGGTCTCGACTTCCCGTTAGCTTCGAGCTAGTGGCCGCCAGCTCGAAGCCGACCGGGAGGTCGAGGCACGATGTGCCGGGAAAGCGGTGTTCCTCCCGGCTGTAGTAGGTCTCGACCTCCCGTTAGCTTCGAGCTAGTGGGTGTCAGATCTCCAAAAACGTCGGAGCACTTTTGCAAATATGTGATGTCTTGTAAACCGAGCAGGTATCTGACGTTTACACAACTACATTCACGCCTCAAAATATCTTAAAAGTGTATTTTGTGACCCAGAAAGAGTAATATTACAACTAAGTAGCTGCCGCCATTGTTGGAGTTTTGCGAGATCTCGCAAAAGTATTGCGAGCGCTCGCAATACTTTTGCGAGATCTCGCAATACTTTTGCGAGCGCTCGCAATACTTTTGCGAGATCTCGCAAAAGTCCGTCTTAATTTTTTTTTTTCCTCCCTAATTTTTTTTTTTTCCTCCCTAATTTTTTTTTCTCCCATGTCCCCCGGGGGGCTCCGTAATTGTGCGGGTCTGTAGCCTAAAGTTTTTATTTCTGACTGATAATTAAGTGACAATGTGTTTCAGGTCATTTTGTGGAGTAAAGCAAAAGCAATACAATTGCTTTGTCCAAAAAGTAATTTAGTAGCTTAGTGCATTGAACTGAACTAACTGTACTGAAAAGACATTCCATCAAAGTTGAGTAGGTAGGTAAAGCAGAGAACTACCATGTAATCTTACTTATGTTGGAAGGAAAATAATAAATAGAAGCAAAGACTGGGGTTAAGATGTTTAAATGTACATATATACATTACAGCTGTTACAAGTAAAAGTTGTAAATCTGTATTTTGAAGCCAGAGAAATGCAAAAGACGTACTAGCCCCCGTTATGGCAGAGTGGAACAATGGTGACAGTGATGTCAGTGATATGGTGCAATCCTAATCCTCTGTAAAGGCATGATGACAGCGCCATGCCCAGTTGAAGACTGTAGCCAAAGTTGTATGAGGCAAGCGATCAAGTTTCCATCCTGAATATTTGTTTTTCTGCTTTTCTCCAGGAGTCCTTTTAGAGTTTCAAGTTTATCCCCCCCTGAAAGATACTCTGTCCAACTTAAAGCTAAAAATGATGAAATCGGGGCTCATGTTCCTGTAGTTACATATTTTGTTTATCTTATTTCATTACCACCGTAAAAAAAAATCATATTGTAATAGTATTACCTATCATCCATCAGTGCTTTTAAAATGTAATTGATATGTAACGCATTTTTGTGCCATATAAATACATGCTAATGTCATGTATAATAATGTAGGACACATTAAACAACACACTGATATGGCTTGTTAGTGATTTCACTTGACAGCTGCTTTCTTTTAAAAAAAATAAAATAAAGGTTTTGCATAAAAAGGTGCAGTTTGACAGCATGTAATGAAAATTAATAACACATATTAAGGTAATGGGCTTAGGGTAGAGTAATACAAGGACACATTTATAATGCTTAATCATACAGTTTTCCAGAAACACTGCATTGCAAAGCCAATAAATAAAACAAATAATACTGTACACGGGTCACACAATTCATTTGTTATTTCCTGAAGCTTGAACATTTCACACTGATTTCATGAATTCAATGTGACAAAGTTGTAGCACCACTTGGAAGGAAAGCCACATCACGCAGACTTATCCCGTCACAGAAAACATATGCATCTGATGATGCAGTTGATTTGTGCTCTGTTCTTTTTTTACTTTTACATGACAACTTCCATGGCAACTGCCCAGCTATTAAAGAAATACACATTGATTAGCATGTCATTTTTGTTCTCTTTTTTTTAATTAAAAAAATTAAGCTCAAGGCAAAATTTATTTATACCTTTATCGTCTCTTTGAAACGTCCCTTTTCATTAAGAAACCACAGATTGTCAATTCATCAGGGTCTGCAGCGCAGACCAGGGCATATCACATGTTGCGTGGCAGCGCTTGAAGACGTCTTTCTTTGTTGGTTTGCCATCGTTGGCCTTTGGTTGACTGAGAGATGCTGAGTGTCCTGAGTACAGATCTTTTCAGCTACAGTATATAAACAAAGCTGGGATTTTTCAGTTTCTTTTAGACATGTCCATCCTATTTGCTTTAATCACGATTACTATTTTGTTAGTTCCTCCACATAATTCTTGTCTTTATTTGTTTTTTCCCGATCACATTCCTGTGTAGTGCTGTCAACATCAAGTTCTTGTATCCAGATGTCCGGCATCGCAGAGAGAAAATGAAGAGCACTTCCAAAGAAAAGGCTTTGTATTTCAGTGCTCGCCACATGCTTAAAACCACAACCATGTTTTGCAGTCTTTTGACTAACTACCTATCTGCCTGTACAGCGGACTGAGTCACGTCCTAGGATTATAGGTTTGAATTTGAACATGACTGGCAGCACTGCTTGCCATAGAACTTGTGGTTGCAGACTCCATGTTGGGGCACCAGGTAACACCAGCTGAAGTAATCCTGACATGCAAGTTCTGTGTAAAAAGAAGAGAAAAAAAAAAGTGAAATTCTTTTTCTTTTTTGGGAGATCTTTTGAGAGAATAAGAGCACTGGTACCTTTCTTCTCAGGTTGTGGACAGAAGTTGGTATTGCAGGCCTGGGACACTGCAGGTTTGAGATGGACGGCACAGCCGGTGGAAGGTTTCTCTTCCGCCAGACACTGGACCGCCCTGGCCTGCACTCCTCCTCCACATGTCACCGTGCACTGCGGAGAGCAAAGCAACAAGGAACGGATTATAGATACTGTGAATCTCCTTTGTGCGACACCTTCGCTCCCTCCTCTTGTTTATATTACCAAAGTGGAAATTCTGCTGATACCTGAGACCAAGGAGACGAGCGCCATTCTGGCCGAGGTGGAGGGTGGGCTGGATAGCTCCGATGATGCGTCTTCCATTGGTAGTGCACTGATTGCGTTGTGCGGACAGGGCATTCAGCCAGGATGCAGGGCTTCTGAAGCTCTACTATGGGTTTGGGAACATGGTGGCACTTCTTGGGAGCAAGCTCTCTGTATTTTCCTGCAGTGTCCTTTATTATGAAATAGATAAATTCACTAAAGCTATAGATGCCATTATATAATAAAGAACCTCCAACAAATCAATTTAGAAACACAAAAGCAAATAATTAAAATAATATTAACAAATTGGAATTTAAAGAGAATTTAAATGCAGCGAATTATTATGACACTGAAAAATGACCTTTTGCTGTGTCTGATCAAACACACACACAATACACACCTTCTCTGCACACTTGATGAAGCGTGCCTGATAGCCACGACCACATGTTACTGAACACTGGATGTGGAACAGAGCAGAGACAGAGAGCTTATTCACATTAGCTAAAAATACATTTAAATACTGCATAAGTGCTGTTTTATTCATTTTAATTTCATACCTCTTGCCATGTGGAGACAAACCACTGGACCTTGCGTTGTTTCTGGCAGCGTCTGATGAAGCAGGAATCCTGACCAGCAGGTTTTGGCAGGCCTGCGCACTTGCTGTTGGGCAGCGTGTGTGCCTGGGCACCCGGGTTAGAGCTCACACACAGCACAGTCCTCTTCTTCAAACCATTGCCACACTTACGCGAGCACTGCCAAATAAAAACAAACATGATATCTGATTGCATTTAGGTATTGGAGCAAAGCTTTCTCTTAATTAATGGCTGATCAGTTGGTTTAAATGCTACAGTATTAACAATCTTTGTTATCATAGTTAGGTCCAAACTGTCATGTTATATTCCAGCATTGTCAAAGCCTTGTTATGTGTTACACACATTTTTATCATCCATTAACAAAGACATAAAAATGTAGACTAAACTGGTTTTTTGAGAATTTCTTTCCATTTTTTCCCACCTTCTTTCAAGCAGAAGGAACAAATTTATCAAAATTAATTGAGAGTTTGACATATTTAATTTAGCTATTACCTGGCTGGAAATTTAGCTATTACCTGGTTGGAAATGTCACATGCTAAACATCTTAACAGGCCAGCTATGCACAAATAGCATTTCAGAAAAGCTGCTATACAGCATAGTCACACAATGGATTACTGTGCTTTACTGCCTTAATAATTCCTTTGAGGTACTCCAGCAATTCCCTCAATATCCTTTTTTTATTCTAGAAACAGCTAATGGGACAATCTAAATCTTGAAGTGATTCACTGCAGCCAATAAACACGGGGCTGTGACGCACTACACTGTGCCACAAGCTACCAGGGGGAGAGCGAACTGGACACCACTTGTGCCATGTCGTTGACGATATTTGGTGTAAAACGGCAGTTAAAATGTTACACTGAGACAAGTCACCACACAGAATGTATAGGATTTGGACAGAGAACAAAACACTGGAGGTCTCAGCGGGCACATTCATAGTTTAAAACCACTGAGATCACTGTCATAAAATGTGGTGAAGCCATTAAAGCCAGGGCGAACTTCACAACACAATGTGCAGAGCTCTTTAGGGCTTACTGGGCGAACGTATGACTTCAAAGGGGTTTTTCAAGCTGTGTTCTTCAGCAGCAACGTGCCAGCAGCGTAAACAAACAGCATTAAAGTTTCACACTCTCACCTGTGACCACGACCCAGTTGTCCAAACCGGTGGACAGCTGTGTGTGTTGCAGGTCTGCTTCCTAACCGGGGACGGCTGGGCACAACGAGAGTCAGCCAGGGTGTCCACGTCAGTCTGGCTGGTTCTCTGGACACACTGGACCTGCCGAGTCTGCTCCCCTCCTCCACAGCTTCGGCTGCACACCCCCCACTCTCCTACAGACCAGCTGGGACAACACAACGCAAACCCATAGAGTCAATACGCACAGTTTCTCGATCAGTTAGACAAGTGTACAGGAATTAATGATAATTATTGTTATTGTGGTAATCACTGGTGTATTATGGAATCCATCTATGTTACCAGTATACAATCTGTGTGTTTGCCAGCAAAAAAGCAGTTGGGCAAAAAAACACAAGAACAGGCTCAGGGACAGGAACAGATTTACCCTTGAGTGGTGATTTCCACCACCCTAATTTCCACCATAGTCCACACTAGAGTGTAAACACGGCACAGAAATATTCACGCGCTTCAACACAAACACATACATATGGCAGGGAGGACGTTTTAATTAGCTAATGATACTGAAACTGGCTAAATTGTGTATAATGCTGCTGTTTTCCTGCTCTGTCAGGGCTAAGTGTATTTTTATCTTTAATAACTTACCATTTTTTTTATTATTTTATTTTTAAAATAATTTTTAGCTTAAGAGAAAGCCACACAGAATTTCACTGTGCTATGTATAATGACAATAAAAATCATCCATTCATATAATAGCGTCTGCAGAAGAGTGTCGAATCTAAGACACTGCAGACGTGCAATGTTTCAAAATAAATCTAAACTAAATTTAAACTAAATCTGATATAAATTTTATATTGTGCACGTCATTATGGTTAATATGGGTTATTTGTCAATATTCTAAATATCATGTACAACCAGAACGGCCGGGGGTTTTAAGCTGTAAGTTAAACCTCTGCAATATTTTAACCCCCCTCGCCTGGCTAAGCTGAATCATGACTAAAACTAAACATCACCACATATTTCTTTTGTACATAACACAGTTCAGTTTATACTATTTCAGTGCATTTTTCTTCCAAGACTGCGCCTCAGTAAAATGTGTTAAGTTGCCTAATCCTCAAGCCTTTGCACTTTCTTAAAGCTTTGTTGCATCGCTTCCAAATGACCCCAAACTAAGGGCGCAGGCAGCTCAATCGCTCAACACACACTCTGTTATCCTTTCTCTAATTTCACCCCAGTATACCCACCCAGCCTCCTACGATTTACCCCAAACAACCCAAAACACTGCTGTCAGCACACTGAGCTGTGTATATTAACAGTCTAAACTTTATTTGCAGTAATTTGGTGCATCACTTGCTTGGAATGCTGCAGAAGGTCAGTGAGAAAAGCTCCGAAGGGCATCAAATGTGCACTATCAAATGTAAATAAAGGCAGAAGTAGAAAATCTATCTGGTCTTTTGACATGTCATGAGGAAGATACACACTGCGGTAATAGCAAATGGTGGTTCAGGGGGAGCGAAAGCGGCATGTAGAGATGAAAGTTTCAATTCGCTTGTTTATTTTAAAAAACCGACCAAGTAATCAACACATATATGTAATACATTTAACATGTTGACATAATATTTATTAACCTTTGGCAAAGAAATGTGAGCTGAACTTTGATGGCGTCATTAAACACATAAATAAATGCAAGCAGAACGCCAACCGAAGCCTAAGTGCAACACACCCTTCAAGAGCAGGGACTTTTTTGGGGTTTGTTTCTTTTTTATTTTTAGTTTCACAAGGTGCAAAATTCAGAATATTGTATTTTTTATAAATATATTTCCATAAATACTTCAATTCCTAATATGCACAAGATTCCTATGTCACAGCATGCCAATTTGTAGGATAGTAGCTGATGTCACTCATTTAACATCTAAGAAAAGTTATGATGACATAAAATCACTTATTATGACATATTATCTTGGCTCTCTTACCCCTTCTTAGATATCCCTTCCTGCACAGGAAAGTAAAATATAGCCATCTGGCATACAGTTGGCAAAATATTTGAATGTATATGATGATAAACTGCAAATTAAAACTTTATTTCATACTCCAGGGTATTTACTTTTACCATGTAAATATCAACACAATCACTTCACAGGAACGGCCATCAAAATAATATACTGTTTAATGCTGGATCGAGTTATAGAACACCTTGTGATCTTTGCCTCGGCTGGTATGAGTAACTGTGGTTGAAGGATGAGTAAGCATCATGCTCCCTGGACAGAAGCACAAGAGCTCAGGTGTCCTGTGGTGTGTCAGATAGCCTTTGAGGTCTAAATGACGCTGTCTAAATACACACTAGTGCATTAAATAACCTCTGACCAGTGTTTATAGCTTTGCCACTGTGCGTGTCTGCTTGGACTTTTACATGTATATATCACTGTGTGGGTTTTTTTTTTCAGTGTACACCAGCAGTGTGAGACAGAGTGATATCATGCTCTAAATGTGAGTGGGCATCGGAAACCTTTTTCCATGATGTAATGCTTGTTCGGTCCAAATCACTGGTTGCAGACACAGCAAAATTAAATAACTGCACGGCCTTAGAATAGGATGACATGTAGAGATAGACTGGTGACCACAGCCTGCTGGTCTACACTTGCATCCAAGTTGTGCATGTTTCGGTCGGTCCAGCATGTGTTCTGCTTCAGATTCAGTTCATGCATGGCGAGGGCCCACAAACTGTAAAAGACTCATGCACTTTGATAACTTGAATAAAAGAAGCACACGCACATTTACAATTTTTAACAAAAATGCTTAATACTAGACTGGATATTTGACAAAAGTATAACTGAAACTAGTTTAGCTTGAATAAAGCATGAAACGGAACTTTGATATAGTACAACACATTAATCAGGCAACTATATCCTATACATGTTATGGATGTTTAACAGGAAATCTGAGCATTGTATGGACGGCAATGGCATAAGAAGGTCTACGGAGGATGTAAATGCACAGGAATGCAGAGCAGGTTACACCGTAACCAACAGGAAAAATACTGTAAAGCCTATCTAATCTTATTAAGTTGAAAATATTTTGCAGCCACAAGAGAACTCTCATTTTTAGAGTCCTTATTGTTATCTGAAGTCGTTTATACATCAAGAAATGTTGGGTTTTGCTCAGAACAGTGAAAATCTGTCAGATGTTGCTGTATGTGTCTTACCAACACATGGTTCCCATGCACACACATATAAACACGCATACACATGCAGACCAGAAGCTCCAGCTTTAGATAATGAACGAGATAATCCTAAGAGACGGGTGTAAACTGTTGTGAGATTACTTTACAGCCTTTATTATCACTGCTTCCTCAGCTCAGTGTACACAGGCAGGTCCATTAGTGGCTAAACAGTACAAAGCAAGCAAAGGAGAAATAGATTATGTCAGAGGAGCATGCACATCTACCACGAGTGAGTAAAGAAGTGCGAGAGAGAGAGGGCAAATATGAATCTGAACATATTTATAAATGACTTTTAAAAGATACAGACGGCAGAGAGACAGAGGAGCAGACAGACAGCGTGGAGAGTGTTTGTCATGCAGTCACAGTCTCACAAATCCCCGTTGAGAGATTGGAAGTGCTGTGGCCTGAGCACAACTTTGACTGAATGACAGCTATCCTTGGCTGACTGCTTGGTTGTACCAGTGTGGGGTTTTTTTTTTTTTGGTGTGTATGCGTGGGCGATTGCTCGGATAGGATGGGAAAGGTGATGGAGAAAGGGAAAAAAGGTATCCATATTAACGTATCCAACCTATTAGATTTATGGTTATGGCCAAGCCTGAAGAAACAGCCTGAAGATGGACACTGCAGACAGCGTCTTAAAGCAGTCTTTGTATGTGGATGCATTAGAAGTGGAAGAGAGGTCTCAAAAGGGATATATTTCCCCCTCTTTCCAGAAACATCTAGTTTCGTGATGCCATTATGACCTATTTACCAAGAGAAATATAATTAGATTTTCCACTTTAAGTATGGTATAGAAACATAATACCCTACCTGGATTTCCATCATGTCTATACAGTTATCAGAAATACTTCCATTTCAGTTGTGTTATTTCTGTGCAAAGGGAATACAGGAAATAATTGGGAAACATAATTTAGACCACTCAGTGATTCTTGTATCAATATAAACTAGAAATAAATGAATTAGTCAAGCTTGGCATAACATTGTTATAGCAAATATTCCATATATTCATCAATTTCTACAGTCCCCAAAGTTTTACATAGATTGTTGCAATTTCACAGTGGATTCCACATATGTTGTGCTTTGGGTTGTAAATTGATTGTATATTTATCAAACCAACACGTCCACTTTGATTGAAATTTTTGTATTGAAAAAGAGGCATGTTTCTTTTTAGCATGTTTGTTATTGGTTTCAGTTGTGTGTACTAAATATAAACCTAACAAATTAATGTTGAAGTACTTCTTGTTTCCTTTTTCCTTTAAAGAAAATTGCTTAAAGTACTGTTTGAAAGCTTGCTGTAGTGTTGTGTGTCTGCATTCTGATATACAATGAGCTTACAGACACAGCGGGATGCGTTTGGAAAGGTGACCCAGAACAACTTGCAAGGTCTTACGTTTACGCCACTTCACAAAAAGGAGTCGGTCCTTTGTGTGTTTCTGTGCAGGTATCATTTTTGACAATGTGTGATCATTGTTATGCTGAAAAATGAAGCTGTTGCCAACGAGACGCTTTCCAGATGGTATCGCATGCTGATACCTATCATTTTCACATCCAAATTTCAAAGTTTGGATTAATACTCTGCAAGACATGTTGCCACTGATTTTCAGTCCAGTTCTTGTGTAATTTGGCATATCTCAGCCTTTTCTCCCTGTTTCCCTTCCCTAAAAATGGCTTCTTGACAGCCATCCCTCCACTGAGACCATTTCTAATGAGGCTTCAGTAAACAGTAATGGATCACCTGAAACGCCAGATGCATCGCTCTTTTCTTTGATGGATTTTTTCCCCCCGTTTCTTAAAGACATAACTTTGAGATGCTGTTCATCTGGTGTAGATGCTTTTTAGACCTGATACTTCCTTCTTTTGTCCTCTACTTGTCCAGTTTCCTCAGATTTTATGAGGACACACTGCTCACCATGCTGAGATATGCCAGTTGTTGGCTGATTGCTCTTTGGGAATCACCTTGTTGGTGCAAGAACTACCTTATTCCTGTCAATCTGTGTTATCTTTGACATTTTCTAATAGAATCAACTAAATGATTATGTGTTTTTGTGACAGGCTGCTACTAACCAAGTATCTAAAGATACAATTTAAAATTGTTCTTTGCTATGTTGTCTGTTATGTGTAGATACAACACCACTTTATCCTTTGAGTTAGGGGCCTTTTTTATGCTTGAGTCGTTCACAGGTCAGTGTTAAGTGGCTTGAGGCCTGCAAGAAAAATAAGTGAAAAAGCAGCTAAAAAAATGTGAAAGACCTACAAAAAGCAGGGAGAATTATGGCTCAAGACTACTTTAAAAAATTACAACAATGTCTGGCTCCTTGGAAGAATAATCAAAAGAAATGATTGGTGGCACATGGCTTTCAGATACTAGTGTCGGTGCTAAACAATGACAAATGTAAGAGATGGAGGATGTTGAAGGCTCTGGCAGACAGCAATGAGGTGACAAGATCAAAGAGTCAAAGCCGTATAGCATAGGAAAGTGGCTTTAGACATTACTATGGTCCCACGTGGATTCAAACCCTCCACGAACAGTAAAGCCATGAATGCACTTCACAGACCTTTCTTTCCGAGCAGACATGAGCTGGAGCTGAGGAACATTAATAATGGCTTCAACCTACTATGTAATGCAATTCAATGCAGCATTAAAAATGTTATTGGTTCCACCTAACTGAGAGGTCATCGTGTCTGTTGTCAGCTAGGCCTGTTCAATGCATATGAAGTGAATCATTTATAAACAGCGCAAAAGCATAAAGACAGTTTTGGTACCGCCATCTGTGTTGCATTTAAATTGTCAAGCATGTCACAGTTTTAAGATTTTTGACTGCTTTCACACAACAACGAATAAACCATCCCCACGAAAATGTGGCTCTCCCTCTTTAATGGAGGCCGTAAGATGTGGTTAAATGCTTTAAAGACTAACCAAGCTTGACCTCGTTGAGACTGTTTTTCTTACCATGCTGAGCTTAAATTGCACATAATTAAATAACAAAAACACATTTGTCAGGCATTAAAAAAATATTCGGTAACAGTAATGACAGAAAACTCCAGGTGGAGTACAGAGGTGGCCCTCCTATCTTAAATTTTGGTAAACCTTTATTTAAAACGCCCCGCGTGTCTATGAGTAAAGACATTTTTTATCCTGGCTGGGAATCGTCTGCACAGCTGGCAGCGGTGTGCTGTCATCATAGCACCATTTTTTCCCTTGAATAGTGAAAACAAAGTAAAAATGACTAAATAAAATACAGCACATTACTACACATGATGATACAATAAACCACAAAGATACTAAAAAAGGCTGAAATAACAAAGCTCTGGGGGGACATGTGTTCCTTTTCTGAAGACTTATACATATTGTCAGCGCCATCACTGCTTTATGCGAGTGAATACGAGACAGTTTTGTGGTCATCTTGTAGTATTTTCCCAGGTTACCTGTTCCAAAATGGAGACAAATGCAAGCTGAGCGAGAGGAAAATATTCAGGCAATGACAGAGCTATGCAGAGGAAAAATCCCCTTTTGAACAGCTGCTGGTTACTATAAAACACGAGATAAACGCTAACATAATTGGGATTCCATGATTTCAGAGTGGATTACATAATATCGATGCACTGTTTAATACTGTATCCACATTTTCTTCTGCCTTGATAATTTTTTAAGCATACTTGGTAAACGCCCGTGAAAATGCAGAATGAGAGTGATGACTTCACAAGCAAGACGGGTTCCAGTGAAAAGCACTGAGAAGACGGGAGATGGGGCTAGTAGAAAGAATATGAATATAAATGTATGAGAGCTAACAGACTGCTGCAGTTTAAGACTGCTGGCGGCTCTGATTTTGAGGTGGGGTTGGAGTAGGGACACTGAAATTTGTCTTAATGAGAGGGTGAGAAAGTGTGGGTGGAAAAGAGCTTCAGAAGTAACTGAAGTCACCACCTTCTGCTGCCCTGCCATGTCTTCTGTGCAAGCAAGCCAGGCAGCAGCTGATGGCCACTCATTCTGCTTTTGGCAAAAACAACAACAGCATCATGCAGCATGATGGCCACTCATGCAAGATGTACTGTATATGTTGCATCACATTTTAGGCACACAAGCGCAGACACACCGCCTGAGAAACACATTGCAGGCAATGCATTAGTGGCAGCACCACGGCAATTTTGTTGACATTGCTTTTAAAAGTTCTTTAATATACCTTTCTATGAAATGTATTAACTTTGAGGCTCCTGTCACATCATATTACATTTCATAGAAATACTAAATATTATTACAGAAAACAAGCATGAGTGCAACAAGGCCTTATTGTGCCCAACTGACCTTCTAGTTCTTCTAGTTTAAGAACTTTATGGAGAGTTCTCGTAAGGTTTTTTTTGATGGTTTGGTTTGGCTTCTGCATGACATTTTTATAAATGTGGCAGACAAAGTCACAATTGCACACACAACAACAGAATTTTGCGACACGTGCACATGCAACCCTGACCAAGATGAGGTCAGTGTCCCAGCTAAATCCCTCTCTGCTCATGAATCAATGCACAGCTTGTCAGCAGCGTCCCCTTCGTTTGCAAGAATTTGGCTGATATTTCAAGAGCTAAGAGTGTTCATGGAAATGCTCACAATAGGGGCACAGAGAAATGGATGCCTCAGCAAAAGCCTAACAAAGCCTCTAGGTAAATTCTTTCAGTATTAATTTTAAGACAGACATGCTTTTATCTCTGCTAGCTAAAATGATCTTTTCATTCACAAAACGTTTGAGTGCCAGTTTTCAGTTTGCATGATACAGTGTAACAAAGTTCAGCATTCTGCCTTAATAGAAACAACATTTAGGCACGGAAAGCCTGTCTGCTTTTAATCGAAAATAAAGTTTTTACTATCTTATTTATTTATTTTTTGCAGACCTCATTAAAGTCTGACAATGCTTTTCACAATGAGCACTGGAAATAATATAATCAGTTGGTCCCTGCAGTTTTAGTGACATTTGGTGACATTTAGTGATATTTAAATGCTTTGCCCCAACCTGTATGTAAATAATGTAAATATCCAGTCTTAAAAAAACATATCTATATATTCGAAACCATTTTAAACCATCAACGCAATCGCAAATTCTCCTGTTATTTGAAACCACTGCTGTCCTAAGAATGCCTTTCACTCACACATCTTCTGGCCAGGACTTTACACAACATGACACTGACCAGAGCAGTGCAGACAAGGGAGGGACATTTCCCCTGTGTGTGTTCATATATATCTTGCCTGTCAACGGGTGAACCACTTCCGATGATGTCCACAGCATCAGGCCATGTTGACTGATCTTTGTTCCTCTTTGTTGGCTCTTAGCGTCAGGGATACAGACAGTGACCAAACCACCTAAACTTAGCCAAGATCCTACAGAACTACACCCTAAAACCACAAAATCAGGAGTGGGTCTCACTCCCACTTTCCCTCAATATGTTTGTGCCACTCAAGGTGACCCTGCTGACATTTTACAACAACTGGGAAAGCCTGCTTAACCACAGCAATCTGGAAGTGCATCTCAGCTTATGATAACATTTCCTACTTCCCAATTAGTCTTGGGCCAGCATCCTGGTATAGCCTTGTGGGAAAAATATGCTCTGATCAGCAGAGTTTGGAAGTGAACCAGCATGTCCCACCAAAGAAACTGGCAGTGCATTTTGCATACCCCAATGTGCTGGACATCTAAAAGAAAAAAAGTTCTAGGTGGATCGTGATATGGCCAAAGAGCTTAGGTCCCAAAGTGATGATCCATGTGAATAGGTTTACAAGTTCTTGGCCTGCTGCATTAAACAAACACAGAAGCTAACCATTCCTGACAGTTGGTGGGGTTTTCATGCTGAACTGGATAAAGACATGAACAGAATATCCAGTGGAACTTCTCTTTCTTCCTTGTGTCTCACACGCATGTTCTGGCCAAAATGTAAGTTATTTTTCATTTTGAAGTGAGGATAATGTCATCATCACAAAGCAGGTGCTTTAACGGGTTGGAAAAGGGTAAAACATATAGTCAGTCCTGCCTGACACTCTTCATTGGCTTTACTATGAGGAGATAGCGTGGGAACTTTGGAAGAAATTACTCAAGTAATAAACAGCTCTTCTGACAGAAATTACAGAACAGATGTGTAGGTGTTGCAGACCAGCAACACGGGGCAGTGAGAAAGAGTGAAGGAGAGAGAAGGTGAAAAGGAGAGAAGCTAGGAAGATAGCAGGATGGGAGAGAGTAAGAACACCAGAACAAAGTAGACAGAATACTATTCGCTGCCATGTTTTTACCTTCAATAACTAGATGTGAGTATACTTGGCTGGTGGCCCTAAAGCTGATCCTCTAGCTACCTAAGGTGCAAACATGAATTGCACGCATGTAGAAAATGTTCACCATTTACAACTGAACACATTTTGTCCCGTAGCCAGAAGTAGACGCTGGCCCTTCCAGGATATGTCAACTGAACAACTGAATAATTGACAAAGCCTGAAGTCTTGAAGGGCCAAACATTGTGCTGTTTTCCATCCAAAATATGTATCTGGAAAATATGAGGAAACGTCTGCACAATTCAAATACCATTTTTAATAATGTCCAGACTGAGAGCCATCTAAAACCAGAGCGCCGATATATTGATGAGGTCATTGACAATTTTTTTTAAAAGTCACAAATTATTTCGTTTGACTTGCATGAGTTGTGATGTTGTAACTACATAAAGTCATCTTAACAACAGAAGTCTGCATATGACCATAGTTTTGTCTCAATCTAATGGTGGTGCCAGATGCAAAGTTAGGAAAATAAGAAAGCGACTGCATTTAAACATGAATGTCTGTAACCCATTTAATGACAATCAGAAGTCACTGGGATTTATTTCCTGGATGCAGTGACTGTCTGTACAGAGTTGCATGGCTACCTGTGATATATGGGTGAACATGAAATCAGAAAGGAGATGAACCAAGCTGATTTCTACGAGATATGAGCTAAAACAGGGAAAAAAAACAAACAGTCAATCACACTCACACTTATGTCCAATTTAGAATATTTTGCCAGTTAACTTAAAATTTATGCCCCAGTCACACCAGTACAACCACACCCTTCTTGCTGTGACATGACAGTGACGACCAATGGACCATTTAACCGCCCCATCCAGTCGTAACACAGATTTCTTATTTTAGATGAAAACGTTGGACCAGTAGACCAACAGATATGCAGTTAGCCAAACGAGAAAAAAAAACTATACATGTTAGAAAACCTACTCAAATTAATTAACACAATTTATAATACATGATGACTAGTGGGGATGATCAGCAAACATAACAAATACACATGAAAATGCTGAGGGTCTGACCTGGGAGGACACGGTTGGGTGTTGCAGGGCATCAATCCAGTAGCTGGTCTTGATCTGGGATTGCAGTACGACACATTCACCTGCACTTTCAAGTCTTTGTAGCATGCTGACTTGGTGTTCATTTGGCCTGCATAGGGTATAGATCAGTAAACATAGAAATGTTTAAAGAATACAGTTGTCATTTTGCGTCAATCTGCTATTTAATATTCATGTTTGACTGAAGTGGCTTTAGCATCAGTGACTTCTTGCACAATTGCATATTGTGTTGATTAATCTAAGTAAACCTTAAATCAGGTTTTAAGACTCCTTTGATTATTATTTTAACTTAGGCAGAGTCAGTCTGTACATCTGAGCTAATATAGGTCACTTAGTCAGTCACACTCTTTAATAAAGCAAAAGACTCTCAACTCATCACAACCTGCAATCAGTATTCATTGAGGTGGAGGTGGCTAGGGGGTACTGCAGCAGACCGGGGTGGACAACTTTAACCTCAAGGGTCAATCAATAGGAATTCTACACTAAGAGCTTTGTTCACAGTGATGACGCTAAGCAAGCGCACATGCACAAATATAGCCATGCCTACACAATGCACCCTTGTTCCTCAACCTCTGGCCACAAATTACCTGCCCAGGGGACAAAGGCCACTGGTCGCAGGCAGGCATGTGTGTGCTTGCAATGTGTGTGTGTGTGTGTGTGTTTGTAATAGCAAGTCTCCAGCTGAATAAGGAGAGGTCCCACCAGTTTGAACCAAGAGCCTCTAATGTCCCCTCAGTAATGATGGGAACACTCTCGTCTCCATTTAACCTGGAGCTAAAAGACTGATTAAAGGTCAGAGAGGCAAGAACTAAGCTTTAGGCTTAGTCTACTGATCTACAAATTGTCCTCCTCATTTACGGTTTTAGATCAAGATTAGAGGTGATGCGTGCTTTTTCATCAGTGCAACAGATTTTAAATTGCTTCTTAAAAAGTTGCATCTATGAAAAAACAAACATAAATCCAAAAAAATAAAAATGAAAAACAAAGACATTGCATTTTTTTAATGTTTGCTCGTACCTCCAGCACAAGTGGCTGAGCACTGGGAGCGTATGATAGCCCATGTATAATTGTGCTTGATGCGGTTCTTCATCAGTTTCTCATCAGCTTTCTTTAGAGTATATTCCCAATGCACACCAGGATTCCAGCCCTGCAACAGCACCTAAAGGAAAAAAGGTAATAAACAGGCAAGTAAGTCACAAAGAAAAAGGAGAAGGAAAGTAGGTCTTAATCATGTTACTGAGACCAATGACCTACTACCTCTATTACTAGAGTCTCATTGGTGGGACCGGCTGATATGAGACTCTCTGGTCTGTTATATGGTCTTTTGTACTCGAAAATTGCTCCAGCAATGGGGTGTCGGCCAGGCCAGTCCACGGTCCAGTGGCCATTAAGGTAGTAGCGTCTATGTGTGTCCCTGACAGCCAAGTAGGAGGTGGAGGAATTCAGTTCAATCACACGGATGCTCCGAGCTCCAGCTGGGATGGTTATCACTGCATAGTACTCTGAGAAATATTAGAAGACCTTAAATAAGCATTAAAAGTGGCATAAAACTCCAGCAAACAAAACAAAATGTTAATAATATGATATTAGGCTACACAGATTTTATGGTGAAGACTGCACCATACAAAGTTTGTGGGACATGAAAACAAATATTAGGTTTTAAAGCATTTCCAATAAAATCGCTAAAAACCAATGAAGTGAATAATTCATTTGTGACGTACGGTTAGTAAAATGCTGTTTTGTGTACTGTCCTTTGTAAATCTTGCAGGTGGAGTTGTCTCCTTTACACACCCCACAAGCATCGGGCACAGCTGTGGAGCCTAAAACACGGTCACAGCCAACTCTCTGTGGAAGAAAACCATCAGCGCTTTTGATGACAGTGTAGATCACAGACATAAAAACACAAGACTGCGTCACAGTACGCATTCGATTACAACATTTACAAAATTCCAACATTTATTATGTACGTGGTGACAGGTCAATATTTTACTATTCATTACATCTAAAGTAGCAGACAGCAGGAGAAATAAAAGAGTCTATTGATGTTCTTTACTGCTTACATCCATTGTCAAACTTCATGAAGCCACTTGAAAGACCTCACACGCCTTATACATAAATGTAGCACTTTGACATCAATGTTTGGTCACATCATGTTACTTTCCAACTGCTTAACATTTAACATTACCTCACACAGTCCATCAATACAGACATTAGAGCTGTCTGGTGAGCAGAGTGTCCCATCCTTAACTTTGCTGGCCAAGGCAAAAAAGAAATCATAACCTTCAGCAAAGCAGTAGAGCTTGCATAGATCTTGATCTGGAAGAAAAAGAAAATGGCCATAAAAAAGGTCTCTTTTATCATTTCAAATAATCTTTAGTTACGAGTTTTTTTTGAAATTTAAGAGGAAAGCTTTCTCACCATCCACTCTAGTGTATGGTCTCCAAGTGTAGTACCAGCCTCTGAACTGTTTGCCGTTGAACTCAGCACACTGTTGTGCTCTATAGTCAATGGTGTTCCTGGGACAGTCTTCAGTATTGCAAAGTTTGTATGACCTGGAGGAACCCTCGCAGAACTTCCCTCCGTATGCCGGTCTAAAGAGATGGATTTAAACGTGTAGAATTCAAGGTTTTTCTGCACGAAACACATAATAACATGCTTCCAGTATTTTATGGATCTTCTTTCTTCATCTTCTATCTGTGACTGTATGTTCGTGTTGAAACCCCAAACATGGGTGATAGTAGAGTGCAAAGTATTGAAATAATGTTAATGGTAATAAAACATTTAAGATAGTTTTTATCTGTAGAGTCTGTGAAATTCTGATTGTGTTGATCCATGAGCATGTTTCACTCCATATGTGTGTATAAGTGTGCCTTTGTGAAGGCTTGTGAAATCACAGGTGTATATCCTCGGGTTATGTTCCTAAAAATCTCTTGGATGGGACAAAAACAGCTGCAAACTCTCCAACCACTCTCTCTGTGTTGTGTTCTTTCGTTTGATATCTCTGCATTTCATCTTTCACCTTTTTAATCCCTTTTCTGTCATCCCCCCCTCCTCCTCCCACTTCATTCCACTTGCCTGTCTTTGTCCTTCTAACCCTTCACCACCAGCTTTCCTTTCCTTGTCTTTCTTTCTCCTCCTCACTCTCTGTCTAATTTAGCCCACCACTTGTCAGGATCTTGGCATGACATGATAAAAAGGAAGTCCCAGCATTTGGAATAGGGGCCCCTGACTGACTGACAGTGGCAATAATCATGAGTGACTGATGAGTTGGGGGCTAAATTAGAAGATAAGTGACAGACTTGCGTGACTTAATCACAATTCTTAATATACTGTTGGCCCTTAGTCAAACAATCAGAGGTACCACAGGCCATCCAAGTCTTCTGCATGTTATAGTAAGAAATTATACAACTAGAAAACTATACTTTGACAGATGATGACTTTTAGTAGACTTTTAACACCATTTAGTAGAACTGTTCGTAGTGTATTCAGTAGTAGTTCAAAGTAACACTTGCTGTATAGTGTGAACAGTGAGGACATGTGTTAGTGTGGTATTATCTGGCAGCAGTATGATAGTTAGCATATAGCTTAGCATAAAGACTGGATACGAGGATTAACAGCTAACAAGGTTTGTCCTGAGTCGGTCTAGAAACACATCTAAAGCTCAATAATCATTCAGTATATCATTATTATATCTTAATTGTTTAATTAGAACACAAACACTTATTTGTGATACTTAAAACAATATCAATGATAAGACTCCCATTCCAGGACGCTCCTAAGTTAATTTAAAATCCAAAAATTATTTTAGTCTGGCTTAAAAATCATTAAAAGTTTTTAAAAGGATACTAAGGACAAGTGGATGTGAGGACTTTTAAATATAGAAAAACTAGGTGCCGCTTCAGTTTTTGTGTTAACTGTCAGCTAGCAATACAGACAGAAGAGGTTTTGAGTAAAGTTTGTAGTCACTTGTACATTTATGTTTTTCTAATGCTATGTAAGATTCAATGTAAATACAGTATAATGTTAGAGGCCATTGCTTTGTCTTTCCCTACCTGGGGTTGCTGCATTGCCTCTCACGATATGTAACGCCGCTCTCACAGCTTCTAGAGCATGTAGACCAGGAGGACCACTCTGACCAGTGGCCATGCTGAGGCCTTGGACCCTCATCACCCTGTTTCACACACTGGCCCCGACGACACCACTGAAGGGAACAAAAGAGCATTGATTTATGGGAAAGAGAAAGATGCAGCAGAATGGGGGTTCAAATAGAAACTGTCAAAACTAGACCCGTTTTTATCTTAATCACGAGTGAACTCAGAATCAGACTGCAGCATCGTCCATCTTTACCGTTTCTCATATGTAGCATGTGGCATGCATTTCTCATTATGGGGAATGCTCTGTTCTAGGTAGAGTGTGCTGTGGTCATTAATAGGACCACTGAACATGCTGGCTGCAAACTCACTGGCAAGTGCTATTCTAACATCCGTGCAAGTCTGTGGGACTGGACTTAACAGAGATTTTGCAGAGAAGAGCAGTGAGGTTAAAATCTGTTTAATACTTAATTTGATTGCACTGCAAATGTGCCTTATTATGTTCACCTCCTGCCACGTCAAGATATGACTTACTGTGCTTACTGTACTGTTTTGTTTTGTTTGTTTTTTTTTAACTGTGGCCCAGTCCTGGTTACATGTTCACAGTCTACCAGTAAAACCTTTTCAAGGTCATCTCATGCTCTTTCAATTTTCAAAGACCAATTTCTCTTTCATTCTGATCTCTGGTGGACTGAAAAGCCATGTGCATATAGTGTTACTAGCTGCTTCTGACCAAGCAGCTTTTGAGCAGTGAACACTGCCAAATGTGTCCCTTAAGGCAGCAGGCAAAACCGAAGATTACACGATAGTGGATAAAAAAAAATAAA
Source organism: Simochromis diagramma (assembly GCF_900408965.1). NCBI lineage: Eukaryota > Metazoa > Chordata > Actinopteri > Cichliformes > Cichlidae > Simochromis > Simochromis diagramma. The sequence continues at coordinate 5,576,623 of NW_024387423.1, read as the reverse complement.
AATCTTTAAATATGTTTCTGCACTTCTTTGGACTGCATGCAATGATGGTGATCGTACAGGGAAAACTCAAAGCCACAATCGAGTACATACATCAAAGGCCGAATCATTAATCAGCTTCAGTGTACTTCTTCTCCCAGAATTCCACACACACTGGTATTGCATAAGCTGTGCTATGTCCATACATCGAACATATGCAGCTGTTCTTGTTCTCACTATGTGAACAATAACTACACAAGAGACCACAGACCCACACGCCAGCATACGCAGACTCATGCACACCTCACCAACTAATCTCATGGTCCTTGACTAAGAACTAGAACAGCTGATTTCCCCTCAGTTTTCCCCCTGCGGCTGAGTGCCGCAGATTCCTATGTGAGACAGTCAGTGTTTGTGCTTGGTTAATTTTCCCGTGGAGGGGGAGCGCGAGATTAAACCATCAAGTTTAATATATTGAGATGCAAACGTTGATGAGAGGCTGTCAGGGGAGTGAGGGTAAGAGAAAGAGCAAGCCTCGGGGGGGAATCATCTTGAAAAGAAGAATGAAAAAGAAAACAAAGAATAAATAAAGAGCGCAGATTGCTTTTTGGATCCAAGCCAATTGCATATTTCTGCCACATCAGCAACAAACGAACTGCAGCTGCTCCCTGAGGTAAAAGAAGGAAGGACAGAGTGGTACCTAGAGCAAAAGAAAAAAAAGGAGTTTTCATTTACACTACCCTCAAATGTACTAAATCAAAGTAAAGTTGCTGATTTGGCTTGAAAATAACTTAAATAGTCTGTGCTGGGATATGAGGCCATTGCTATGTAAGAAAAAAGCAGTTAAAAGAAGTGTAGTATCACTCAGTTCAAGCCATTTGCTTTCAAATAGCTGGACTTAACACTACATAACACTAAAACACTCAATAAATGTTACTTTTATAAGGCTATGCACATCATTGTTGCCTTTTCAGTGTATTCATAGCTATGGCTTATTGTCCTTTGCAGCTTACTGACTTAAAGGTCTGTGGTATCCCTAAGTCAAAGAATGTGTTTCCCATTTTTACAAGCTTTCCCCCGCTTATACTTTTACACGCTTGGTAATGTAAAGAAGCACACTGCCAAAACACTGCTAGGGCAACTGATATGCAGGAAGGAGAATTTGCCCTGAGAGTGAAGCCATTTTTCAATAGACATGTTTAAATCCACTTTTCTTAAGTTAGCACACATAACAGAGTAAAACTCTCTTACTGAGTTGTGTTACTCTGTTGGATGGTATTTTTCTCACCAAAACTGAGAGGAAATGTGTGTGGGGCTCTTGTTTAGGCTGTCCTAAAGAATAAAGGCAATGTTTGCTAAATGCCATATCAATTGGAGGAACATTTTGGCTCCTTTGGCTATCAAGGAACAAAGGTTATCTTATTGGTGATATGACTAAAAGCTAACTCTATGCCCTGAATAGATTGTGGACTTTTTTTCCAGTGTACAAATGACATTTTGAAGAAGGTATCTTCATTTTCCTGCTAGCGGTTGGAACTGTCTTCCGCTTCAATTGCCTCTAAGGAAATGGATAAAAGATTCCAATAGAAGTCAGCGGCTCCCATGCCACTCATGTGATGCCACTCTTGAGGTGAAAAAGCCTGTGAGTGTCAACCCCTTTAACCAAACACATCGCCATACCCACACATGCGCACACACGCACTACATCATGTGTTAAGTCACCATATCGGGGCCGCAAGCAGAGCCCTCAGCAGCTGGCATGAATTTGGTCTCACACTTCCTCCCAACACGGTGGCACCACAGAGCCTTGCAGATATCCTGGAACAACATAAGAGAGAGAAACATGGAAACCTTAACTTACTTCTTGCTCCAGATTCCAGAAACTGGATCATCACGATCCTCCTCACAATAGCTGTAAACAAAGCTTGCAGTGGGGAAAAATGATCACTTGTAATAGCATTTTGATTTTGCCTCTTGAGAGCTAATAAAACATGTTGAAGGAATCTTGCTGAATCTGCAACTGTCTGAATAATTATTTTCTGGAGAGCTTCCCGTGTGCAGCAAATGTGAATCTCCAAAATATTTATGCTTCAGTAGCTACGGTAAAGACATCAGCATCGATACATAAAATCTGGTCTAAGTGGTTCCAACATCATCTCTGTTGTGGATCGACGTAGCAATCTTCAGCTTTGAGGAAGTGAAACACCAAAGTGAAGAAGTAACACAGAACATGAAGATTAGGACAAAGTATTAACAGGGCACAACTGTTTTACCAAACTTACATGATGTAATGGTTGTGTTACTCAGTCATTAAAGATTCAGCTGGGAGCACCGGCCTGTTTCCCTGCTCGCATTGCCTGAGAAACACAGCCTGCTGCTTTTTAACATGTCTACTCTGTTGCTATTTGAATGACTATATCAGATTTTGACAACTCAGTGCAGATGCTGACAGACACCTCAGCCTCAGCTTGCTGCTGCCAAAAGCCACCATGGAATTCATCCCAAGGACTATTTGTCCATCTGTTTCGCTTGCTCGGGCCGTTTGTAGCAGTAAAATAATGGCAGAGAGCGGTTAGCGATGGGAGGAGAGACAGAGAGAAATGATGGACAGTGTGTCAGAGGCTGAGAAAGAAAGAAAAACGCCCATTAACATTATTCAATTTTTCCTATAGAATAGCCCATCCCTATCTAACCGCAGAGAGTATCATTTGTTCCCTCCAGTGGTACCTTATCTTGACAACAGCTGCCAAAAAGTTTAGTGAAAAAAGAATTCATTACACCATGAACTGCGCCGCTGAGGCCGATTCTTGTGGGCTGTTTTATTTTTTATGAGTAACAAGTGCTCAGAAAGACAGTGAGTGTAATGGCTGCTTGGAGATTTATCAGTCCAGAGCACCTTGCTGCTACCAGGTGCACAAGCGTATGTTATAAATGTAATAATCCACGGATATTCAGACGTTTATATAAGCACACAAAGAAGGGCAGCATGTGCAGAAGACCTAGGATTCAAAGCCAGCTACTACTGGCACTGGCATTTCTTAGAGCATAAATTAAAAAAGTCACTTGCTTAAAGTCCCATACTGCAGACATAACATATTTGATACATACTGCAGTAACTTTATTACAAAGCATTAAATATCCATCTTGCTTTATCGTTGATCATTTTTGGTAATGATATCTTCCAGATGAAGAAAATTTGCTACACAGAAAATGATAAAGGAACAAGACAGGTTAAAATAAAATGTTAAAATAAATGAATACAAAGCACAAAAATTGCAGTACATACATTATCAGATTTTTATACTGGTCCACTTGACTGCAAAAAATAGAAACCTTTATCCTGTGTGTGACTAAATGCTATGGTGTTGCAAATATGTTCGCCATTGTAGTATACAAAAAAGGTCACAATAATCTGTTAGAGGGTCTGTGACAAAAATGAACTATTGGCTGCTAAGGGTCTGTGGGGTAGATGGATGGTTTAACCTTGTTTTTTTTCTTCAGAGAGCTTTGTATTTCATCTAAACACTGAGAACACCCTTGCCTGAATGGTTCAAACAATACAGGTGCAGCTTTGGCTCAACTGAGGTTCAGGTGGGATACTATATTTTAAGACTGATTACATTTAACAAGTATTTAAAGCCCTATTCGGATTATCTGGGAGAGTATTTCTAACAGTAAGATCAGCAGCAATGAGACAATGGGAGAGCAACGAGCAGAGATTCCCACTGGCAATGCTCCAGTATATATTTAGTCATCTATCCCAGTGAGTACAGTATATCATGGGCAGTCTTCGAGTCTCAGTCTTTGTGTGTGGATGCATATGTGTGTACATGCACAAGGGCATGTAACCCGGATCAGTTTCTCTTTTCCTTCCTCTTTTTATTTGATTTTTCCTCTACCTCATTCATCCCATCCCACTCTTGCATTCTTTGACTTTTTTCCCCCTAACTAGCAACACATGATTGTTAAAAAAACGTATCAAATGCTCACGTTCCAGTAGATGTGGTGATAAAATCCCTGACTGGGATTATAAACCTGTTTTTAAATTAGCATTAGATGGCATAAGAGAGTCCAAATCAGTTTTATTACCTTCTTAAAATCAAGGGTGCAGAGTTTGGCCTTCTCCCCAAACTGCCATTTGCATTGTGTGTCTGCATCGTACAGCTCGCCAGGCAGCTTCTCAGGGTATTGATACTCTGTGATTGCTCTTGGTTCATCTGATAGGCACAAAGCCTGGGCAGAACTGGGGAATTTGATAGGGAGATAGCAAAGGAAAAGCACAAAAAAAGAGTTAAGTAGCTGGCATATGAGACTGCCTGCTGTGCACATAGAAATTCCAAAAGCGAGCATCACTCCACGTGTTCCATTGTTCCCAGCACAGTGACAACTGTAAAGTGTAGCTATGGTAACATAACAAGTTGGCAAACTCAAAACCTGTGGGTAATGTTTTAATGCATCAGACACTCAATTATGACAGACATAAAAAGTCCTTGCCCATATCGCTCATATCCTAACACCAGCAGGGGGTTTCCAATGTTAACTGATATCACTGGTTACTATACAGCGATGTTTTACAGCTTAAACGCTGCAGCCGGGGAATATAATACAAGAATATGGTGGAAAGAGCACGAAAAGGCAAAATATGCTGGAATGGTTCATTGTGTTAGTGAGTGGTCCTGATTGCTTTAGCAGAGTGTATGAGTGTCTGTGTGTGTATATGTGAGATCTTCCATTGCTTTATGGGCCCTGTGTGTCTAAAGAGAACAATGTCTGTTCTACAAGTGCAATATTCTGGTATTCTACATTATTCACATAATATGGTTTCTGAAAAATACATTACATTTGCAGTACTGTGTAATCACACATATCAGCAAGGACTCAAGTAAAGATTGGGAGGACTTAATGTAATTCACAAGTAAGTAAAATTACAAAATGATTTGTAGGATCTCTTGAGGGCAAGAGGCTTAAGACAAAATTTACCCCCCCCCCCTAAAAAATGTACACAAGATTCTCATCAGCTAAAGATAAAAAAGCATCCTTTCTTTTCTATGATTCCCTCAGGATCTACAGGCTCACCCCATCCAGACCGAGGGCTATTTATATCTATCTATTTGTTTGTGGTCACATAAAACACAGACAGCAAACTGCTGAAAAAAAAAATCAAAAAAGGTTTAGATAAGACTGGTCTCAAGCAGACTCATAGCTGAAGAACATTTATCTGCAAGACTTTTTGATTAGCATTGCTGTAATCAGAGTGTTAACCAAACATATCAAACAAACCAGAGTCCAACAAACATACTGTAAACGCATTTTATGTTTACAGTATGTTCGCTGCTTGCAAACTTCCTATTAGCTTAATTTTAAATTAAGTCCGTAAGTAACAAAGTCTGTCTAACTGCATTTCTAAAATGGAAACATTTTGCATGCTATTTGTCATTTGATTATTATGACTGACAAGATATAATGTAGTATATCTGTTTTACAGATGGAAATGATTGGTTTTATTACTTTAGCATAGCCGGCCAAGCAGTTTCCCTGTCCTAGTTTTTAGGCTGAGATATGCTATGCTAAATTAAGATAAGCTAACTAGAAATTGTCACAATCTGCAAACCTTGTAGAGACTTTTTCTGCAACTCTGATCGAGCTTCTTCTTCATTCAGCTGCATCTCACCCTATCTTTAGTATCCTCCTCTGTCCTCTGTCTCCTCTGCATGTCCTCTCTTTGTCCAGAAATCTTTCCTGTGCTCTTCCTCTTTCCCTCCTGCATGGAAACTCCATATTCAGCTCCCCCTGTTTAATGTACCAAGTTTCTCTTCTTTGCACATGCCCAAACCATTTCAGCCTTCCACTCTAAAACTTTCTTTCCAAACTGCAAATCCTGAGCAGTCCATCTAATATACTCATTTCTAATCTGGTCCATCCTCGTCACTCCTAGTGAAAATATTAGCATGTTCAACTCTGCCACCTCCGGTTGGCTTCTCGTCTTTTTTTGTGCTACTGTCTCCAAACCAGACATCATAGCAGGTCTCACTACCGTCTTATAAACTTGTCCTTACACTTTTGCTATTATCCTTCTGTCGAAAATCACCCCTGATACTCCAGCCACTACACCCTGCCTGCACTCTCTTCTTCACCTCTCTTGTGCACTGTCCGATGCTTTAGATGGCTGACTCGTCCACCTTCAGTACATGTCCTGCATCACCCTCACATACTTCACTGCTACTCCCGACATCCTCGTATAATACCACAACTCCTCTCTTGGCATTGTATCATATGGTTTCTCTAGATCTACAAAGACAGTGCAACTCAACTTTTCCATCAACACTCTCAAAGCAAACATCACATCTGTAGTGCACTTCTCTGCCATGCTGCTGCTCACTAATCATCACCTCTCTTCTCAGCCTAGCTTCAACAACTCTTTCCTAGAGCTTCATGGTATGCCTTATCAGCTTTATCCCACTGGACCTACTACAGCTTTGCACATCACCCTTGTTCCTGCAAACTGGCACAGTACACTTCTTCTCGATTCCTTACACATCCTCTCACTCCCCAGGCTTGTGCTAAACAATGTGGTTAAAAACTCTACAGCCCTTTCTCCTAAACATCTCTATACCTCAACAGGTATGCCATTTGGACTACCTCTCCTTGTGCTCTTCATCCTCTTCATAGCTTCCCTCACTTAGTCCCTACTGCACTTCACTACCTGTGCTCCATCCATCCATTCCTGCCCTCTCATTTTCTTCACTCCTCAGCTCCTCAAAGTACTCTTTAGACCCACTACACATCCTTTCCAGCTTGATTTCTCTGCCTAATCAGTTGCTACAAATGCTTCACTCCTTCCTTAAACTCTCAGCAAGGAGCTAAATAAGCACATTTCTCAGAGGAGTCTTAGAGAGAAGGGGATCTTGAAGCTTTCTGGTTGGTTTCACCAGCTTCAACAACAAAAACAACTTCAAGTGGCTTTTAAGGAATTTGCTTTCACTGACGTGAAGATTATCCATCCATGTTAGGCATGGAGGGATAAAGCATCTGACCATGCGTACAGTCCGGCCTGTCTGTCATGGCTGACTGAAGAGAAGTAGATCTAGAGTGAGTGTAATATAAACTCTGCTGGCTGACATAACGCTTCTCTCCATAGCAGATGAAGGAGACACTGTGGAGTCTCATGATTGCAGCTAGGAAAACATACAACATTTCAGCAATAATATCATTCAGTAATAATGCAAGATGACGACTCCTTGATGGTTTAATGTTTCAGCGCTCTCCTCCGTGTGACCTCAAGAGGTGATGGGAGTTTAATATAAAACTGACAGCTCTAACGAGGTTGAGGTCATCCCAGCTCTAATAACTCAGCGAGGAAATACACTGTCTGTCTCCGCCACTCTGAGAGGGGAGACCTGACAGTTCAGCTAACACATGGGTAAATTTAGTGGTGGGCACTGACTCTGAGCTATCTAGTTTCAAGTATACACGCACACAGACACACACACCTACATCCACAGACAAATAGAAACATGTCCAGACACATGGGCGCGTTGTCTGTGATGGCTGTTTTCCCGCTTGGGAGAGCAGGCTATAAGCAGAACAGTGCACAAACCAACTGCCATGCAAACTTACGGCTTTTACAAGCATGCATCTTGATGCACAATAAAAGTGCATTTTGTAAAAGAGCACTAAGAGAAACGTAGGACCATATTTCACTTAAATTAGCTGCTATGGTAACTACATTCTTTACTTAATTGCATGTAGCCTCTTGTTCATTCAAAGCTTTAAAATTGCTTTTGAAATATAAAATCTTTTACAGGTTTTATATAGGTAAAAGTACAATTTTTCACTTGACACATTAAAAATAAAAAACACAATGAATGCATGAATTAATTAAGTGGCCAGTTTGAAAAATGTAGTTGTTGTGTTTGTTGTGTGAACTCTAACAAAAAGGCAGACATGAAAATTCTTAAAAACACTAGTTTAATTTCTTTTAGTCAACACAATGAAAGTAAAAAAAACCCCAATTGCTTACTTGAGGAAGCGGCTGAGGTACTGACGGCTGCAAGCAGACCAGGAGAAGACACCGTTGTGACCAGCTAATGTGGGAGACATGATGTTGCCTTCTGACTTTTTACAAACATTCCCTTCACCATCATGGACCATTCCAAAACTGGAGAGTTAAAAAAAGAGATTTTTATCTACAAATTCAGGTGACATAATCATCTACTTCACATGTAACAAATGCAGAAGTTGTCATTCTAATAGATTATTTATTTTTACATGAATTAAAACAAATTTTGGTACATTTTTCATTTCATTGTCGAACAAGGTTGAACGAGGCTGAATGTACTTTGGAAACCCTTACTTGTGTCCTGATTCATGGGCGATGGTGAATGCCAAACCCAGGCCAGTGTCCTCATTAATGGTACAGCTGCGGTATTTGCTACACATCCCGCTAATTGGCGCAAACCCTGCAAAAGCAGTGATAGATTTTTGTTTTTGCAATCTTTAATACAAGTTTTATTCTTTATTAGTTTAAAAAAGCCATTCCAAAAATAACTGTAATTGGTTAGTTAAAATAACTGCTGTCAAGTTGCTTCTTCTCAGCTTTTTAACTCTACATTGCAAGAGAAATTTCTCAAACGATACGCACTGGTGTGAATTTGTGGAGGGCACATGTCGGAAATATCAAACAACATCAGTGAATTCAAATCCTTCCATATGATAACATATGGTGCTCTATATAGTCACATATGCTACCTTTTACTTCACTTTAAAACATTCTTTCCCTATCTTCACATATTTCTCATATATCTCATTCTCAGTTAAACTCTTTTATAGTATTCAGCTCCCTTTATGCCTCTCTCTGTCCTCTCTCCTCCTGTCTCTCACATTTACAGCAACCTCTGGCTCTGAATCAAAAAGGCTAATCCACACGAGAGCCTCCCTTAACGTTTTTTCCTTAGAGTTTCATGGCGAATTTGGCCTTAAATGTTGTTTGATTTACATCTCTAAGTCTTTGCCACAGAGTGGCTCATGTATATAACTAATGTGAGCAATGATATTAAATATAACAAGGGAGATTAACTGTGAGAACTACCATTTATTTCTTTTTTGTGTTAGGAAAGAGGTAGGTCATTGATATTATATGACAGTTTTGAAATATGAATAAAAACATTGAAGAATAGGGCTCTAATAGTAATCCAAATAAACAGTGAATGGTTGTGCTAATGCCTATTTTACATTGTACTTCTGGGAATTAGAAAGCACTGATTCTTATTTTGACTGGACAGACACACAAACACACACACACACACACACCTTTTATCTAAGCTCGCACAGCTGTATGGATGAGGCTAGTGCTGGTTTCGACACTTTATTGTAAAATCTTAGGTCTGGGGAAGTTACACTCTTGTGTTTTTCTGGTGCAAAAAAGGGGAGTTTTTTTCTCACAGTGTGGAAGATAAGAATGTGTTTGCAGGGTCATTACCCCAAATAAGCTTCTGTTATTGTGCTAGGTGATGCACACTCACAGAGACAGAGTGTGTCTGAATGCTCAAGCCAGCTGAGCTTAGTCTATGTATAAAAACACTAAGCACTCTAAACTAAATGAAAACCTGATAATGTGTCCACTTTCTGAATTTCTATCTGGTTTTTCTGTTACCTCTGTTAAATACGGTTGGCTAAAAAAAAAAAAAAAAGTAAAAAAAATAAATATTCAGATACTAATTATCACTAAATACTTAATTACTATTGCATCAGATGAACTGTGACATGATATAGCACTGATATCAACAGTGTTATCTTTGTCTCACCTAGCTAACACACAACTTCACACAACATGCTGAAGGCATGTTGCTGCTTTACTAGCAGCTGAATATGGCGTTATTTTTGTGCCACTATTCTGAGCGCACGTAAAAAAAGTTTGCAGGTACAAGTGTTGCATTTTGAGGAGAAATTTATTTTGAGCGAAGAAAAGCTAAATTTGAGTGAACAAAATTCGTTGCTGCGTGCAAAAAATGTATTTCAGTGTTTGCTATTATCCATACACACACACACAATAGCAGCCCCTCTCGCTCAGTTTTTGCATTTGCGCTTGCATGCAATGTGTTGCTGCGCTCTCAACATTTCTACCCGTGCGCGCTCAACTCTTTCTCTACACCGTTATATTTGTGCCACAAAACCAGCCAATCACAGACTTGGATGCAAAAAAATCTGACTGGCTGTTTTGGTCTCCAATCAGCTCGAAATGACGAAATGCAATATCCCAGAATCCATTTCGTCCAGAACTCAAACGAGGCAGTGGCGGAGGAACACAGAGTGGCGGAGTTTGAAATATTACTCTGGGTCACAAAATAAACTTTTAAGATATTTTCATGCGAGAATGGTGCTGTGTGAACTTCAAATATCTGCTCGTTTTATCAAGACATCACATATTTGCGTGAATTTTGTTCACTCAAGTTTAGTTTTTCTTCGCTCAAAATAAATTTCTCCTCAAAATGCAACACTTGCACCTGCATTTTTTTTTTACGTGCGCTCAGAATAGTGGCACAAAAATAGCGCCATAGCTGAAGAGGTCCATCACAGCAGTGAACAACACTTTATGAACAATTTCGTGAGGTGAGTAAAGCCCCCTTTTTCAACAATAATTAAGCTCTAAACAGGTAGCACAAATGTCAGCCTGGCCAGCACACACATTTAACTTATAGCCGCATTAGCTGTCTCTTAATGATCATTAAGGTAGCAGCTAGCAGCTATGGCTATTATTGGAGCTAGGCGGCAAAATCACTTGTGCCTGTATAACAGTGTTTATTTACAAATTTAAGAGGATTTCGCAATTATTTGTTTCTTGTAAAGTCCCTAATTAAAGCTGTGAAAAGTCTAAAACTAGACAGAAACAATGGCAGCGTACCTTACCAACAATATTTGATCAGTAATGAAATCATGGTACCAAATCACCAGAAATACAAAGTACCCCAAACAGCCTAAAATTGTTGTTATTGTTTTTTGATCGGATACTGATAACTGGTAATACATTTATAATAAATCTGGATTCAACATAAAGTTAAAAACTAAACATAAAAATAAAGAAGATGATAGATTTTGCTTTCCAGGTTAAGGTACGCTGAGCAAATATGATGGATCGGTGTATTGACAGGATTGTTTATTGCCTCAAATGAGGCCTTCTGGCATTTGGTTGTTGCAGAATCTGCTCTTTTGTGATTTACAAGCAATAGAGCAACAAAGAGGTTTTTAAAGTCATACCAAGAGTATCACAGGGTTCATTCTTCCAAGAGCAGATGTCGAGTCCCGTGAGGAGGATGGCGTGGTCATGGTGCCGGCCCTCTCTACCTCCCAGGGTGGACTGCCAGTGGCAAAAGCTGTTCAGTGTGTGGTCTGCATGGTGGTTGATTACTAAGCCATTCTGTGACATAAAACACATAAAAAGATATGATGACAGTATTAACTTCATTGAGGTAAAGCATTATTATCCATATATTTACTGCCAACTTACAGATTCTCTCTGGGTCTTTATAATCAATAACCAAGATCCCTTAGACATATAGCATGCATATTGATAACAACATAAAGGCTTACAGATTTTCTTTTGTGTACAAAGGAAAACGTCTGTGAACATTTTTGTATTTTCACCATTCCTCCTGCTTATAAATACTTAATTTTAAAATCTATGAAGTGGCTGGAAAGTCTAAGCCATTGTTCTCAAGCTGCTTTACTTTTCCCAACTGTACCCCAACAGTTTGTCTCTCTCTGTCTGTGTCGCTCATTTACTCCTAGACTCCATGAGAATTTCCCCTGTGGCACAGATCCAGGGAAATACATGCTCTATTTAAACTGTAAAAGCCCCTAGTTGTTACAACAGCCCCAGGAAGATTTTGGAAGGACCAAAAAGATCTGAAACTTCAGGCAAAACAAACAAATAAACATACAAATGATCCTTTTTTGCATTTTTTTTTGCCCCTTGGTATGTACAGCTAAAGAACATGGTAACATATTGTTAGTGTATAGGGTTGAGTTGTCTGGGTGAATGATGATTCTGACTAAAAACTGACACGCTCACCTGTTCTTCATCCAGGAGGACGAGACCCACAATCACTATGTTGATATTTCCCCCTATTGTGCCATCTTTGAACAGACTTGAGACCTAAAAGGCAAACAGACAATCATTATGACGTATTACTAGCGCATCTGGCATTTGTCTAATCCATCTCAAGTAATGTTTCAAACTCATGTAATTTGAGACATAAACTACATGTGCATGAGTAATTTTACAAAGTTTAAAGTGGCTTGAACGTGACCATCAAAGTGACATCTGAAGTACTCGCCTGTTTATACAAATGCAGGATCTGTCATTAAAAACTGTTACTGGTACTCGAAGAGGATCTGATTAGTACAATCTAGGCTGATGTGTTAAAATGTCCTTAACTTATATTTATGCACCACTCCCATAATATGACTATGAGGGTTCGCTGTATGCCTTTCTCTAAGACCTCGCGAATACATCTTTAGGAAAACTCATTCATTTCCCTCTTTTCGTCCTGCTTTGCGCTGACTCACAGGAAGACACATGGCCGTGGTTTGTTGCAGAAAGGTCAGGGAGGTCATCAAAGAGCTCACTTAAACTAAGCTATGCTAAAAGCTGAGTGTTTGACAGGCTGTCAGATGTCTGAATTGATTAGAGCAATGAATCCCTATATGTTTTTACATATAGGAATAATGTATCACACCTGTTTCCACAGATCTGTAGTGTTTTGTGACGCATAGTGCACTGCATGTTTTTTTAAATAAGTAACTATGATTTTTTTTGTCTTTCCACTGTCACTGTGAAAGCATAATTCTATACAAAGCTAAAGAGCTTATTAGATTTCCTTTCCAACAAATATTAAATGACTTTTGTAAGCCCCATGAGGGCTGGCAGGTGGTGTGAAGCGTTGGGTATTTTCTGTGAAACCCCATATAGTATTTAGGTGACTCCTATGAGGCCGGTGACTGCTCTGACTTTGTTTTTACTACAGGGAACTATGTTTTCAAAATAGATGGATTATCTTTGGATTTGTCAGTCAGTCATTAAGTAGCAAAACAAGTGTGACGGTATTCGCTTACAGATAAGCTGAGAGGAATGGAGGGGGACACTGCAAGCGTTGTGGAGATGATCTCACCCAGATATCAGTTTCCTGTTTTAAGATCTCTGATAAGTTAGTCTAGCAGACAGGAGTGTCAAGTAACTAAATCCTTACTTCAAATAAATTGCATGGCTTCCTCTTTCATCAGCTGATGTTATGGTGTATAATAGCAAAAAAAGCACAGCATCCTAAAACTTCATTTGATGATGTGACTGCAAAGTTACACCAGGCTTTGTGGTTCTGCTGTTAAAGCCACTTGTAAAAATACAAGACAACTTTCCCATAAAGTTACAAGACATCATATTTGGTATTCTTAAAAGAACGAGTCAGCCTTAAGGTTGATTTATGTAACTCCTGTCTTGAATCTGTGCTGCGCCCATGCTAGCCTATAGGCAGAGTGCACATCAAACACAGTGGTAAAGACTAAATTTGTCTCACCATGTTAAGCACAGTAAGAACATATGTAGTTATGTTCTCATGGCCATGGTTGTCCATCATCTTTCTGTCCACCACCACAAGTGTCTCCACATTGAGTCCCTGGCTGGCCTTGTTCTTCATCAGCACTGCCCTTTTATTCCTGGGGATATACTTGTATTCATCTGGAAGGATAAAAATATCCTCTTCTGGAGGTTTCGGCATGTCTGTGAAAACAGATGGAAAAAGATATAGAGTAAGAATTCATTAAGTAATAAACTGGTCTGAAGCAAAATGATGTAGTAACAGCTGAACAACCTGAACGGAGCATTACTCAGTGATCTATGGCTGCACAGTTAACATGATGAACTACTGTATGGAAGCTTCCGAGTGACTGATGAAAGCCCAAACAATAGCGCATATAATAGCGCCTTAATTGCAGCCATAATGTCCATGACAAATGCAAGCCTTCCTTTCCATTGCTGATTACATTTGCACGTGATTTGAAATACATTTGTAGCCACTGGCCAAATGTTTACCTTTGCTTATGTGTGCTAACCAGCGATTCTGGCAAATAGCTGGCAACAGCTCTGGATGATTAACCGTGCTCTTACTTTTGTGACCTGATGTCATGGATAAACTGCCGACTGTGCATTTTTTTTTTTTTTTTACTGTTGTTGACTCTGGCAGTCTCAGTGTTATGCTACCATTAAGTGTGAAATCCTAGTATGTGTTCTGCCTCGCAGTAGCTACAGTTACATAAAGTAGCAAAATTTAAAACAATCGACTATATGAAATATTTACTTGTTGAAAGCACACACATTCATCTGAAATGTATGTGCTTCCATAGCTGTTTCATATTCTATAGACATGTAACACAAATATAGTGTATTTTTGTCCCAAAATGTTTTTTTTGTTTATTTGTTTACTTAGTACTAATGAAAGGCTGTATTATGAAAAAGATTTTGTAACTTTCGATGAATTGAAGCTTGCTATGTGAATCTGGGAGCGAAAGCACCTTCTAACATTCAGATTTGAACTATGACATAAAGTAGAACACCTGTTAGTGCAAAAGCACAGCATGCAACCATAGTATCTTGTAACGTTATCTTCTTAAGTCTTCTTTTCAGTGTTTTGATAGGTTATCAAAATTTTGACCTACTCGTCGCTGGCTTAGATAATCTATAAAGGCTAGAAAGTTTGCTTATACAGGCGGAAAGCAGGTGAATGACCAAAGTGCCCTTTGACGAACACACAACGCAGGTGTTCGGTGATATCATCTTATAAAAATGCAAACATCATTGTGTTTTCATAGGGACATACAGCTGCTCTCGTTTGAAAGACCACCGTGATGCAAGCAATGTTAACGGATCTTGTGGTAATTTCTTGAGAGCAAACATTTGTCATAGTGCAAAGTAAACAGAAGTTATAAGAATTAACCTTTACTCATAAAATCAACCACAAATGTCTAAATAAATACATGAAAATGATGATTGTTCGAGGAATCAGCTAATCATGAATGAGTGTTATTGTGTTTAAAGATTTTCAGTCTAAGACAATCTGCTTTACAACATTTACAATCCCCATGTTGTGTAAGTGACAACACACTGCTGATTGTCTCCTTTACATAAAAAGGGGCTAATGTCTTAACAATATGTGAAACCCAAGTCAACATAGAATGTGTTGTCTTTAATCTTGTGTTACAATTTAAAATGAGACACAGCTGCTGTCCAAATTTCACAAGTATTTGTGAATGTTTGCTGCACAAATATGATGATATTACCATCATTAAATAGCAATTTGATGCTTCCACCAGCCACCCTCGTGAAGCTGTTACAAACAGAGTAAACCACAAATGTAAACACATGTAATATTATCGAAGGGTAAGAAGGTTATTTAGTAAGTGTTAAGTGTTTTCATATGAAAAACTGAAAAGGGCAAAAATGACTTCATGGCTTTTTTTTATAATTAAATTAGTAAAGAGTGATCCAATATCAAATCCACCCTAAATCGGAGAATATGTGAGTAAGGCTGACCTCAAAATAAAATAACATTGTTTGGTTCTTAAACACTTAGGATGTCACCAATCCAATTACCAATCTTGGTAATTGCTTTAAAAGCAGAATCTTGAATTACCAATTCAAATTCTTGATATTTCCAGTCCAAATTCTTCTTCTTGCCAAAAAATCTAAGACAAAGCAACAACAGAGAGATAAAAATAACCCGAACCAAACAAAAAAAACCCTTCAATAGTTTGTTTGGTACAGCTGTTACTCTATCTATTACAATCTAGCAGTGCCTAGCAAACCATGAAGAAGAGGATTTATGAGGCTGACTTTAGTTGGCAATAAGATAGCCACCTCGTTGTTAAAAACTTTACCTAGCCGCCCAGATTAAGCACTTAAAATGAAAGTTTAGTGGTGCTGTTACTTTCTGTTTGACCGTGAAAACCCAAATACCAGTGAGATTTGGCTAGTTGACACATAATGATCTATGACCCCTATAGTCAAGAGACATTGTTAGGTTAGTAGTGCTTGCAATTTCTTTTACAAGTTTCAGGGTTAAGGTGAAATTGATTTTAATAAACACTCTGTAAACCGAATTATCAGAGGTTTAAAAGTATTATAACAAGCAAATAGGAAGGTGCAGGAATCAATAATGCATGTAAATCTTAAGAGGAATACTACAATGTTACATTAGCATTAGAAGGAGAAATTGCCCTTACATACATTTCTTCCTTCTCCCACAGAAGTGTTGCTTCTGCTTCTCCCCATGTCTGTAGTCGCTGTCATGGCGATGGTCATTGTGCTGTTGGCCACTTCCATGATGTTTTATCAGGTCAGCTTGAGTGTTGCTGTTATTGTTGTCATGCTGTTTTTGCAGTCCCTTGTATTGATGTTCAAACACTGTGTTGTCAGCGGATCTCTTTTGAAGCACATGTTGCCGCTGTGTTTGGGAGTCCCTTTCTCTCTTATAGAGGATGTGTGGCTGATGATCAAAGGGCGCTGTGAAGTTCTCCATCTGCGCCAAGCCGTGTGACACGGGTCTCAAGAAATATTCTGCATCCTGTGTTTGGATCAAACCTGACTAGAGGCAAAACAGAGAGTTTGATTAGCTTTACAGCACAACCTGTTGCCTAGGCTGCACTAATCTACTGTTGCACCCATGTTGTCTACACTCAAGCCACGTGGAAAACCCTCAAAAAAATCATTCTCAGGCCAAACAATCTTGAAAAAAGAGGGTCTCTTCCCAATCTTTTTTGTGAAAAAATATTTAAAAGTGACCCAATAATGAAATATTGTTTGCTAAAACCTCAAAAGTTCACAAATTCTTTTCCACTGAAAAAGGCCCAAAGGGCTGCAGTCATATATTTTAATGATAGCGTTACGATAATTACTTTCGCCAGCTTTTCATTTAGCTGCCCAGTCTGCCTCTTTTAGCAATTAGTCAAGGTTTGACCCTTAGTCGCTCTGAACCCGCCTCCCTTAAACCTCTTTAGGTCACTGGCCACGTTTCATCATGTTTAACATCTGTTTTACTGTTCAGGGTCAACCGTTATCTCACCTAAATCTAAACCAAACTTGGTCAGACAGAATGATTTTAAACCCAATGGGCTGGTGGCATAAACATGATATATGCTGTATAGCATGTACGTAAGAGAAGCTCTTAAGAGCCCATTTACAGCTCTGTTTATCCTGTGACATCTTTAATACAACATGTAATACGAGAATGGGCGACATGAACATCCTCAGCAGCAACAATTTCCTTTTACTATATATGAAGATCAATATGTGCTTTTTTGGTGCCACAGCATAACTTGGACATTCAGTTACAGGTTGCTTTTGTAAAAGGCCCATTAATATGGCCACTTGAAAAAGAAAGTTTTGAAAGAAAGTGTGGGTACAAAGTAAGTACAGTACCAGCTGTTAGGGGCTACTAATTAAATTAATTAATCTGAATTGCTGGCACTTTCCTGACCTGGAGGTCAGGTCAAAATGGGTGATGCAACAGGGTAAAGATCCCAAGCATAGCAGGAAATCTGCAACAGAGTGGTTAAAAAAGAAAAGAATCAAGGTGTTGCAGTTGTACAGTTAAAGTCCAGACCCCAACAAGGTTTAAATCCTTTGGCAGGACCTTAAGAAAGCTGCGGATAAATGAATGCCCATAAAGTTGTAAAGAAGAGTGCCAAATTTCCTCCACAAAAGTCTTAAAGAATTACTTCAGGTTAACGCTGCCAAAGGTCATTATGCAAGCTACTTAATAATGGGGTGTACTTAGTTCTTCAAGAATTGCATAGAATCTTGTGAAATGCTTATTTTTCACATGACTGTCAATATATCTGCACATATTTTAAGGACACAGCAATTTTCATTTATAAATGTTCTAACTGGGTCAGTCTGAATTGTAGCAGTGGCATGTTGTTATTAATCTCAGTGGATAAACTGAGTCAAAAGCCTTTTTGAATCTCTACGTTTTACAGTGACAATTATTCACAATATTTTTTTAAGCTGACCTTATTCTCGCTTTATTTTTCCCTCTATCCCTGTCTGTGTCAAAGAGACATTTCAGCTTTCATATTCAGCTTTTCAATAAACTTCTATCAACACAACAGATTCAGACAGTTGGAGATGGTTTCTCTTGCTCTCTTCTTCTCTTTTTCACTCTCAGTCTCTCTAAACATGCACCACATTTGTGATGACAGTCAGTTGGCATGTAGTGTTTGTACTTTAACTGCACTTGGCAGTTACAACCATTTCCCTAAAATATGTTTAAATGACTACAGTCGCCACTGCTTTTTTTCTTTCATTTTGTTTCACTGTGAGTGGAGTATGAGGCCCTTCATCCCTGCAGTCAGATGCTGGCTAACAGAGATACAGTGACACAGTTGCAGTGGTGAGGTAGTGAGTGTGTATTAATGTGTCTTTGTGTGTGTATGTGCATAAGTCAGTTCTTACACAGTACAAAGTGGAAGTTTGTGTGTGAGACAAAACAGTGGGAGAGACAGCTGGAAAATTAGGGCTCATAAATGTGAAACTCAAAAGTCTGCATGTGTGGATGTCTGCAGATGTTTCCATATCTCTAAGTAGGGGAATCTCTGGTAGCAATAAGTTAGACTCGCAGGAGCAAATTTCAAACAGTGATGTCTTTCATGCTGACAAGGTCTTCAGAACCAATTTTTTCATCATCACTCATCAACCTGGGCCGTTTACCCTTCACACAGGTCAGAGAACTAGCGAAGCAGAGTCTATGGAAAGTACCGCGTTGAGCTTTGCATGTGAAAACTATGAGGTCGATACAGATGTGTCAGCTATGACCACAATGACCATGCAGTTTACAGCTTTCATCACATACTGTAGTAAAAAAAGTTATTGTCAGTACTGTGCATTTATGAAGTAATTAGCATGATTGGTTCTACAGCTGTCAGAATGGCTTATTCCTTGCAATATTCTCAAATTATGAATATTAACACAGGTAAATGAAAGAATTATATATCCAACTGACCACATGATTCCTAGAGTGTGACATTAATGGTAAAATGGGGTAGAGGGGCAGGCTGCTGGGGTACTTTTCAAATCCTACTGTCAAGTTGTATGCTCAAGCCAGAGGAGAGCAGTTGTTATTTACAGATGTCCCATATTCAGATAATAATCATTTCCCACTATACAGTAACTGGTGTTTCACAGATGAAAGCTACCTACAAACAGCAACACTATATGGACACAAATGTAGGCCTAGACTGCTTAGTCTTTGAATTCAGCTGTTTTCAGTCCCATTGCCACGAGTGTAAAAATCAAGCACTTAACCATGCAATCTGCTTTTGCAAAAAAAATTGTGGCTCGTTTTAAAGAGCTCACTGAATTCGAGCATGGTACTATAATAGGAAGCCACCATTGCAAGAAGTCAGTCTGTAAAACGTCTTCCTTTCTAGATATTCCACAATCAACTTTAAGTGGTATTTTTGCAAAGTGGAAGCGTTTAGGAACCACAGCAACAGCCGCAAAGAGCCAGACCACGTAAACTTGTCGAATGCTGAAGCGGAAAATGCGCAACAGTCGCCAACGCTCTGGTGGCTCAATAACTGCAAAGTTGCAAACCTTCTCTGGCATTAACATCAGCAAAACATTCCATGCCAGAAAGATGAGGGTGCGTGATCAGTTATTGAGGGAAAGAAAGAAGTGAGAAAGAGGCTTACTAAAACGTTACCACCTTCCACCATTGCTGGCCCGCCAACGGTCAAGAAATACCCCAGCCAGGATTGTTGCTTATATCACATGTGACAACCGGTGCGTGATTCCACATGGCACCCGCCCCGGCGCTGTGTAATCACAGACAATTGTCAACAATTGGTTCCAAGTCACGATGAGGCCTCTGACCTGAACTGTGCTGCCGCCAACCATCAGAACTTCACATGCTGAGTATTTATTTTTTCTGTGTGGGTGGTTCAGGGATTGAACACTGGGGCATTAGTGTGGTGATATGGTAAAGCAGCTCTACAGGGGAAAGACTGCCAAGAACATTTAAAAAAAAATCCCTTTTCATCATTTTTTTTGTTGTTGTTGTATGTGGTTATTTTTAGTCAATCCATTGCAATGAACAAGACAGTCAAGAAAGGAAACCTATTGAGTGAGAGAACATCAACCATAGGATTTAAACCTGCAGCATGTGTACTGACTGTTTAGCTTGCGGTTGTTATAGAAACAGACATCTTTTGATAGCTAATAGCAGTAGTTTAGACAGCGCAGGGAAATCTGGCTGACATTCAGTCTCAAAAAGAACTGTATCTACAGAGAAGATATTTTCAGAGCTGCACTATTTAAATTTGACTTATTTGCAGCTGTATGCTGCCAACTTTATAAGTCATGTGGTTAGAAAAAACCTTTAGTTTCCACTTTTGTTTACATTTGCATATGATACTTCACTGTAACAGCATTTACAATACAATACATGAAGCAAACAGTTCAAGAGCAAGTGGTTCGCCATTTCAACTGAAGCCAAAGGCTTTCCACTGGAGACATGTCAGCAAGCATGAACAACAAGATAGCTATGGCCACATTTCAAAGTGACAGTGTTCACTCTTTTACTCTTTTACTAATGTATCTTACAGTTTGTGTATACTGGCTGCTCTGTCTTTTCAGCATTGCTGTAACACAGCGGTTCCCAGATATCTGTCTACACATATACAAAGTGATTTTTGGAGCTGACCATGGTAGCTTACTGCCATGTCATGGCATTTCAATATTTTGTCTATGCAACTTCACTTTTTTTCCCGGGTAAAATCGTCAGTGTCGTTTTATTATTTTAAATGAGCGCATGAAAAGCTATTTCAAAAGCATCGCAAAGCCAAGTTAGGGATGAGCAGCTAATATGCTTGTGTCTGGAGCTCCATCATAAAAAGGACCATGAGTCACTCCTCCACATATTATCCTGTTTCCTCTCATCTGCATTTTGTCACATAGACTGAAAGGACTGTTTCTCTGGAAGGATAGATCAATGCATCTAATTGTTTTACAAATGCTGTCAATGTATTTTGTCCTGTGCTTCAGATATCCAATCCAGATGTTGATGCCACAGTATTTAACTGTTGGCTGTGAGCTCTTCTAAAATATGCTGATTTCATTTTAAGTGTTCTATTACTGAATACATCAAGTTTCAGTGACAGAAAACTAGACACGCAGAGGTGTTGTACTGTGTGTGCAATGAATTTAAACAAAGCTAAAGGATGTCGTTACTCAGCTAACAGCCAACAGACAAAAACAGATTATCTTTTTTATGCAGTTTTTGAGTTGAGCACAAACAACATACATGCACTTTCTTTAATTTCATACGTACGTGAGCGTGTGTGTGCAGGCTGCTATGTTAAGAGATTAGGTCACACTGGTCCCTTTCCTAAATAGCCAAAGTCATCGGATTACACAGTACGCAGTATGAAGTGCAAATAGCAGTCATAAAATGCTGAAATACTACTTGGGAGGGCGCAGACAGCTGGACTCTGCGTCAGACTCATCCAGACAAGCAGCAACAAGAAAGGGGGGGGGGGGGGGGGGGGGAGTAGGCGGGCAAGAAACAGAAGGAAAACGGAAATGAGGCGGGGAAGCGCTCAGTGCATTACAGGATGCACCTGACTGTAGGCTGTATATGTTTCTGTCGTTATTTATCTCTACCCCTCCTCGCTGTCCTCGACAAAAATACGTGGCAACTTTGGCATCTCAAACACAAGGCTTCACATTTCCAAACAATCCGTCTTTTGACAGAACAAAGTGCTTCAAGAGATGATGCTGCAATGCTTTATTTGTCATCCACACTGATTCGACGATGGCTACACTTCCAGCAGCCGAAGACAAGGATTCAGATTGTGAGCTTTGCGTTGACAGAGTTAACTGAACAACTGTGAATTGCTCTCTCGGGTCATATTTTAGTTTAATGCGCTTTTCTTTACGAATTAGAGATTCCCACTGTATCCAAAATATCCAGCACGGATTACACAAACTGGAGGTCCTCATTACTTAATCTCCGTGGTATGGTGGAGGAAACCATGAATGATGAAGCCTTGATAAAACTGTTCTCACATCATTGGGTGCACAGTATCTACTGAGAAATGGTGATAGCAACCTGCCAAGACCACACTATGTGCTTTTCAAAGCTTCACTAACATCAGTAGACCCATCCCTCATATTCGCTTGGAAATCCCAGAGGTGGAAGAAATGTGCAGCATTCTATTATTACCATGACTGCGTGCCCCGAGGCAAGAAACACACCCATCCTTTTACAAGTGGAAAACACATACCTTCCAAGTGATTTGTAGTGGCAGGACATTAAGAATTTCCCTTTGATACAAAAGGAAGGTGTGCTTTACAAGTCTGAGTAAAATTAGCCAAACTGATACAGATGTAGGTGAAGCACAGGGCTAAAGTACAGATGTGAAAAAAGGACATACTGTATAGAGAGTAAGCAGTTGCTTATTAGTAGTTACTAGTTGAAAAAAGGTTATTATGCATACCTTTGTGTAATGTTCATGGATGCAAATTAGCAGGAGATTAAATAGCATACAAAAAAGGCACAATAAGACCAAATTGTTACTTTGGTAGTACAGTGCTGCTGCTATGCTGTATACAGAAAAATATTTGAGAAAATGAGTCATAATAACTCAATAATTTAAGCTAGCAGGTTCCAGCATGGGGTTTGCAGACAGCCAAGTCTCAAAGTCAATATATTTACAGATAAAAATCATGCTTGCAGCTCTGTGAGGCTTACAGGTACAACATTCTTTTACGTTTTGCCAGTTTAAGTCATGCTGGTGAGTTCACAATGTCAACTAGCTGCTGTTAGGTAGGCTGGATGACAATAACGATGTTCAACATATTAGTTCGGCATGCTAGCATGCTAAACATCTTGTGTCTGAGTAGGTTTTTGAACAAAGCTTGAAAAAGAAGGCAACTGGAGTTCTTTAGGTGTATGAAGATGTTTCACCTCTTATCCAGGATGCTTTTACAGGTCTAAAATGGCTATTTACCCCTAGTAAGGGGTTGTCCCCTTTGGAAGGGGTCTTGAGGTCACTGACCTACTATTGATCATGTGAGTTATCTCAAGGTGTGAAATAAGGCATGGGTCATTACCATCACCTGTGGGTTAAGGATGAAATCCCTGTGAAACCTTGGATGAGAGGTAAAATGTCATCACAAACCTAAATAACTCCAGTTGTCTTCTGTTTCAAGATCTCAGGAATAACATCTTTTTTCCCCTTTGTTTGGACCAAAAATTGCACAAGATGCCATATGTAGGCATAGGGATGAAAAGAAAGTTACCAGATTGGAACAATTTCTGCATATCACTCTTCAATAGCCCCATACCCATAAAAGCAGGACTAAAGCATATCATGCTGCAGCATAAAGTCGACACAGAGAAGGAACTGTTTTATGATGGGCTGTTCCATGTGTGTGTGCTGGTGTATGAAACCCTTTGGCAGGTGATCAGTGGGATTGGCCTGAAACTTTTATTCCATCAATTCATTGCTTGTAAGTCAGAGATTTTTACGGCTGATCACCCTCCTGTCATCAACTGCATGGGCTGCCCGAAGATGAGAGTTGAAAAGGCAAATTATAAATAGGCTTTAACAATGTTACACTGCCTGCAAGAAGAATTTTAGCACTTCAAACTTCCAGGGAGGGAGCAACGACCCTTATATTCTTCGTCAATGTCACTCCTTTTCACTCTGATCTTTCATTATCCTTCTGTTGGCGTCGATTAGCCAGCGTGAGAAACCCTAACCCTGCAGCTTACTCTAAACACAGATGGATGGTGTTCATTTTTTTTTATTTTTTTTTAAGAATGACAGCGCAAACAAATGTGATGAAAGAGTCTAATCTAAGTTGTATCACTGCGCATTTGGAGTCCAGGTGCAGTGCTGCTCCGGTCAATATTTACCTGTTCCTTGCTAAAGCAAACTGGCCAAAGTGCAAGGTCTCCCATATGCTTTCAAGTAGTCCAGTGAACTCTGTTATGACGTTTTGACCAGTTGTATGCAACATCTGTAGCACGCACACACACTGAGATTAACTGGCTGGACTTGAACACTTGTCCAAGAACTTTGAACCTTAACCAAAGCTTATATTAACGTTAAATCAATCTAAACATCTTCATATTAAAATCCGTTGAGGTACCATGTACGTTGACACCACAACGTAACAATGTAAATGGCTTAAGTCCCTAGAAGACTGGCACTATGCACAGCCAGTTTAACCCTATAGGTATGTAGGTCTTTAGTGCAAAAACTCATCTTATGTATCAACACTGACTGTGTGACAGTGGTGAAGTTAAATATTAAAACGTATGCAGAAAAATTCTTATATGCAGTTTAGCGCTTATAAAATGCATTCTTCCCTTTTTTTTGAAAATCAGTAACCAGCTTGATCTTTTCCCTAGAATCTAAATACCTTTGCCTGCTGATATTGCTTTGCACTTCCCAACTTCACATCAGAAAAATCCAAATTCCCAATGATGCCCTGACCCAGTCTGTCCTAGCCCGCCTCAGCCGTGAGAACAACATTTACAGTCTCTGCAACCCTGGACCTTTTGGCTGGATCTTTTATTGGGATCTGCTCTGAAATGTAGACACACACACACACACACAGAAGAAGAGAAGCATCCCTGGAGATGTGCCATTCTCTGCCTGTAGTTTTAGAGGGCAATTCTCAGACACAGCAGTGGTCCCTTACAATGAAATATAAACAGCAAACCAACATGGAATTTATTTTAGCCTAATTAAAAACACTAAAAGCCATGCTTAAGTGAAATGTGGTCAAACTGGTTTTTAGGGGAATTTGCTTTTGGTAAAACTGTGAAAAGAAACAAGTTCAAACAATATTTCTTTTTTCAGATGAAAGCTTATATCCCACTGGCCTGAATGCATTCACTAACGGATGTCAACTGACAAATGAAGCATTCCACTGATGTTGAAGAACAAAATGAGGAACACTTGAGAACCAAGCTTTAGCTGTACAACAGAAAAAGAGTAGAATGTATAATGAAATTAAGTGGCATAATAGCAAATAAAAAGAAACAATAAGACCAAACAAATCAATAAAATTCTCAACAGAAAGTCTGGTTGAACAAAAAAGGTTTGAGTCAACTAAACATAGCTGTAGTGGTAGACCGTTCCAATGCCTTGTGCCACAAGTGCCACAGGCTGAAAGGCTCTGTCTCCACTAGTCTACAGTCAAATGTGTGAAACAACTAACACATGCAGAGCCTGTGAACGAAGACTGCAAGCAGCAGTGTATTTTGTAAGAAATAATCTCGAGCCTGGTGATTTAGTGCTCTGTGTGTGTACGTACGGTCATTTTAAACTCTACTGGCAGCCAGCGTAAAGAACATGCAGACTTCAAAACGAATAAGTGTGTAGGTAAGTTTTTGTATTAATTAAGTCCTTTGTTCTCTAGTCCAGACTGCTAAGAGGGTTAATATAACACTTGGGGTCTTAGCGTGGCACTACCTCACTTGAGCTTATTACAGTAATTTCTTCTTTATGTTCATGCAGCACAGGAGGACCACCAAGGCGAGAACTGGAATTTAGCCAGTAAATCTAAACAGAATGTAAACTAGTCCAGAGGATTTAATTCAGATCGATTCAGTCAGCCTTTTTAGCCCAAACTGCATAATAATGACTTTTATGCCTAAAAAAGATGGACTTATTACACATTAACGAGTAGAAAGAAAAATAAAATTACTTCCAAACAGTGCTAGAGCAGATACCGAGCTTCACTCTGACCAAACACACAAATACAGCTGATCATTTAAACACCAATAAATCTGCTCAGGTTTGCATGTGGATATCTGCTTACTGTCTGTGTAGCTTTTAGAGTGCTCAGAGTTTAATTTCACCTGGATTGGATTTGCACCCATTTCAATCCTCTTTAAGCAGTGACAGCTGCAAACGTTGCGGCCTTCAAGATGATGCAAAGGTGCTTCTCGTTGTTGAAGGAATATTAAAAATATTTTTATATCCGTGTAGTAAACGCCATGTGCTAAACGTAAAGATAAAATACCATCAAAACATTGTCATGGCATATTTGGTTCATGTGTATTTTTAGAATTTTCCTGGCTTGTAGCAAACATGATGTGAACATGAAGCTTAGCTTTTCCATCCATTAGTTATTCATTAGCCGACTTACAACTAATAATGCATGACACGCTGGAACGAGAACCTCCTGTGTATGTTTTGCCAACTTATTCGGTGGGTTTTTAAGTCAATTTAAGTCAATTTTCTCTGCACACCAGACAGACAATGGACTGACTCAAGAACTGTGTGAAAGACAGCCATAGAAGCATACTGTCGAGAGTCATAATGTTTCATCAAAAAGTATGGCGTCTCACAATGAAAGAATTGCAATTGAATTGAATTTACTGTCTGTCTTTTGTCTCGGGGTGTTAAGTTACTATATTCCAAACTTTGTGTTGAAATCCAAAAAAGGTCAATAACCTCTCTCTTTCTGCCTCCCCGGTTTTGCCATGACAAGAACTCTGACACTCAGTGTTTATAGTATCAGCGGTCCCAGGATGAGCCAAATTTCTTTGGCTCCCAAGCTCGTTTTTTTTCTCGGTCATTGAGTGCAATTAGAGAACTCACTGCTAAACCTACATGCTGCCAAAACTTAAGCAATATAAAAATGTCCCTGAGATGCACTTTTATGATGAATTTACCGTGAAGTCTTTTTGACTGATACAGATGCACACACACCCTTTATCTGAACTATTTACTGACTTTCCTTTCTTATCTTCAGAACCCATCCTGCAGCCCATCTTTGTTTTGACTCACCATCCCCATGCATGTGGATAGTGCCACAGAGGAGTTGACCCTTGACCTCAGTGACCCTTGGTAAAAGCAGAGGTCATCCTGATGGTAGGCCCTCAGGCTCTTGGTGCCATTCTTTCCCAGGACCTGGATGGTGAAGCCAGGTGCAATCAGGCTTTCCGAGGCGTCCCTCAGCTCCATGTGGAAGTCCTGCCCCAAGCCTCTGAGTCGGAAGTGGACTGTTTCGCTGATGCTTTCAGCGGCAGATGAGTCTGCGTCTGAAGCGAGGGATCTGCGCCGCCTTTTGCGCTGGTGGTGGGCAATTTCATGAGAGACGTAAGCGCCTTGGTGGTCGACCTCATATGGAGATACAATCTCATATTCTGGAGATAAAGGATGTTGAAGGAAGAAGAGGCAAGGAAAGGGACAGGAAACGTGAAAAGACAAATGAAACACTGAGTGAAAATTGCAATCACAACACCCACAAAAAAGGCAGCCAGAAAAAGCAACTAAATCTAGTCTTTTAATGTGGACATATTAAATATAAAGACATTTCTTAACTTGGAACTATGCAACTGAAAGCCTGCTGAGAGGTTTTAAACTGTGATGAGAGAAGACTATATTTTTACAGATACAAGAAATAAATGTTTAGCCTCATGGTAAATCTATACTAATTTGTTGTGTCAACATAATTAATTGTGAATTGCTGCACATTGTGTCAGCTGCTGCCTTGGTTACAACACGGTCTAAAACTACAGCTTTTTGCTTTTCTTTGTTAGCTCTCCTCTGCCTGCCTCATTTACTTTTGCTGACGGGGTCAAAAGAGGATTACGAGAAAAGGAAGCTTTCTAGACAATTCCAGGCCTTTTAGTAGAGAGTGAATCATGTTTGACCAAGTACTTTATTTCTTTTATATAGCTCAAACTGGATAACAGCAAGTCATAAAGGGAGATGGTTGAATGTCATTGTCAGCCCTTGTGTTGTAGTCCAGTTAAAAGTCTAATCATGCTGTGATCATAAGAATTAACGGGCTTTCCTCAAAAGGTCAAATCAAAAGTAGATGATTTTATACTGACTCCCTGCCTTGGTCCAAGTTTCATTTTGAGGAAAAATCATATGACAGAGAATATTGCTTAAGGTCATCTGAGGAGTAAGAATGGCAGAACAGACTAAGGGACATCTTTTATAAGAAATGAACATATTCACTCTTGCATATACTTGAGATATATGTAGAAAAGGTGCATGATGGCCAGCCATCTATCCATCCATCCATCCATCCATACAGGGTACATCCTGGACAGGTCACCACTCTGTCACAGGGCTGACACACAGAGACAGACAACCATTCACATGGATATTCACAGATATAACCAGTTAAGAAAGGACAATTAAGATTAACCACATGCATACTTTTGGATTGTGGCAGGAAGTTGAACTTACGGGAACCTACGCAGACACGAGGAGAACATGCAAACTCCACACAC
The DNA here is from genome assembly GCF_900408965.1 of Simochromis diagramma. Taxonomy (NCBI): domain Eukaryota; kingdom Metazoa; phylum Chordata; class Actinopteri; order Cichliformes; family Cichlidae; genus Simochromis; species Simochromis diagramma. Next base: position 5,548,331 of record NW_024387423.1, on the reverse strand, counting down.
ACTGGATTCAAACAGAGGACTTGCTTTCTGTGAAGTGACTGTACTAACCAATGCACTGCTCTGCGTTAAATGTGCATGATTGCTCTCATTTTAAATTATTTATTTATTTATTTATTCATATTTACCATAACTTTTGTTACTGTCCTGGGAACTTAGTTAAAAGGGACACTCGATGCTGTCGTGTTTTAAGTCACACAGCTTAAAACATTTCACAGTTGATGCTTTAAGAGTAATCTGGAAGCAAACAGACATAATAGCATCATGGCTGATTTTGGCACAGTACTGGAATGGCCACTGTAAATGTGTTTAGCCATGCAAAAGTGATACGGTATCACTTTTTTCAGGTTAAAGTGCACAGAAATAACAACAACATTGGACAGTCAATAAGGGCCAGTCCCAGTTACCGTACAGGCTGACCTGCTTTAGCAAGACCTAACAATGAGTATATATAGCACTGAGACAGACAGGTTCTGGCAGTGGGAAAAACATGCAGGGTGGCAGACTGTGTGTCATCCCTGCGTGTCCCAATGCCTGCTTTTTGGTGCATCTTGGTCATTCAGTGTATCTACACACAGCACCCTGTCCTCAGCAGCGGGTGATTTATTTAAAGCACGTTGATTTGCTACGACTGCATAAGTTTTAGCATGGGCAGTCAAGGCAGGAAGCAAAGCCTTGACATGTCACCAGTCTTATCTATCTCAGAGTTACAGGACTGCAAAGAGTAAACACATGCCCCAAGTCTCAAGCATTTTCTATGCGGAAAGCAAAGCTCTTAAGCAAACCCAGAAAATGGTCCTCTCTGTCTTTGCCTCTCTGTCCACATCCCCCGAATGCATAGACACACACTTGCTTCCAGTTAACTGCTTGTCCCACCCTCACACAAAAAGCAGCTGCGGTGACCCATGTCTGACAGTATACAAACAAAGAGTCCACGAGAACAGAGTACACATGCACACACACGCACAGACACACACACACATGCACACAGAAAGAGAGAGACAGACAAGGCTAAGACAAGATCCTGCAGTTGTTGGTTTGTTGGTTTAGTGGCTCCTGAGTGCCATTAGCACTGATGAAGTCTTCAGCCAGTGGGCACCTTGGCTTAAAGATGATAAAGGAATGAAAATATGAATTCTGCATATGAACTCGTTCTAACATATGAATGTTGACACATTAACAAGGAGAAGTAATTGTTGAAACGCTGCCTATGACACTAACTCAAAACACAAGCGAGGGCTTTCCCATTCCTTTCTGTTTCAGATCATCCGCACATGTGCTCACAGAGAGTTCATTTATGCAGACATATTTATGGACTTTCATGGTAACAACAACAACAACAAAAGATCTGGTAGAGAACTGCAAAGAAGTTGCTGAGTCATCACACTACATGGGGTTAGATCCACAAAAACAAGAACAGATGAAAGCCTCGCTCTTAACTGCTGGCACTAATAATTGACAAAGCAGGCATCACTGCATCCTCAAGGAAGAGTTTGGTCACTGTCCCAGCTAGATTGCTCTGGGAGCCATTTTTATTGTGTGTGTGTGTTTTTTTGTCACCCCCCCCTTCTTGTTCTTGACACGTGTGTTGACTTGACACGTTAATAAATAATTCCTTTCATGTAACGTGAAATAAGTGAAACGACTTTTACAGAATGAAAGAATTCCTTATTTTGCTGTAGACCACAGTTTGAGATCCTCTGCAGCATGCACCAACTAGTGACTCCGAGTCAGGGTACAGGTTGCCCCCCAGCGGTGAATGGCGGTAACGCACAACGCAGGTGAGCGCCGTTTGATGCTGCTGACCGCTCTAAGGGTGAGCGAGCGAGAAGTATTTATTGTCTTAATTCAGCTGAAAAGCATAAAACAGACCAGCAACCCACAAAAACATCATTACAGTGGAAAACACATCAACACTTCCCCCCTCTGTTTTTCTTGTTTAAAGCCTACCTGTGTTTTGAGGTAAATTGAGAGACCGTAGCAGAATAGATGCGCCTTGATCACATTCGGCACTGTCAGCACCAGCATTCATAAGAACGCTCTGCGCGAGAAGAAGAAGTGCAAATGAACTTGTTTGAGTAATTATGCAGAAAGCACTTGCTTATTTGAGTTCCTGAAAACTTTATGAGCAGCATGCACGCAGACTTACGTTGCCCAGGGTGAGAAACCACAGCAGGTGGAAAAACGACGGTCTCCAGTTTCTGCACGCTGCGCAAGACAAACGCAAGAAATTCATGTCCGTGGATCACTTTTAACACACCTCCCAGCAGTATCGATATCTTAAATAAAACAATTCAACAGCAGCAGCAGAGGCAGCACTTCTGCTTTAGATGAATGAAGCATCAAAGAGATTCGCATGCAGGCTTCAGTTTAACCACGTTGGTCTCCATTTATTTCCATGCGGAGTTCCAATCGCGGTAAACTGCTTGAACTCCAGTCCTCTCTCCCGGCAAGTCATTTTCTTTCTTTCCACTCAGACAGCCCTACAACCTCCCCCCCTCTCTCTCCCTCCCTCCCTCATAGCTATGCTCACTCGGCCGCTCTCTCCCCCTCTCTCTCTACCCAGTGACCACCACGGATCCTTTTGACTCCCAACGAAATCATGTGATTGTCTTAAATAGGCCGCATCTCATCTTGGCAATGGCAGACTCCTGTAAAAATCGCACAGAGTCCGAATATGTTTCTCTTGGGAGCCCGACGAGGGAGCTCTGCGCACAATACTCTGTGTGAGTGTTTTCTGGTGTAGGGGGGCTTACCCTAAGCAGGCTACAGCCTGTAGCCAATCACATTTGGCACCTGCTTTGAGAGATGTTCTACTTCTCAGCTTACATGGTCGCTATGATATTTAACAAACACACAAAAAAATGGTTTTCTTTATGTCCCCCATCAGGTCAGGTTCGAATATATGAATCCAGTCATGTGGATCTAGTGGTCCAAACGCGATTCAGAGATTACACCCCGGAGCAGGTAATCAGTAATTTGTGATGGTTTACAGTCTGAAATTTAACCACTGACCCTGTTTAATCCGCTTGCCGTTCTCCCATCTCTCCAATATTCCACAGCTGCACTGATAGGCAGCGTGCCAACATTTCTGAACTCCCTGCAGTCATTCATAGAAGTGCTCAGGAGTGTGGGAGCCAACGCATCGGGAGCACTTGTTTCATATTCCAAAGTATTTTATCATCCTAAAAGAAAAAACAGATGAGATCTCTGCTGTACGGCAGGGGAAATAAATGTGTGGTGTTTACAGAGTGATCTTTTTGGCACCGAGTCAAAAAACATCTGAATCAGAGTGAAAGTCATTAAAGGTGATCTTCAAGCCAGAGGGTTTATAGAGTCCACAGAGGATGAAATGTATTTTTGCATATGGTTTCTAATTTCTACAAAGCAGAAAGATCAGACGGTGGCATATTTTGATGACGTTATATTTAGAAGCATTTAACTACATATAGCATGGGTTTTCGTAACAGAAACACTGGCATCTAAAAGCTCATATAGATTTGATGTTCAGGTGCAGAGCACACTAGATAGAAAGTTTACTTTGGTAAATTGGTAGGAAGAGAAGAACAGAAGCTAACCCAATAGTGAACTCAGCTCTCTATGACACCAGGTCTTGTGGATTTGTTTCCCTCTGGAATGCAAAGTGTTTGATGAATCTTCCAGATGGCCTGTGTCATGTTGCATTAGTGATAGCTGTCATGTATGACAGATTAATTTGTTCTGAACGTCAGAACTTTAATCAGTGAGTTAGAAATCAGTGACCAACAACTAACTTTCTCCTGAACCATAGTCCCCTACAGATAGGAAGCAGGATAAGCAAATGCAAGAACATTTTCATTCTGAGAGTAATATGTTCTAAGCCTATAAAACCGATACATATACAGTACCCACTTCCAGATTTCTGCCTCTGTTTGCCAATCCTGGGTTTAATCAGTGATAAAATGCCGTCATGAATACAATTCTTACCATATGTTTGGAGGTTCAGGAAATCTGTGCTTTACAACAGCAGCTGACACTGCAAGCACCCCTCCTCGTCCTCCTCCTCCACGTTCTACATTATTACACAGACCCCTTGCTCAGACACATGTGTGCACTCGCAGCAATCCAATACTCACTCTGCATCTGTGTGTCTGGCATCACGTGAATGTATGGAAAATGTGCTGCTCTTATACATCTGTGTGAGCAAATGATTCATATTTGTTCAGCAAGTGCAGATCTTCACAGCTGACTGGAAAGTTGCCACACCTTTGGCCCCCGAAGGCGTCTGACAGCCTTTTGTTGGGATGTACGGCAGGATGCTTCACTGTGGGATGCGCGGGTGGGCAGATCAAACTGGCAGACTGAGAAATAATTGTTTGTTGTCTGTATTGTTTGAAGGAGCTGAAAAAAGAAAGCTCCTGTACATACACCAAGTGCTGTGAGTGTTTTGACCCCCGAACCTGTGAGCTCCTGTAGGCCTCTCAGTCTGCCTGCACGTCTGAGTGCTTGTTCTTCTGTCTTCCTGTCTCAATCAGCTTGGCTTAAAGCCCTACTGTCTGTCTTCAATAACATCTGTGGATGTACAAAGGCAGAGAACTGACACATAAAGGGAACTCACTCCAGCACATAGTCTAAAATATACAGTGCAGTGAAAAACAAGAACATCAATCATGGTTATTGTTGGAAATTAACATTTTGCTCATTATTGAAGTAAAGAAAAACAGGTTAATCACAGGTTAAATGTAAGAATACTTTCACATACATACAATGCCTTCAAATCCACGATTTAATCCAGATTAAATGCCAGTGATTAAAGCTTCAGTTTAGCAGTAGGTGGCTTAGAACCCACAAGAAGTCTCCAGACTCCCCCACCCCAAATTTCATTACAGGATTTTTAAGAATCTTACAAGTGTTAGCATCAAAGTGCATGCATGTACAGTTAGAAAAAGATTTTAAAAATTTGACCCGTGTGGGAAGTTTGCCAGGAAAAAGTCTTTGCTGTCCAAAAGAGAAAATTAGAGGAAATCTAAAGTTTGCCTGTAGCAAAAACCCGGCCATTTGGAATACCTTGGCCTTCGACAGATGATCTAAATTGTGATCAAAGTTGTTCAGTGAGACCAAAGGCAACCTTTTTTTTATGTCATGCTTACGTCGTGACACGTAATTTTAGTATCTGAGGTCTAGTCACACTTGTTTACCTGTGTAAGTGCATCTAGATACAAAGAGGAAAAATATTTGAATTGCAAGATGGACAAACTTTCTCCAAAGTTTTCTGAACTTGGTGAGGCTGAATACAGAAGAAAGTCAAATTGCAGAAAGATGCTGATTAAACAACAGCCGCATTCCAGATGCACAGCTTGTTTTTGACTTCTTTGAAGGTTATATGTGAACAAGGGACACTGAAAGAGCCCCAAAAGAAGACATTAACTTCTTAAAATATGTACGAAAATTAATTTTTAACAATCCCAAAGAGCATCTTTACTGCTTCAGCAACACAGAATGAATAGAATTTCCAGAAGATGTCTGATACCACTGAGCATCAGCCATCAGTTCCTCTCATTTGTTTGTCTACTTCCTACGTGGAAAAAATATCACTGGCATACAATCATGCCAGGTAGGATTAGCACATCATCACAAGTAAACCAAAAACACCCCAAAATAACTAAACACCTACTCTTCTCCTAAGGATTGATCATTTCAACAGCTAAAGCTAAAGCAGATAGCAGCTGCCTATAATTAGCTGTCATCAAGGTCTGCGTACGTGTCTGGTGAGAGCAGACTACGCTTGTGGTAAGCATATGTGATTTTGTGTGCATGCTCTCGTGTGATTTATGTGCATATGTGTCTTTGTACGTTAGTGTGAGTCTGTTCACGCATGTATGGATGTACTTATGTGTTTGGGTCTTTGTGTGTTTGCGTGCACAATAAGCTGACAGCAGCTGTAGAATTCCTCTCAGCACATCACAGAGGGGTAGGCTGATGGGAACTGACACGGAGCAAGAGTAAAGGGAGGTGGGAAACGGAGATGAAGGTAGAGCGGAGCAATGGGAGACGGTGGTTGCCAGGCAGTGTAGATGATTGAAGGGTTAGTCAGAATTTGCAAAAACTCTGCACCGCTGTCGAAGAATACCGACGTCTTTACTGCTATTGTCCTGCCCTTGTCTAGTACTATCCAAACACCTTGGATGCATCACCTCAGTGTGAAACACTGTTTCCCCTAAATATTTGCAGATGGATACTACAGCCTGTTTTTGGCTTTGGATTCACTGCTGAACCTCACCGATCTTCTTTTTGTATATTTTAAAAGCAAAAATAGTTCTTTTTTTTTAAACTACACCTTTTATAAGAAGTGAGAATAATATACACTGCTTAAAAACATAAAGCAACACTACAAAACACATCAGATTTCACCTAGAAAAACAGTCATTCTGAATATCAATGCATGAAATTCAACAAGTTAATTTATTGTTGTTGAGATGACGTGATACAATCTAGCATGAGTGGTTAGTTGCCTCGACTCACAAAACAAGATCACACAAGACTTCAACTGACAGGAAAATCACTGGGGTCATAAAAGCATACACACACCACATGTATGCTATTGCTATTTGTTGTGGTTTAACCCATCAAGGGCAAAAATACAAAGAAAATTCTGTATCGAGCCTGGTAATCATAGGTTTGCTACTTTTTTTGTTCTGGACTAACAGCTCGGCAGCACAGTCCTGAGTTTGACTCCCCCGTCAGGCTGGGGCCTTTCTGTGTGTTCTTCCTGTGCTTGCGTGGGTTCTTTCTGGGTACCCTAGCTTCCTCCCAAAGACATGCAGTTAGAGGGCTAAGGTAAATTGGTGATTCTAAATTACACATGAGTGTAAATGTGAGTGCAAAAGGTTGTCTAAATGCTGACTAGCCCCTAGAGGTCTGGTGTCCCTCTATGGATATGCCTCTTCAGACCATCACTGATTCACCAATGTTGGTGGTAGATCAGTGAATGATGTTACAGGCAACATAACGTTCTCCACAGCTTCTCCAGACCCTTTCCTGTCTGTCACTCGGGGTGAACGTACCATCATCTGTGAAAAACACAGGGCGCCCATGGTGGGCCTGCCAATTCTGGCAAATGCCACCCGGGCTCCACGGTGCCGGGCAGTGAGCACTTGGCTCACTAGAGGATGCCGACTCCTCAGGCCACCCTTATGAAGTCTCTTTCTGATTGCTTGGTCAGAGACACTCACACCAGTGGCCTGCTGGAGGTTATTTTGTAGATCTGGCAGTGTTTTTCCTGTTCCTGCTTGCACAAAGGAGCAGATGCTGGTACTGCTGATGGATTAAGGACCTTCTATGGCCCTGTCTAGCTCTCCTAGAGTAACTGCCACCTCTCTGATTCTCCTCCATGCTTAAGAGAGACCAAACACAGCAAACCTTCCGGCAATGGCACGTATTGATGTACTGTCCTGGAAGAGTTGGAGTACCTTTGTAACCTCTCGAGAGTCCAGGTATGTGCTAGTAGTGACACTCACCCTACCCAAATGCAAACCTAGTGAAAAAACAGTCAGAAAAGATGAGGTTGGGGAAAAAATGTCAGTGGCCTCCACCTGTAAAACCATTCCTGTTTCTCATTGTTGCCCTTCTAGTGCTCCTGTTGTTAATTTCATGAACACCAAAACAGCTGAAGTAGATTGAACCCCCCTCTGCTACTTAACTGACCAGATAATATCTGAGAAGTTTAACTAACTAGATGCTGTACTCTGATTGAAAAATGTTCCCCTAATTTTTTTTGAGGAGTTCAATTAAGACGAAATGCCAGTTTGGCTACGTTGTGCAGACATGTGAGGTACATTTTCATGCCACAGTTTTGTCTTACAGTTGTTTCAGTCATACTGAATCTTACAAGTTCTTTAAATAATGCTGTGCAAAGTAATTTATCAACACATTAGATTCCAACATTCAGCTGCAATGATAGCCCCATATGCTTTCTCTTGAATTTGACATGATAAAATATCTGTTTTCACATCAGCAGCAGTATACAGTGTGTGCCGTCCTCTGCACTATTTTAGGAAAGCAACATGTTTTGCCATACTTCTTTACAACAGTCTTACTCACTATAAAAAATAGACTAAAAACAGTCCATGCACATTTCTCCATATTTTATGTTTGCAACAGCAGCATTCATTTAAAGTGCCGTGCAGCACTATTAGACTCAGCACCACTCCGGTGGAAAGTTGCACTTGGGATATGTTAATGTACTTTTCCAACCTCTTACCCTCTTCAAAAGCTTCCACTGAACTAGATAATGTATGGGACATGGCTGAGTGACTCAGGAATTAGTCTTCATAATGACCACTGATTAGTGTAGTTATTGTGCTGTCATTGCTTTACATCAGTTGGCCCTAGAAGTTTTGCAGCATGGGAGGTCCTGCTCTGACCATGTTTGATCATGTGAGCAGCTACAGTTCACGCCGGATCATGATCCTGGACGGAGCTGACATGTTCTTGATTAATCAGATTTATAGTAGCAATCATCATGTTGATCTATTGCTATCAAGGAGTAGCGTAGGTTATTAATCCAATCAGCTGCACATTTTCATCTGCAACAAGTGTCCTATTAAAATAATGGTTATGCTCTGAGCACTTTAATTACACCGCTAGCAGAGTTAATGGTTGGAGTCACAGTTTCCCACTCTAGTATGTAAGTAATGAAGACAACTGCTGGGCATAAACGAGATAAACATCTGAGGTGCACAGCAGCAACTTACAGCATGCACAGACCTTTTTTAAAGACCTCAACTCTTTTTAAAAGGTGCTTCTTGAGCTATATTACCTCTTGCTGATAATTTTTTTTAACTGTACAGTTCATATTTTCAAAAAAAAAAAAAAAAAGGGAAACTTCATGTCGGTCACCTACATCCTCCTGTTTCTCTCACTGGTATTAAGAGTCCAAGATAAAAAATGAAGGGCCAATGAATTGCACTAATTATTGGTAGTATGCTGTATGTGATCAGTGGGGCAGAAAGAGCATCTCTGGAAGGGTGAAACATAAAAACAAAGTAGCCAGTCTTATGACACTCTGCAGGGGTGAGAGCCTGCTAAGGTTCATCACCTCTGTGTTGTGTAAGCACCCCTGCTCTATGAAACTGCTTTCATGCTGGGATGAAAAAAAGATTTCTACACTTACTATCAGCAATGGCAGATGAAAGCTAGCCTGTTTGCAGGGCTCTATCAGAGGTGATGCTATGCATGTGTACAAAAGGAGTAATATACTAGCCTTAACCATTTCCATTGAAAGCCATTATTCTCTGAATTGCTCGATTCTTGCATAAAATGCAAAATAAATGCGATGCCTGTTTCAGGAGCACACAGTGAGTCTCACCTTCTGCACTGCACTACAGTAGCTCCATTTTACAGTGCCAGACCCAAAGGAAAGTGTCTCTCTCACTCAAACATTTGCATGTCTGCAAACTAGTGGCGGGGTTTCATCCTGTGGGAACTGATGTCTGGGCAAGAGTTTCTGTGCCACACAACCTTGCCAGTGTCCAGAGTGGTGTGGAACTTGACCTGCTGGCAAGAAGATGAGAAAAAGAACAAATGTCTTCATTTAGCTCAAACTTCATGTGTGTGAAATGCTTACAGAGTGGAGCAGAATTCACAAAACCTGTCAATATAGCTGTTTTTATGTTGTAGATCATGCAATGAAGAGGTCCAGCGTTTCTATTTTAATGGGTATAACATAGACTTTCAGATAAGTATTCTTACTGTCTTGACAGACACGACTACTTCACTCTTCATTTTTACAGAGCGTGCTAAATATCTTGCTCCTACCGAGATACAGCCTGTGTCAGCTTATTTAGTTGCTACCATAGCACCATTCATTAAACCTCAGGAGTTTCCAGGTACCAGTGTAAGTCAACCAAACTGAAGTTTTTAACTGAATTAGATGAAATAGCTTAGTCAGGATAATGTTTAGAATGATGCTCTTTTTTGAGACACAAAATTAGTTTGAAAGACTCCAAAAAGAAAATACTTAGTCTTTTTTATTAGTTGGAGTAAGTGTAGCTGCTCGGATCTTGCAGATGTTAGTTTACTGATACTAGTTCTGAATTTGATGAGTCAGTTACATTTAAAATGTTAAATGGATCATTGCATGCAGACCTGTTAGTCACATGCTTTCAATTAAAGTGCTTTTGCACCATAAATTCAAACAAATCAGTAACACCAAAGTGCTAGTCAAACCCACATTGTGTGAATTAGATGATACGGATTAGAAGTTCCCTTGTTGGCACAAAGTGCCAGCAAATTCCAATTCACTACCAGTCACCAAACCAAAGCCCGACACTCCCACCCCCGATGATAACCAAACTGTGGAAAGTTCAGACCACCCAGGAATACACAGACGCGTGCATGTGTGCTGTTCAGAAGTCACTGAAGTTTTTTTTTCCACAAAGTCCTGTGAAATTTGCAAAAGCTCAACGCTGAAATATCATCTCACTATTACTAAGATGCACTGTGTAGGTAAAAACGTTTTGCCAGGTGGCACAGTAGCGTAACTTAACAAAGAAATTACTCTCCACCTGGATAATAACACTTGTATCTTTGAACTCTCCTGCCATGACTCCCATCCACAACAGATTTCACTCATGGTGAATAGAACATCGTGTGCGGTTGCAGAAACCCTTTACCTTCCACTATGAAGGCCTGGTTTGTTCCATTAGTATTAGCTTAATATGTTGAAAGTGCAGACAAGCTAAAAAGATGTATCATACTAATGGCCATTCGAGTTATGGTTTACTCAGAGAGAAGAACTAATACATCCATGAATACATGGCCATGAAAAAAGGAATTTTGAGGATCTTTTGTTTTGTTTTGGTGCTTGACAAGTCTATTATTATTGCTACAAGTGCTGGTAATGATGATACTACTACTACTACTACTACTAATAATAATAAATAACAGTAATAATAATCATCTTCCCTGAAATTACAAATATACACATCTAAATAAGATGCACTCCTCTCCAAGGAACAGACAGTCAGGTCATCACTTTCGTTAGCATGTGTCCCACATCATCAGTTACTAGGTGAACAGATGACCGTCCATAGCAGAAATAAAGCACTGTGTTGGTGTTTATGTTCAAAGGTCCTTAGATGTAAGCTCAAGCTGTCATGGCTGACTTAGTAGCTACTTCAGTGAACCTGAAAATGTCTGTTTTTAGAAACATCAAACACTGATAGATACCCATGGCCGTAAAAATGTGTGAAACAATGAAAGCACCTGAATCATTTACACTTGATCTCAGTCTTTGACACCACATTCTACATTGATTCGACAGTTCATTATATGCATGTTTCTATCTCTTTAAGAAGAATAACAAAAAATCCCCCTCCAATTCCTTCTCCAAGTGTTTGATTTGCTGGGTTTTGTGACAATGGCTGATAAAACCATCGTCCATAAACTGTCTAATTCTGCTGTCACTGTTGTGACTTTCAAAAAAGGGCCTCCTTTGGAATGTGGTGTGCCCCCTGACCCCATAGTGGAGGGAGTTTACATATCCATGTCTTTGCTAGTGAAAACCACATTCCTACCTTTGATCTGGGTCAAAGATGAAAGACGTCCGAGGTTTGATGCTGGCAAGCGAGACTGACATTTAGAGAATTTTTTTGTTCTTGTGTTTTGGAAGGCTGAGACAAAAATACAAATAAGTAAAATAAAATTACAATAAAATGTAACCAGACATGATCGCATACAGATGTCAAGTAAGCTATCACACTGACTTATGATCTGTTCCTACTTTATCCGGCCCTTTGTAAATAATAGAACTTTTTGTCAATTTTAATCATCAAACATTCTTTTCATTTCCCAACAGTCTCTGCGTGGAACACCCAAACACATTGATAAAGATGGCTGTTGATTTCATTGAGTGATAACAGTTATCATTTGCATACATGGCTTTCTTAGTCTGTCAATGTAAATCTGATCGCACTAAGAACAATCTGCTGTGGCTGTTTGCAAAATTAAGAGCCTCGCCTTTTTAAAATATGTATTGTGTGAAAAAACAAGACAAAACAAAACTCATTTCTGTTTTAGCTTTACATTTGGCTAGGCTCAGTGTCAGCAAGAGAGAGCATGAGGCAAAAACCTGGATCCTTCAGAGGTTGCACAGGCAAATCAATACATAACTTTGGCAGAAGGTTCACTGTGCTTCCTAGTACAGTCTCAAGAGCATGGAGGAGATTAAAGGAGACAAGCAGTGGCACTAGAAGAGTTGGAAACTGTTTTAACCTGTGTTGTTAACTACAGCTGTGCCATCTTTTTTAAAATAACACCATCAAATTCTCATGTGGAGTGAAGCCACTGAAACTGATGAAAATTAAGGTAAGAATCTGTCACCAACTATTTTAGGCACACTAAAATCTAATATATGTTTACGATTGTATATGATTGTATACAAGTGGAACATTTCATATGGTTTCCACAATGTTGCTGTTTGTCAACAGCATAATTAGCCAATGTTGAAATTTTTATAGGCATTTAAAACAGTACAATATTTGCATAACTCTCTACAGACAGTTAGGTTCATTATTTGTCGGACAAAGACACGATTGCACCTACTTCTGTATATTACCACGCTGGATTTTAAAACAAACGTTAAAACAAAAGTCTGCAAGAATTCAGCCCTGGTGTGACTTTTGGATCACTCTGTGGTTTTCACTCACACTGTGCATCCTGCATTTTCACATTGGACCTTGCGCAGAAAACAGAAGTTTGATTAGATTAGGTTTCGACTTTGATTAGATTTTTCTCTTTAACATTAATCGGGTTAAGTTTAAATTAAGGCTCCTATCCAAGGTGAGATCATTTTTATCCTTTAAAAACTTGGAACGAGTAATCCATGCATTCGTCTTAACTCAACTGGATTACTGTAATTCACTATACGTTGGTGTCAGTCAGTCCAGCTTGGCACGGCTCCAACTTGTACAGAATGCTGCAGCCCGCCTTTTGACTCGTGTGACAAGACACCAACATATTACTCCGGTGCTTGCTTCCCTTCATTGGCTTCCAATGCGTTTTAGAATTAAATTTAAAATCTTACTTATATAATAATATAAGTATAATTTCCTTCGGGATTAGTATTGTGATATTCTGATTACTTTTGACTTATAAAGTGCTAAATGGCCAGGCACCAGACTGTTTGTCTGACCTTTTGCAGCTTTATAATCCCTCTAGAGCCCCTTGATCAAGTGATCATTTACTCCTTACCTTACACAAGTCTAGGACGGTTCATAAAGGGGATCGGGCATTTGTGGTTGTGGCGCCGGAAATGTGGAACGATCTACCTCTCCACATTAGAAAGGCCCCAACTGTCACTCTTTTTAAATCCCATCTTAAAACATATTTTTTTCACTTTGGCTGTCAATACTGCATGAGAGTTTTATCCTAAATTTTTTTAAATTTTCTTACCTGTTGTTGATTTTAATGTCATTGTTCAATTATTACTTTGTACAGCACTTTGGTCAACTCTCTGTTGTTATTAAATGTGCTTTATAAATAAATAAATGAATAAAATACTGTGACATCCTAAGCCATCTAAGAGAGAAAAGTAAGTGTTCTATTGGAGCTACCAGAACACAGTCTTTGCTCACCATTTGCTCCACTTATTAGATTTGCCTCCATACCAATTTGTCCATTCAAGCTGAAGGATTTCCTTTGACACATAGAAGCTGATTCAGTGCAAATGTATATATTAAACGGAACAGAAAGGGACGTTGACCGAGAGATCTAAAAATAGCAGTCATGCTAAAAAATAATGCAAAATTACTGTAGAGGTAGTGCCTGAAAAAATGAAACTGTATACATATAGATGAAATGATTTTCCTCTAAAGTAACACAGAGTACAGCCACTACTCCTTCACATCAAAAGAAGCTAATTCAGAAGACTGAGGCATCTGACAAAATGCTTCCTGGTGGCCTTCTAGGTGAGTTGGTTTGTACATGTCCAACTGGAAAAAGACCTCAGGGTAGACCCAGGACATGATGTAAAGATTATGTGTCTTAGGTGCTTTAGGAAAGCCTTGGCCACCTCTGTCACAAGAGTTGGTAGCAGGGAAGAAGGAGATCTTAGTGTCTCTGCTTAGAATGGTGCCTCCAAGACCTGGACCTGAACTGAACTATGCTCGATACACATCACCTCTACAGGAGCTGCTCGGCCATGGAAACCAGCCATGAAGCTTCCTCTGCACAGTTTTTCTGCTGATGTTAATACCAGAGAAGATGTGGGCCATCAGTTGTTGGGTAAGGAGAGCAACTTTTATGCACTACGTGACACACGACTTCATGACCCCACTTTGTAACTTTGTGTGGTCTTTCTGTTTCTGTAGTTCCTTATTACTACCAGTAGTTGTAGTAATACTACTTACAGTTGATCATGGATTATGTAGAAGGAAAGAAATTCCCCAAACTGACTTATTATAATGGTGGTATGTCAGTGGAGTCCCACCAGAGTAAGCAAGGCAAGCATTGCTTGTTCAGTGAAATCTGAAAATAGACATCAAATAAAACCAAAGTGAAAACAATTTATACATCTCAAATGGCCTTCTGTCTCATAGACTTCTCTCATTGCCTGTTTGCACCATCATTCAAACGTTCTGCCATCTTGTGGCTGCTCTGGGAACAGGTTTAATTCTAATTGCCCCAGAATCCACTCAAATCTATGACATCTCCAGTTTTGATGGGCTTGTCTGTGTCCTGTTTACAAAGACTTTAGCTTGTCAAGCTGTGACGCCATCAGCTTCTGCTGGTTATTTGTTAATGTGCATTTTGGATAAGCTACTGGTCTTGGATGGGATGCAGATGGGAGATAAGCATGTCAGACAAGCTGCAACTGGCTGTGTTTCAGGGCTTTCAGAACATCTGCGCTTTTTGTGGAAACGGAGGTAAAATTAGCAAGTAAATGAACTTCTTTGAATTATTATCTTAGCATAAGTTTTCTATTACTAACCACTTGGCCAACATATGTGATGTAAGACATCTTTTTTAATCAACTAAGTTTAACAAGCTGTTTTCACTGATTTCTTTAATCTTTCTGTTCAAGCCCTTAATTCATTTGTGGGGTTTTTTTTGTTATGCTTTAACAAAAACAAAAACATTCTTCTTATTATTATTAGTATTATTATCATTTTTACTCTTGTCAAGCCTTGTATGAACAACAGTCTTCATCATTTCATCAAGATTCTAAAAATCAGGCCTGTGCTCAGTAGATCACTGCTGCTACAATCTATTTATAACACAGTAACACAGAGTAAATATCAATAACAGTAATTAAAGCGACAACACAGAGAGAACCAGTCATTTTAAGCACTTTTAATCCCTTTGCTCTTCCACAAAACTGTCCTTGTGTGAAAAGCAATGTATTTTATGTGTGGGCATTCCCACATTGTCACTTTCTCCATATTACAGAGAAAACTAAAAGCCCTTTATCTGTAATGGCAGACCATTAGTCTCCTGGCAAAAGCCTTTCACCACAGATCCCGTGTAAAGGAAGTATGCAGATTCAGAACGGGGAAAAATGAGACCTTTAACATCGTTCATAAAAAGAGCTCTTTGGGAGGGGAAATAAGACCCTGAGAATAAATGTGTCTTGTCTTTAAATCGGAAAAATGGCAAAATTCTCGAGTGCACTGTGGAATCTATAGGCGCATTGTTCATTTAAATGACTGGTTGCTGCAATTTTATCACATAATATCTCAGAATTTAGCCACAGTGAATGATTTTGAATGAATAACTGAACAAAAACTGTTAATTCACACTGGACACTACAACACTTTTCTGTAGTGAGGAAAAAGAATCCAAGTGTTATTGAATGCGGCCTCATGGAAAACTGTGCTCTTGTTTCATGGTACCAGCGTGCGTGATGTTATGAGTATCTGCATTTTTATGTGTGCGTATTTGTCATTTTGCTTTCATGTCTCTCATTCTTTTGAATTACAGCTGGCTTTTACTAACCTCTCTTAGAAACTAGCCTTCTCTGGTAACAGCTGCCGATGGAATGTCACCTCTCTGGTGGGGAATGAGCCTGAGCTGGTGTGTAAGGCCCAGAGATGTGGGTTAGATGTAGTTGAGCTTGCCTCAATGCACAGCTTGGCTTCTGGAACCAGTCTCCTGGAGGGAGGCTGGACTGTATTTCATTCTAGATATGCCCTCAGTGAGAGACGGGTGGCTGGGGTGGGAATATTTATATACAACAAGGTTGGTGCCTGAATGTTGGGGTATTTCCCAGTTGACAAGATGGCTGTTACTCCATACCTCCAGGTAAGGAGGCATGGAGTGGTAGTTCAGAGTATCCGTCGTTCCTTCTGGCTTGTTGTGGCATGCTTTATGGTATAACTGTAGCAATAGCTTGGTTCATGTTGCCAGCAACGGACAGAATGTCTAGGTGCAGCCATGTAGTGGACAGTGTTGGCGTGATTGGTCGTAGGATTTTAATCTCAGATTTTTTGCAGATGATGGGGTTTTGTTGGTTTCATCAGCCTTCAGCTTACACTGGAACAGTTTGTAGGTTTCCAGCTGTGTGTGAAGCAGATGGGATCTGGACTGGGGCAGACGGGCAATAATTTTCCCTGACATTTTGGGTCCAGGTGGCTCACCAGGATCAGTCAAAATAGCACTGATGGTCTAGTTAAACATGTCCAGATACTGTATTTGTGCACTTCCCCAAAGCAATTGTAAAGCTGAGTAGTGCATGCAAAATAATTAGTCACATAGTTACTCTCTGTTAAAAACATGTATTATTAGGAATAGTTTCACTAATTGTAATAGTTGTTATTGGTACTATTGTCGATAGTGCAGCAGCAGCCCTGATAGCTAGCTTGTTGGTTCATGTAAACATTTTGCTGCATCTAATCCTAGTTTCTTCTTCCCTCTTAGCTTTTTAGCTCCACATTTATCAACCCCTTCTTCCAGGCTAACGTCTATTCAACAAGGTGTATGATCACACAGGGCAGGTAGGGTAAGGGCCAGTGGCGTTAAGCGATTTGATTGTGTCAGTAAATAAAATGAACAAATGGGCTGCTGTCAGTGCGTGTATTTCCAGTCTGCAGGTCCCTTTAAGCTGGCCCGTAGCCTGTATAATTATATCAACAAAGAAAAAAAAAAGGGCCAAAAGTGCGTTGCCCAGTGGTCAGATGCCTAGTATGCCAGATTACCAGTTCAGTCCTAGATGGGATGAAAGCCAACACATCCAAGTCCTGGTAGTGTGCTCACTCTCAGATTTAGGTTCCTTTATTGAAACGTGTGTGTCACTTATCACAAAAACACATAGGTAACGTGTTACTGTAATCACATTACATTTTTTAAGTGACACAATAATGTAACATCTTACTGCTCTAAACTCAGTAATCACATTAAAGTTACACGCAGGCTCTTGAATTACCTGCAAGCCAAATGAATAGAAAGGAAAAATAAATATAAAACATTTCTACCTGTACATTCTCTGTAGTAGAATCACTGTGTTGATAGTTTTGGACTGTTTTTCATCTTTGCTTTGTGTTGCCGGTTTTGTGTTTATACTTAAACACTTATATTATAGTGTGTCCTCATTAGGATTGTAATGTCTGTCATGTGTGAGGCTGTAGCCTGAAGTTTATATTATTATCTAGCAATTATGTGACAGTGTATTTTAGTTCATGCTATAGAATAATGCAAATGTAATGTAACGAGAAGAGAGTAATGTAACGAGTAGTGTAACAAATTACTTTCTCCCTGTCTTGCTCCCTTTAGTCCTCCTGTGCTGGCTAATAATTTTTTATCTTTCTTGTCCTCTAGTTAATTCTCTCTCCCTCTCTAATCTGTTGATGTGTGTGCGGGTGTAAGTTAACCTCAGTTCTTATGTTTCAGGGGCGGGACCTTTCCAGGTCTGTGCACCTGGAGATTATGCGCTCACTCGTCTGCAGTCACTCGTCACCATTTGCTATTTTAGATTAAGGAATTCCTCTGGTTAATGCCTGATCGCTGAACTAACCACCTTAGTTTTCATGCACTTTGTGTGCTCTGTGTGTGCCTGCTTACTTTGTACTCACCTTT
This sequence comes from Simochromis diagramma, assembly GCF_900408965.1. NCBI lineage: Eukaryota > Metazoa > Chordata > Actinopteri > Cichliformes > Cichlidae > Simochromis > Simochromis diagramma. Next base: position 5,530,286 of record NW_024387423.1, on the reverse strand, counting down.
TTTTTGTTCTGTGCAAAAGTTGTGGGGTGGAAAACCTGTAGAGATAGCTGGGAAAGAATTCCGTGGACAGGAAATTCTATGGAATTACCTGTTCGCTTGGCTTTGGACCTCACAAAGCCAACCTTTTGCTCTGAACTTGCAAACACATCTGTTGTAAATGAACCTGGCAACCTTTATTTACAGTCCTGCATTTGGGTCCACCTTTGTTGCTAGGATATGCCATGTGGATATGAGACTGGAAGTAATGTGTATATATATATATATATATATATATATATATATATATATGTATGTGTGTGTGTGTGTGTGTGTGTGTAGGTGTGTGTGTGATTTGGTGTTAATGTTTGGAGTTTTGGTGTTAATAGCTCCTTTATGAGTAGAAAGGGGTGTTGTGTGAAAATTATGCATGTTTTAACTAATGCCTTATGTTGTAAAACCAAGCACGGATTGAAAAGCTGTCAGCATTGTCAGTCAGTAGCTGAGAACCCCGTGAAAAGTTATTTAATGACCTAGAGGGAGAGAATGGGAATAGGGAATACGTTCTGAAAACCAACTTCACTCAAACATTATTCAAAGATCTTGCCAATCAGCCTTACATTCTTCAAGAGCTACCCACTCAGACACATCAATCAGTGACATCAAGAGCTGCTATGTCTTTAGTTGTTAGATTGAAAACATTGTTAAACTAAGCCGATTACAAATTATTAAAACGAATGTCTGAATAAAATTGAGCAAAAGTCTACTTCAGACTCAGACACTCTCCATGGTGAAATCCTTTGTCTCAATATATCCTATATTCAGGGTGTTGTCAGTATAGTTATTGCACAGTTATTGCACAGAGGAATGTCACAATGGATTACTCACAGTGGTTCAGTCAAAATTTTCTTATTTAATGAGGAAAAAAAATATTGTTCTCCTAAAAATTGATTTGTCTACAATTACATTTTCCAGCAAATCGATGCATGATCACAAACTTAGACGTAATCCATTAAAAGTTAAAGTAGCAGAAGCCAGTTTGTGGGAACCACCATTTTGCCCCATTATCTAGAATTCAATGGGCAGGTTGGACATTGCTGTAATGCATAATTGTGTGGCTAATATGGATAAAATCTCATCCTCTTCATCGTCACATCAAGCCTCTGATCTGAAGTCAGATCACATGGAAAAATATAAAAATGATTCCTATTATTATGTTTAGTAGGGTGGCCCTGAGAGGCCAAACGGACTGCAACAGACACCAGCAATAAGAAAAACGCTGCAAAAGCGCACAAAACACAACGGAAATAGGAAAAAAGAAAACAGAAATAGGAAAAAACAGATTTCCAAAAGCACAAGTGAAGTGTTTCTGGGGAGACAATAACCCAACGGACCAGTTGCAGGAACCAAAAGATGCTAGGTAAGTGTGTTTTAAGGGGTGTCCGAATTCATAGGTTGCATCCTCCTGAGGACCCGGCCTTCGCGGTGTACGTGGGCCGGGTCCTCCAATGGGCGGGTAGGCTGGAAGTCAGCGGCTGTGAAATTGGACAGTCTAGCCTTAAGTTTTGCGTTACCAGCTGTCTCAAGGCGTCTCCGAAAACTTCGGAGCACTTTTGCAAATATGTCATATCTTGATAAATCGAGCAGATATTTGAAGTTTACACACCCACATTCTCACCTGATATTATCTTAAAAGTTTATTTTGTGACCCACAAAGCGTAATATGAGTAATATTAAAACTTAGTAGCGGCCGTCATTGTTGGAAACTGGAACTGGCTGGGCCGCGCTATGAATTCTGGGATATGGGTGGCCACGAAGGATACACCCAACCCATCCTTCAAATTCGGGGAAAAGGAGGACGCATTTGTCAGCTGCATTCGGAGGAGTCTACGAATTTGGACAGCCTTCGTCACGTCGCTGTGACGTAATCGGCCTACAAATGCGGCCTCAGGAGGATGCAGCCCATGAATTTGGACACCCCCTTAATCTCATGATTCATATAATACTGATGATGGATTTTTAGGCTAATAGTTAGGCTAACACACTTACCTTTCATCTTTTCTCTCCTCACAAAACCGATAGACCCTCCACTTCTGTTAAGTGTCTCCCAGCGCAATTCTTAGCATATTTTGGTTCCTGCAACTGGTCCGTCGGGTTATTGTCTCCCCAGAAACACTTCCCTTGTGCTTTTGGAAATCTGTTTTTTCTTTTTTCCTATTTCCGTTTTGGTTTTTTCTATTTTCGTTGTGTTTTGTGTTCTTTTGCAGCATTTTTGTCATTGCTGGTGTTTTCTTAAGTTGCAGTCCATTTGGCCTCTCAGGGCCACCATAGTTTAGCGTCTTTTCTACTTAATTTGGCTTGACTAGACTCAGCTTGGTTTTTTAGGGTGTTTCATTAGGATGCAGTACCTGGTACAGGCTATGTTTTTAGTATCTCCTCAGCCCGTGTTCCAAGCGAGCTGAGTTCACGCCAACAGGCTGCTGATTAACCAGAGTCATGTCAATGGTTGAGTCAAGGGAGTGACTCCTTTAAGCCCGCAATTTTTTATACTCGGCAAGGAGGGAAATGGCTACACACCCCGGTCCAATTATGAAATGCAGATACTTACTGTTGGTTTAGCAGCAAGTATACTATCGTCTCAGGGTCCTCTTTTGTCATGTTTCTGTCTCATGTAAACTACGTCAAGGTGCTTTCTGGCCTCCTTGCTTTATGACTCCACCCACATTGAATGAATCGAGTTGAGTAGAGCCGTGTAGACAAAAGGCACATCAAAGTTTCAGTAATGCCAACTGACAGCAGCTTGCACTGGCTAAAAATGAGTTTAGTTGGCTTCAATCTATAATCTATGTAGTGGTGAAAGTTTGTTTACACTCTAACTCTAACATTCATTCTAACAAGTAGAAAATTCTGTTTTACACGAATGCATGCTTATTGCACTACAGATGTAAATAGTACATGATTGAATTGTTCAAACAAATCTTTTGGAACTATACAATAAATAAATTGTATTATCAGGTATTTTGAGTAGATCATCATCTAGTAAAAATACACCTGTGCCTCTGTTTTTCATGAAAACGTAAGTACTTCGCCTGCTTCAAATGATAATTAGACATAACAGAACTGAATTCATTCTTTTTATTCTGTGACAAACAACCTCTGTCTAATGAGTGGAAACCTTTACGTGATAATCCAAGACTGCTTTTCAATCAACCTAATTAGGATGCAAACACATCTAGGGTCTGTGCCAAATGTTTGAAGACTGACAGGCTTTCTCTCTGTGCTTGGTTTTACAGCATAAGGCACTAATACATGCATACCAGCTTCCATGCACAAATATTCATGCATGCACGTAGATACACACACACTTAGAGCTAAGGCCACATTCCTCACTGAGTGAATAACAGAGGCTGTAATTTTGTTTTCAAAGGAGAAAATATTATTCTGTGATTGTAGTATAATTAGAGCTGCTGTACTCAAAAAAGGCTGACAAGATGAATGACAGGCACCTGCTTAGATGTTATGCATGCTTGCACAATGTGCACGTAGTATTTGCGCGTGCAATTTAGCGATTAGTGATAATGCATGATACGTGCCCTCGGTGTAAACTTATCACTTAAAACATTTCCCCTTTGGCATTTAAATGTTGAACATGCAGAAATTGATGAGGTTTTGATATCTGAGCCAAACCGAGGGCAAGTCGAGACCTGCCACTGACTGCTGATCATCAGGCATACATTAGCAGTTTCGGTCTGCACGTAATATACCATGTGTTTATGTGTGTTTATCTGTGATGGCTTGAGAATCATTGCAGCCCTCAAACTGTACACCCTCTGACCACAAGAGGGTGTAAACACTACAGATAATGCTGAGAATGGTTTATTCAAGCGATAAGCTTTAACATTTGCTGTTACATTTTTTACAAAAAAACACCCCACACAAACAAATAAAAAAAACATTTAACTTGATATTACTTGAGGGTAGTTTGACATGTGATACACATGCACACACACACAGGAAATTGTGAAAACAATATAAGCTTAATGGGCGGAAAATCCCCGTGCCAGTTTCCCTATATGTGACACTTGGTTGGCCCATGAGGTGAAAATTGCAGCAGAAGATGCCTTCCATTTCTGCTGCAGAACCTGTGAACAGCTGGTCAGAGCTGCTCTTACACTGAGAGCCCCCCAGAGCCAAATAAGTATCCATGCGGATGTGCATTAAGCTGCACCCACAGAAATACAAGCCTTAGTACGGATATCAGTGTAGGTCATTAAAGTTAAACTATGCAGACAATTGCACTGCCATCTTTGTGCAATTATCACATGCTAGGATGACTCGTGTAAAGAAGAATGAGAGTCTGTGATGTGGCAAATGGGTTTGGAATTCAAAAACTTGTAAGTGCTGATGGAAATAATCATAATTTTACCAGAGGGCCCATACATTGTTAAATTGCAAGTTCTATTTTTCTGGTGCACTTTAAAAACCAAAGTTTACTGCAAAATATGTTTTATTTTCTCTGATTCAAGCATTTTAACCTTTAGACTAATACTCAGGAAGATGCAGACACACACACACAGATACACAAACACACACACACTTGTGCAAATCAAGCATGTGTTGGACTTACTGCTGTGCTTGCATTGCTCTTGATGGAGTGCCATGTTTCTCACTAGACTTGAGAAGATCTTAGGACTAAAGAAATTACAGAGAGGACTTTAAGGGTCACCTGGCACTGAACTTTCACTGAACTCTACTTGACCCTGAAGCCAATAACAGTACGAGTCAATCCTAGAAAGAGGTAAGTCTCGTTGTTTCCTCTCTTTTCTCTGTTTTCTCCCATTTTCTCACTCTCTCTGTTGGTGCATATTCTCTGTTTATCAAACACCTGCAGCTGAACAGCTAAGTGCCTTCAAATAAACACCACGCTATGCCAGAAGTGAAGGGTTTGCCACCTTATTAAGCAATGATAGTTCAACGAATAGCTGCAAATCAGTTTTTCCTGGAAATGTTTATGAATCATGCCAGGCTATGCTTGGGCTGAGTAATCGCCCAGCTGGGGACCGTATCATAGAGCGCCTTCTTTCAATTAACACTGATAACAACAAAAGGGATTAACATTCTTAGGAGAGGCTTCCCCCCAGTTTTCCTTTCTTTTTTCCACTCCAAAAAGGTATTTATTTAGGTCTCTCACCCATCCTACTCCCACCTACAATTATATTCATGAATCATGAATGTGTATTTTCACAAGTGTGTGTTACTTGATGACACATCAAGCCTTCTTCTGGATCCAAGCTCCTACTACGGTCATTAAGGCTGTCGTCCTTTTTTTGTCTTTTTAATATGAACAAGCACCTAAAAGTATTGAGTGGTCATTGTCAGCCTCTCTGGCTTTTTATAAACACTATTCATGTGCGGCACATTTTAAAGCTCAGGTTTTAAAATCTTATGATGCAACTACTCCCCAAGGACTGTCAGACACCACATATATGAGGCTTACTAAGATTTCAGTGGGTACATGAAACTTAGCATCAGGAATTTTTCATTGTGAGTCATCTGAACCATAACTCTGTGCGTAGCCCCAATTATATGTCAGCTAGCCTGAATTCAAAAACCTGACAAACATTGCTTTTCTGTCTTCACTTATATGTTAGTGAACTGTACAGTTTAGTTTTTGGCAGTCTCTCAATTAAAACATGGTATGTCATCTTTAGATGGAAACTAGCGAGCTAACTTTCTGCTAATTCCTAAACCTGTTAAACATTGTAAACCCTTTTTTTCATGGATGCCTTGATGTTAAGCTTTCATTGTAAAACCTGGGAGAGCAGCCACACATTATTGAAGATGAATAATAATTCAAACTGTTTTAACTCTCAGTGGTGCCATAGTGTTTTGCAAATGACGTCAGGCTTAAGAAGTGGATACTGTAACAGTGTGTGGTTGTCTTGCATGTGGTAACTGTGTTGTCTATAGCTTAGTTTGCATAATGTTTGTGTCTGTCTTTTTGTATACACTCTTGTTTTTACACCGACTTTTACTGTGTGGGGCTACACTGCAGTAAGTCTACTTGTTATCACTGGTAACTAGTCGTGTGCATGGTTGGAAACTGTGAAGCTCTTTAAAATCACATGTAGCAATGCATTCTCTAATAGTCCAACAATTTCAGAATGTTTCCCACGGTAGTGATCTAAAAAAAATATCTAGTATATATTAAAATATATTATAAATAAAATATATTATATTATAAATTATATCATTAAAAGATTCAGAGAATACTGAGAATTTATTTACGCATGACTGAAAATCAAATCTGTCACATTGTTTTTGTGCTACTCAAATCAAATTCAAACAGACCACATATAAAAAACTAGTTCAACTACATGGGGTTTGCATACATTACTTTATGAGGACTCCCTTAACTCTTCATGGCACAAATTCACCAATGTGCTGGAAACATTCCTCTGAGATTTTGATCTCTATTGACATGACAACATCATGCACCTGCTGCAGATTTATCAGATGCACATCCATGATGCAAATCTCCCATGAGTTAAGCTTTGTGGGGGTTTTTTAACTGCTGGAAGCAGCCATCAATGGATGGGCACACTGTGGTCATAGATATAGTCAGCAACAATGCTCAGATTGCCTGTGGGGTTTAAAATCTTGTATATTGGGTATTAAGGAGTTCAAAGTGTGCCCAAAAAATATCCCATACAATATTACATCACCACCACCAGCCTGAACCATTAATACAAGATAGGATGGAATCTGAATGTCATAGCAGAAATTGAGACCAGTCAACATTTTTCCATTTTTTTGCCATCCAGTTTTGGTGAGCCTCAGTTTCATTCTTGTAGCTGACATCTAGCCGATCCACTTCAAAGTTTGATATATTGTGCATTCAGAGATGCTTTTCTGCATGCCTTGATTGTAACAAGTTTTTATTTGACTTACTGTTGCCCTTCTTTCCGTTTCTAATGCTTAGTTTCAACTTCAACAAATCACCTTGATATTATGACTAAATGCGCAGATGACAAGTTGAAAATATGCACCTAATTAAATGACCAGTGAGTGAAATTGTGTCTTGAGGGTGAAAACCCTGTTACCAGTTAATGAAACTCATAAAAACTGCATTTCTTGCATCAAGTTAACTGACTGACGGAGTTTGCCATACTAGCCTACTTGTGCACTTGTGGCCGTATACTGTAACGAGCCAAATGTCTCCCTCTAGTGGATATTTGTTATTAATGGCTTTACAACAACAACTTCTACAAATCATCAAAGACTATCAAAGATCATCAGCAACAAATATCAGTGAACATCTTTCATGGATCTTACTGACAAGAGTTCCTGATTAAAAGAACTGATTTCAAACTGAATTTCAGATAATTTCACAACTTTTCTTTTTTTTAATTTTACCATGAACTTCACAAAATAACTTGCAATCATCACCAGTCAAACCCCCAAACACTTGAAAATCTATGACATCTCCTTTATCGCAGTTACTTATTTAAGTTTAAATAGCTAAATCGATGGCCTCACATTGCTCAGAAATGAGAGCAAGAGCATCCGTCTGTTTCAAATATAATGTTTGACAGTGGTGGTGAGACAGTAAGTGGCCCCTCATGGAGAGAGAGATCTATATGAGGAAAACAGCAATCAGAAGGTCTAGTGGGAATCTTTCCTCTTTGGCCATGCTAGAATTTCTCAATCAATTTGTCTCTGCTCCCTTTGACCCAGATCAATAGCCATCTTTGGAGAAAAAAGAGATAAAAGAGAAGAGTGAGATCATTTCAACTCACAGGGGAAAATGTGTGTTTTGACAGTTGCCTTTTTTGCATATGGCAGTTGATTTTATTTTAAATATAAAACAAACCCAAAACTCATTTTCATTCTATTTCAGGGGATGTTCTTTAGCTGAAAATGTACAAACACATACAGTAAGCACATGCATGGCCGCAGACAAGGACATTTTCCTCCTCCTTTCTTTGCTTTGTCTCTTCCTTTTCCAAACAAGAGAACAAATCTATCGCCTCTGTGCTCTAATATATGTGCCTCTTTCAATAAAAGCAGATCATCATTACTTTACCTCATGATGAATATTTAATGATACACACGCCCTCAAAAATATGAAAAATGAAACCTGCAATAGAGGCAGAGACAGAGTGGGGTAAAAGGGAGGATACAAAGCGCTTAAGCCTTCTCGTCATTATGGTGGCCCCTGGTACTCAGGGCCACCAAGGAATCCCTTAATTCCTCCAGCATTATGCGCTTCAGACTCTTTCATGTCCTCCGTATGGGAGATGGCTGATGTGGATGGGGGGTAGTGGGGTCGCTGGAAAAATTCTAATATGTCTCTTGCTATGAAAAAATATGCACATACATTTAGCATTTAGATTCTCCAAGGGCAGAACAGAGGAGATGGGCACATGTCATGTATTGTGTGTCTGTGTGTGTTTGTCCTTATGTATATGCACACATGTTTGTGCGAGGAGGTCATCCTTAAATGGTCCAGTCTTTATGTGTCCCAACTTTGTGCCTCTTGCCTGTGGTTACCATAGTAATTTTAATGATTTGGCTCCTCAAACAGGAAGCAAGAAAGGTCATGTGTGCTCTCTAGCCCTGCTTAATATATACAGTGCTAAACTGAAAGGCAGGGTATTGGTTATACTGATGGAGTGGTTGACTCATTGTCAGAGGTTAACTGGTTCCCTGTCTGGCAGACTGAGTGACTGACTAGGTTTTTGAACCTTGTGCTGGCTGCCGGTTTGGTGGCTGTGTGGGAGCAAATTAAATGACTGGTAGACGTGCCGGCATGTTTGAGTGGCTAACCTGATGAGTGGCAGACTGACTGGATAGCTGACTGAGTAAAGGATTAGCTGACCGTCTGACTGACTTGTTCGTGGAATGACTGTCACTCTGGGCTGACTGACTGCTGAGATGCTTGTTTGCTTTTAGACCAACTGTCTGGCTAGACTGGTGGTTGATTGCCTCTCAAACTGTAAAACTGACTTGGTAGGTGGCTTGCTAATGACCAAACAAAACAGGAAAGGCAACAGCAAATGATCTGAGTAGTTACTAGTTATTACTTAAGTGCATTTAAAAAGGCAGGCTGAACACTGGTAATGATTTATAAACCGCAGCTGCATTATTTCTTTTTAATGATGGGTAAAATAATTAGGTTAACTTAAAAAAAAGAAGGATATATCCTTTCCTAAATGAGTTCCTGTTTATTCAGCAATGCCCAGTGGGATTTTTTGCCTTGTATCTGCAGAATACAGTACATACAATATAGTTGAATTATGCACTGTAAATGAATATTAATATTTTTTTTCAGTACAAAATGACTATTGAGCATCTTATATACTTTATTTTACTTTTACCTGTTATTTAAACAGCTGGTAAGCAATCTTTCATCATAAAATAAGAGTTACAATATACATTAGTCATTTTTCATCCTGCCAAATGTTACATTATAATCCAAATGCTTGATGAAATAACGCTTCATTTCCTACAGACCTGTTGGAGATTCTCCTTCTTGTTTTTAATCCACCTTTACGCTGACATAAAAAGAGCTTCTCTTTTCAAATTGTAATTAAATCCACACTCCATGGTGCACTACTGTGGCAGGATAATAGAATTCAGAGTGACTGCAATTAGTCGTAGGCAGAGAACTGGGACAGGCAATATTTCACTATAGTGGCCACAGGAGGGCACAGCAGGCTCATCTCTACTCTGCTGCTTTATTAAGATGGAAACGGCTCAAAAGGAGGAATGATCTGTATATCTTTCTCTTTTCTCCTTCTCTCCCTCTCATTCAGCATGTATCTCAAGCCTTTGTTGAAATCTCTCCTCAATTAGATGTGTTTATAATTAATTACACAATTTGGGATTGTTATTCAGAGATGCACACATGTCTGCACGCATATGTGCACACACACACACACACACACACACACGCGCGCGCACACACACACACACACACACACACACACACACACACACACACACACACACACACACACACACACACACACATTCACGGCTGAAGACTTCATTATCTGTGTAGCCTGCCTCTCAGACTCTCCACAGGCTTACTGGGCTCGTCTCATCAGGAGTCTTTAACCACTCACCACTTATTCAATAATGCTGTTTTCTTTCTTAGTGATCACGGATCATTAGAGCATCCAGTTTAATTGACTGCCCCGTGCTGCCATCAGTGCATGTGCATTGATGCTGTCACAAGAAGACACTTCATTAGAAAATTAATGTTTTCTTTATATATGTGGCCTTAAAACTGCATGCGTGCATAATCCAGAAAAGGTAGGGAACCGTATCATTCTGTTTATTTCAAAGCAAATAAAAAGACTGCAGCAGTGTTTCTGTACTCATTTGTAATCTCGATTGTAAGATATTATCATTTTATTGCTGCACATTTTTCCCTGGTTAAAAACCCCCAAAACAAAACGAACAAAAAAGACCATTGTTGTTGAAGACGGCAATTTTACTTAAATCTGCAAAAGCTTATAGAATAACTTTAGTTATGTTTACCCCACTTCCACAACTCGTTCCTTCTGTCACTGCATAATTATGATGGGATTCTCATCAAACTGTGACATTTTTTCATGACAGAATTTTAAGTAAGGGAATATGCAAAACATTATTATAACACTCCCTATTAAGTTGTTTGTGTCTGTTTATTTATTGAATTAAATATTAACAGCCTGCAACTAAAACTGATTAGCAGTTAATTGTCTCTCACAAGTGGTCTCAGAGATCTGCAGAATATAACACAGCCAAAAATACAAATAAAAAATAATAATATTAATAAAAAAAAGAGAGAAAAATAAGTGGTTATTGAAACAAGGTTATAATTTTCTGCACGGATCACTTCCTCATGTACATAGTTCATCGTTATTTCTACAAGAGATGGTCTTTATTGTTCATTTAATCAAGGGAATTTAGATATGAATAGTTTTAGTTTATATCACCCTTATGTGACCTGTCCATAGCACTTTTCACATATTATTATATTAACTTATTGTGCGCATTTGAACCTAGAGCAGTAAATATTAATTTCGTGATCTTTGCTACTGGCTGTTGCATTAAACACTACTAATATTCACTGTACAAAAAATGGATAGAGGTTATTCTCATTACAGTGCTTGCAAACTTCTACATGCGTGATGCTATACCTTTGATTTAACAGTCTGACAAGTCACCTTTCCCCTATATTCAGTATATATTGGGCATTTTACAAGGTAGCTGAGCTAATGATGGCCACGGGTTTAGTGGTGACAGCTATCTGTCTCAGAATGTGGGATGGACCTATTGTGCAGGTACTGCTGCACATCAAAAAACCATGCATACATTCATCATTATCAGACTGTCCTCATGAACTGTCATGCTAGGGGTTTTAAGGCCTAATCTAGGTAAGCAGGTTTTATTTATGGATATGAATAATGGAGCATCTATTAGAATATCCCTCATTCATGTATTGATGGAGATACACATTAATATTTTAAAATATTAGTGAGACCTGGCTTTACAAGTCTCCTGTCTATACCATTTAAAGTCCATTTTTACTGACGGGGTCAGCCTCGCTTCACTTTAAAATGGGAATTTGAATGGTCATGGTGACGAGGGCATTAGTGAAATCTGCCTTTAGATGACATCTGCTTTATGCCCAAAAGGCCCTCCTAATATTACTTTAGAGATTTAAATAGTAGCCCAGACACTTACTTTGCTTCTATTTAGAGAAATTCAACACATCAAAAGGGAAATATCTACTTAGACTAATGGTTTTAGTGGGTGTAGTATTTGTTTTCCAATCCAATTGTTAGCTGTGCAAATGTGGAGAGCAAATATTGTAATTTTGGGTTTGCATTACAGCAAACCTTTATAAAATTTTAACTTTTACTGTTAATATAACAACTATACAAGAATGACAGTACGTGTCATCGGGTCTACAAGCAGCAATCTTTCAGGCTATTATAGTTAGACTATTAAATTAAATGGGAAGAAAGGGATCACTTGTTACCCCCTAATCCAGTTCTTCCTTTTTCTTCTTCATTAATGTGGATGATTGCTGACAACAGGTGGTTCTTGTAAAGAAAATCTAAGTAGACCTCGTTAAAAAATATTAATGAAATATTTTATGGGGATCAATCCTCTTTGTTTTGAATTCGTCAAACAAAATTAAGCATCTGCATTAAGCAGTGACCCCAAAATGTATTGTGATTGAATCCGTGGAGGTTATTGAACAGCCAAATAGAGGATGTCGAAAGTCATGTCATTTTCTTGAGCTGGAGACACGCTGACAATTTAAAAAAAAGTCAAATAAATTCCACTTTTAAAACTCTGAAAACAGGTCTTTTAAATATGGCATGACATGCAGAGTGCATTCCTGTGCTGTCGCTGATGTACATGCTGTTCCTATACCTAAAATATATGTTTGTTTGCCTCCCCCACGCCCCCTTTTTTTGTTGGGCCTGCATGCCCATGATTACAAGTAGGGAATGTGTGGTTGCAAGCCTATATTTGTGTGTGTGCTTGTGTTTTTATGCCTTTGTGCATGTGTATATGCCTCTTTTATGTGTGTGAGAGATGGCAGCTGCTGTCACCTAGTGGGGCTGACAGTAGTTAAAGACAGTAAAGCTGTATGTGTAACAGGCCTGCTGTCACTTCCTTCCCTGTGTTGTTTTACTTCTTTCTAATGGGCTTTATTTCATTGTCAGCTGGCAGTCTACCTCCACCTCCTTTTCCTCTTTCTTTTCCTTCCTCTTTCCCCTCCTCCCTCATTTTCTCTCTCTTGACACATTACAGGCTGCCTTTGGAGAACAGCAGAGGGCCAGAGACCCCCTGCCAGCCATAATAATGTGGTAGAACAAGCCGACAGGTAGATAGCGTGTGGGTGTGCGCATTGATGTGTGTGCACATACACATTTGTTTAAGTTTGCGAGTTCACAGGCATGCACGTGTGCGTCGATGTGTGTGTCCATTCTTGCCGTCGCGCACATGCCATGCATACGTCTTCCTTGGTGTGGCTTTTTCCTGTGTCCTGGAAAACCTATCAAAGTCCTCCCATTAAAAAGCCTTCTGTGGCACATTATTAGCCTCTTTTACAAGGGCAATCTCTCTAAGCCTAAGCTAAAGGGGAAGGAGAGAGGAGGAGGGCTGGGCATCGGAGTGGTGGGGGAGATTCCTGTCAGCTCAGAGAACATTAGCTGTCCCAGAGTGCTTGTAGCCGCAGCAGGTGTGCTGACCCACCATCAACCCCCTGCATCCCTCACACTCTTTCTCTCTCTCGCACCCACACACACCCACACGCACAGACTCACATTTCAGCTTGGGCAGCACAAAGAAACACAAAATGTCTCACTGTATACCGTATAACGGACCTATATGGAAATGGTTGTACACACACAAACACATACACACAAACTAATACCGCCTTTGAGAAAAAATAACTCTTGTAATCAACTGAAAGGAACTGAAGTTGTTGTTTTCATCAGGGAGCCTAATATCATTAAAACCAAGGAGCAGCTTACTCATGAATGTCTGGACGGAGCTCATGTTTGTGAACAAACAAATAATAATCTTAATAATAACCTTAACTGGTTTTAAGTCACTTTTAGAAAAGAAAAATGGGAAGAAAAAATAATTAAGAAAAGAATTCTCTATAAGTTTTCTCTGCTTCTGCCTGTCAATATGTACGTACATGTATGATTATTTTTACTTACATGTAATCTTTTGGATCTAATTGCCCAATGACAAGTTCCTTCAAGCGAGGTGTCTTCATCATTAAGCCCTTTCTGAAATCTTTAAGCGTCTGAGATCTAGATTGTAAAATCCTTTTTTACAACATGGGCTTTGTAATAACTTTAAGACCCCCCCTCACAAAATAAAGAAGTACACAAAGAATTTCCCATATCAATGAAATATTTGTTGGCTCCTGTATTCATATTCACCGCACTTAGCACAGCTCATATTTACCACATTTCTTTACCAGTTTCCTCATTTGACCACTTCATTTGCTTTGTAAAACATCTATAGTCAAAATATCCAGAATAGAAGAGAGTCTGGCATTTTTATTCAAAATTCCATTTGTGTAGCTTTTTAAGTCATTTTATTCACGGCACTTTATTTGCTTTTGCTGTCTGCAACCACTAGCCAATTCTGTAGGAAAGCGATGGGTGGGGTTGGTTGGATGTAGACAGATGAGGAGGTGGGGGGTGAGAGATGGATGTAAATGTGGAATAATGTAGCAGGAGTGAATTTGCATGGTCAAGTGTCAAAAAAATGAAGTCTTCCCCTGAGCCTTGTCAGGAAAAATAACATAAGTGGCGCGCTCCACCACTGGCACGCCATTAGTGGTTAGTTCTGCCTGTCATCAGTCACTGAAGAAGAAGAAATGGTCGTCATTATCTCCAAAAGATGGACTGGGAAAAGATGGATACACCCCCCTCTCTTTCACAGAGCGTGTGTGTGTGTGTGCGTACACGGTGTATGAATGTGCACTCTCACACACAAGCCCATATAAAACACATAAAACTAGCAAAAGCAGGTTCACCTGAATGCTTGAGAGTCGGTTTCGAAGTAGGGTTTTCAACACATTAACCTCAGATAAAACAAAAATATGGATACAGTACACTGACATACCCACAGAGAAGTATACGCACGTAAGGTGTAGTTTTACACACAGACATCGAAAATATAGATTAAAGTAGAAAATAATCAGATAATGAGTGAAATCAAATAATTGTGTATTACATCACTTTAAAAAAATTATAGATGATCATAACAAAAGACAACACACACAATAAAAATAAGTGTAAAACTTAACAAAAAGAATAAAATAACAAACAAATGATACACATAATTATTTGCACAAGTAAACAAAAGTACACATAATAGACACAAAGCTTTCCATAATAAGGAACTTTCTCCAATCCTCAAGCACACAAGTAAAAGTGTTTTTGTCCTAAAAGAGTCCTGCAAGAGGACCTGAGTGAGCACGCTACGACTTTCACAAGCCGAAAAGAAAGACGAGGTAGAAAAGTGTTCTTGTAGGTGTCGCTTGCACATATTGTACTTGGTGGGTTACTTTGCCAGGAGTGATGAAGCTGAGGAAACACCATGTTTACTGTGCCCAGGATGCAGTGAAATGTGCCCTACGTGTACAAAAGACCAGTTCATTTTTAGGCATCAAATGCTCTTTATTGCCACGTACAGCCACATTCACAATCTACAAACAAAGACAGACAGGTAGAAAAATGCACAGTCCAAGATACATGAAGCCAGCTGCAACTCAAAGAGCCAGAGCCTGATTATTTGTCACTCGTAGTAATGCTGTTTGCAACTCAAGATATTAATGTTTATTTTGAAATAATGGGCTTGCTTCCAGCTTTAAAATGTGTATTAATTTGCTACAACACCACATCCTTACAGGTGACAAACAACAGACTCAGAATATAATTAAATATACTGCTAACAGAGACAGAGGAAAGGATGGTAGATAAGGATTAAGTACAAATGTGAATTAGAAGACTCATACATACCTTTGATATGCAAACACACATGCACACTCATTATCGTTCCGTTCACTGCAGGAAAGAGGCTCTGGCAAGCAATTATATAATAAGCTTAAGGACCATAAAATCTCCAGCAGCAAGGACAATTAGCCATTACATCCCTCGGTACTGATAGCCACACACTGGCTTTTGATGATAAAAAAAATCTCTTACTGTTACATTGTCTAGACACCATGTTGAATTGTTTTAACAAGCATAGACAATTCAGTTATTCTTATTTGATTATTTATTTGTTTTTTTCTTTTCTTTTTTTTTAAAACAGGAGGCGCTATCTCTGCATTTGCATATTGTTACAATCGCTGGCATCGTTTCTGATAAATCTAAGACGAGTTTACTTTGTTATGCAGCAGTTTGGTGCCATCGCTTTAATTTGTCCTTGAAAATATTGCTCTTGACATTCAAGAATGCAATTTCCATGTGGCAATGAGACAGGGTGGGTAACAATAGAAGAAAACTGAATACAGGTATGTATTGAGGAGAAGTCCATGAATTTTAAGACAGGGAATATATTGAGGAGCCTGGCACCAGACAATGAGAGAGAGATAGAAAGTGAGAGAGAGGCAGAGAGAGAACAACCGAGCAAGAGATCAGCATGGCAGCTAATGTAATGAATAATATCTCAAGTGTAAATCCAGCCAATTGAACCCTGGGCTGCCTTCTCCCTCTAGCTAGGCTAAATGAGTTTCCATGGGAATGTGGATGAAAGGAGCGCAGACGTCTAGGTCAGGCATATTGGAGAGGAAGAGGCAGAAAAGGGCTAGGAGTATGAAATAGAGTCCTCGGGGTCTGGTTTGGAGAGATTTGCACTTGTGCTAAGCCACTTCAGATGTGAGTGGAGGGTCTAACAGCCTTAGACTTGAGCATCAAGGTATGTGTGTAGGTCTGTTGTTGAGCTGTGTAAGCACTGAGGGCAGAATGTGCCCCAGAAGGGGGGAGAAATTTTCATACAAGTTATGCCTTCTCTGTGTTCAATTCAACATACTGTCAGTGAATGGCAGCCGCAGTGCTGAGCACAGAATACGGTTGCTGTCAAATCGAGAAAGCGATACAAACCTCTTTGCATATACAATGCAGACAGAAAAGCACCATCACAGATGTTATACCACACCATAAAAAAGGTTTGAGATCTTCCCCTCACATTGCTTCTCTCTAAATGTTGTCCCCCATACTTGCTTTAATTGAAAACACACGCCATTCCCCCTACTAGGAACCTGTCTGGCGTACTTAAGAAGCTGCATTGACCAAGTTCAAAGTGACACATCTAGGACATGTGAGCTGCACATTACCTTGACACAGTTGGGCTGTAGAAATTAGCTGCTGTCTGAATTATTAAAATAACAAGGGACATTTCATGTGATTGGGCAGGGAGACATACCCCTACCCCCCCCGCCCTCCCCTCCCCGTAATTGTCCACTTTAACGAGTTTCTTTGAGATTTCAGCATCAGTCAATGTAAAGTACTGGTTTGCAGATTTCTCCACTCCCATTAGGGAAAAGGAACGAGCCAAGGCTGTCCACTGAGCCCACCTCATTTATTATAATGACCTGCCATGCCCAGACATGAACATGTTAAAGTTATAAGAGAGAGGGACATGACAGGTGCACACAACCTTGTCAGATCTGTGTTTGTCTAGTTAGAGCATAAAGATCCTCTACTCTAAAAAGACAGACAGGTGGATGGATTGCTGGTATGTGTTTCACTGTACAGAGAAGGAAAAGGCTGACTAATTGTGTTTTCTAGTAATGCAAAATGTGGGCATGCATGGGTATGCATGGATACATGTAGGTAAGATCTTTCTTTAAGGATCTGAAACATTTATTTACAATGCAAGTACATATACGATGTTGACAGTATTTATCAATAAGCAAATAAATGTGAATGAGGTTCATCATTTAGATTCATCTATATCTGACGAATAGAAAACAGAGGTCATCTGAATCTGTTTTATTATTTTACCATTTTTGTGAAAAAGGCATCGCCACCACTGTTGGCTTACTTTTCAATTTTTAAACATTTTTAAGCACACATTTAACAAAATCAAGCATCATCCACAAATCATAACAAAGTCCATTGCAAACCAGTATGATAACCCAGTTATCAGATGTGTAGGGCAAACTGTTATCATGTAAAGATAGCAGTGCTATAAAGATGAGAATACTTGAGCTGTTAACAAGCCTCATACAAGGACAGAATGCCCAGGCGTTTAATGAGTCAAAACAAACAGTTCTCTAATCCCTTTAAGATCCAAGTAAAGAAACTGTAGGTCTTCTAAGTCTGCACAATGAAGCGATGCCTTTACATTCATCTTTGGTCTTGCGCTACTGTTCTCTGTTAGGTCCTTAATGCCATGCAAAAGACACACACGAGTACAGGAACACTCTGAGTTTCCTTTTTACACTCACAGAACTAACATCCAAACTGGACTCTATAATCCTTTGCCATTCTTTTAATCATCTGACACCCAGAGAGGGCAGTATCTATTTTCATCTTGTCCTGATAGGATCTCTTTAGGATTTAAAGAGAGGCCTAACTTGCAGTGCCCAGCAGCTCAGCTGTGATCTGGGGCTTTGGGGAGTTCTCATTAGGCGTTAGCGGCCCCCAGATCGAAGAAACCCAGTTCTGGCTAGTGGATTTTTTAATCCTCCTATGGCCTGTGTTGGGAGATGGAGTTATTTAGAGCCCTTTGATTAGCCTCACAACTGCACTTTGATTAAGAGGACTTTTAAAGATCAAGCTGCTGTGGTGTGATTTGGAATTGGTGGATGTGTGTAGAGGTGGCAGTTTATTTATGCTGTCTGCGAGTAGGAAAATGTACATGAGTTATTACGTGTATTACAATCATAAACCAAAAACTTTTTGGCATATGTATTGTATAAGTGAAGGCTTGAGTGTCTTTATTTCTGTATTCTATGTAACTATATAGTGAGAATGTGTCTATGGTTGAGAGGAAGTAGGAACTCACTCCTTTGGATCTGAAGTGATGTGCGATGCAGCCCAAAACATTTGTACTCAAGTTTTTGTTGAATGAAATTCTGGTATTTTACTTGAATGTTACTCAACACTAATGATCTTAGTCACAGATAAAAGGTATATTGTAAAAGTATGGTCACTTCTACCCTCCAATTCCAAGTTTGAGGCTTCAAAATTCAGCGCTTATCCTAGCTGTAATAGCTTGAGAGGCATGCTATGTTCTGGGCAGATTACCAAAAATGTTCAGATAAAATGTAAAGCTATGTGATCTGCAGAAAATTTGAACCTCTCTAGACTTCATAACAGAAGATGTTTGCGTTAAATGGTCAAACTATTTTGCTTTAATTTATTTTTTCTGGGTGTTTTGAGGCACTTCAGCAAACACTGCATAATTAAAAAGCAGTTATGGAATGTATTTATGTTTTTACAAGCGAAATTTAAGTGCAAAATGTCCATCTGTACAACAGTGTCAGCGTGGTCACAGTCACTAAGCATTAATAAAAAACAAATCATAAACAAGGAACAGATTTTTGTGGGGAACTGAAGGGAATACAGTCTGTCTTAAAAACACCTCTGAATCATAAATCATATTCACTGCCTTGGCAGGGCGGAAAGTCAAAAGACACTTTGGTTTGTAGTGCAGAGATGTCACTATTGCAGAGATATGAGGCTAAGTAGTGAGCAGCCCCTGCCACCATAGCTTTGATTCCAGGGCTAAGTATGTACAGACATCTAAGGTGTTGACACTTCGCCCTCTAAGCCCTATTTCTTTTCCCTGGGATCAGTGAGGCTCACTGATAGCAGATTATCTCTGCGGCATTTTGCGGCCCAGTTGGCACCCTCATTTGTTATCTACTCACAGATACACTGAGGTATAGTCTGTGTAGGTAGAGGAAAATGTCAGAATAAAACATCTTGGACATATTCACTTCTTCTCTTTATTATTATATGTGATGCCTGGGTGTCTGTGAAGTAATAAAGGCCAACAAAACCACCATCTGTACTTAGATGGAACAGCCACAGAAATAGTAGCAGTAGCCTGTCAGGTGCTAGTACCGGCTTCATATTTTAATGCAGGCCAGCAAGGTAAATGTGCAGCGATGAAAACAATGCTATTACAAATACAGTGATATTTTATTCACTTAAGTTGATATTGATATAAGTAACTTATGACATACTGTAACTACCTGTTATGTGTAGTTGATGCAGATTAGGTTATATATGTAATGATCTGAGTATCTCAGTATGATCTTGTCATGGTCCTGGGTCGAGCGACCCAGTGTTTGAGTTTATGTATCTTTTGTATTTATTTGTGCCTTAGCTTAGTTCACCTAGTTAATTTCTAGATTACTGTGTAGTCCTGTTTCTTAGTTGTTTATGTCATCTCCCCCTGTACTAAGTCTCCCTGGGTCATGCGTCATGTCTGTGTGGTTATGTTTGGTTCATGTCTAGTCTCCATGTTTCCTGTTTTACTTTGAAAGTCTGTATTCAATGTCAGTGTATTTAGTTTCACCTGTCCTGTCGTTAGGTTCATGTGTGTCAGCTGTGCTCCCATGTGTGGCCACTTCCCCTGATCATCCCTCATGTGTATTTAGTCTCTGTGTTTCATGTAGTCTGTGTCGCGTCGTCTGTGTTCCCACCCTCCGTGTTTCCATGCCCAGTCTTTTGTATTCCCAGCCATAGCCTTACCATAGTTTGTTCCCAGTTTAGGTTTCTGTTTAGTTACTGCTCTTGTGCTGCCCTCATTCTTGTTTGTTTCTTTTATGATCATCAGCCACAATAAAAGGCTCGCTTTTGTTTAAGTTCACTCCCGTATCCTCACTTGTGTCTGCACCTGAGTCCTCCACACACTCTCCACACGGTCTGCCATAGCGGACCGTGACAGATCTAGCAGACCACACTGAACACAAGTGTCACAACAATTGCACATTTCTCTCTGAGGTGTAGTAAAATGAGCAAAAAGGAGGTACCATTTCATGTCAAATGAAAATTGCCATTAGATAAACAGACAATGAGGCAACAAACTGTTAAAAGAAGATTCATTAATGCTGAGACCCTCTTTGATCCAGGCCCTTTTGTGTGCTCAAATTGCAAGGATTTTGATAAACTTCTTCTATTTAGTATTTAAAGTTCTCTGATCAATTTGATAAGTCTAAATTATTTACGTGGAACATGTGATCACCACTGTTATTTCTCCAAATCAGAATTGCAAGCTCTGAAGCTATAAACCTGCTAAGAAATAAGACTTTTTATATGCTACATTTGATGAGTCACCTCTCCCTCCTGGTTTAAAAGTGTTAAAAGATTTGCAAAATCAACTTTTTTGAAAACATTCAGGTAAAACTGTGCTGAACTTGGTGCAGTCTTGCTATTGTGAAAATGAAAGTGATCCACAAAGTTGGTTATAAAAATAATCAAGCTGATCAAAAACATGATTTTGACTTACATATTTGTTACACTTATTTACTTAAACTTACTGTTTTTGTACTGTTGATTGTAGTTTCTCTCTCTCTTTCTCTTTTAAGTTTTAAGAGCCTGAGTGTTTGTTTTGTTTGTTTTTTTAGTTTGAGGGCTTGTAACTTGGAAAATATGAATGAATTTCTGAAGAACTGACGTAATATTTTCAGTGTTGTTTTTTTTTCAAGAGGAGCATTTTGATTTTATTTGCCAATTTTTTCCCCGATACAGTCATTTTAGCTCTGTTTCTGTTACTGCTTTGATGTAGCCACCAAAATTTAAATCATCATCAGTGAGTATGCTAAGGTTCTAGACATAAGGAGGAAGCACTAAAGGAAAACACTGTTTGTTTTCCTTCAGTGACAGAAGTAATTATTTGTTATCTATTTTTTGATTAAGGATGTTTTGTGGCACTCTGTTGCTTACATTCTGAAAGCATAGAAATGATATGAAATCATAGTAATTTAGGAAGGCTAATTAGGTATCAGCTGTATAACCAAAAAGCTTCCTACACTTGGAGAATACAATTAAACACGCATGGGTTAAAGGTTACAGTACCAAGAATCGATCCTTGTGGGACTCCTAGTTAATGTTAGTAATGATAAAATGTACCCACTCCATAGACACTGTAATGTTACAGTGTCTAATGATTACTACATTTGCTATTCAAAAGACTGCATATCCAATCTACTATGCCTACTGTTACCTGTCAAGGATGGGATCCACTATGTGAGACATTTCGAAAGGACTTAGTACCATGACTCTGATGAAATGCACCTGTCCTCAGGAGTTAGCTTCTACTACAACAACCATATATCAAGTGCACTCAAACACATGATACCACTTTACTATGTCTGAACATTTTGTAACCTTTGATTTTGTCAGTCTCTGGAGTTTGTACTCTATATTTTTCACAACTTCCTCTGTGAAGGATGAACACCATGTTTGTACACTGGTAAAGTTAGTCTAAGATGAGAAACATGTCAGACCCAATTAAAAGGCACCGAACATGTCGCCTGACACAAAGTGACAGAATTGAGATTCAGTAAACAAAAATAAGAGCATCCAAACATCCCAAAGTAGTTCAGGCTAAATGTGAGTGTGTGTGTGGGCATGCGTGTGTGTGTGTGTGTGTTTGCTCTCTTCGATGTGTCCTCTTGCTCCTGTTACTTTCATATTGGTTGACTCTCTGGAGGTCTGACGAGCCTTTGATACTAGAAGGGCACAAAATAATATCTTCCCTTTGAAAAACAATTTCAGGGAGAGGGGATCAGTATAAATAGGCCTTTTCATGTGCACCAGGGGCCGATGTGAAACTGATGGGGAGTTTGTGATAGGCTTTTTTAAATGGCAATGCAAAATTGATGAGTGGTGGGGCCTGGGCTGTTGTCGCATGGATGGAGATGTGACTGCATAAGGACATCAAGGCCTGAAAAACACACAGACATGCACATGCACACACACACACACACACACACACACACACACACACACACACACACACACACACACACACACACACACACATTTTCATATCTTAGTGAGGACCTCTAATTGACATTATGCTCTCCCTAGCCGTTTACCCTAACCCTAACCATCAAAAATGAATTGTAATCCTGACACTAAAACCACATTTTGAGCCTCAAAAATGCCTTCAAACTCGTGGGGACGGGAATTTTGTCCCCATAAGTGACTGTCTGTCCTCACAAAGATGTCTAAACATGTACACACACACACACACACACACACACACACACACACACACACACACACACACACACACACTATATCTATACAGATGGGTGAAAATGTGGCCAGGACACAAGAACACAAAAAATGTGCAAGTATACACACAACCACACATAGATGAGGGCAAACACGCACTCTCTATTGGCTTTACACTTACACTCCAGTCAGGGCTTAGGGCTTAATCGAGATATAGAGTGCTCTAGAGGAGAAGAGAAGATGGCCTGACCAGCCGTCTCCCTTTCTCTCTCCACTTCATCCCTCCATCTTTCCTTCTACAAGAGCCTATCCCTGCTATCTCTTATCTCCACACAACTGCAGACTGTGCCGCTCTCCACCTTGTCCCCTCCCCATCCACCATCACCACCACCACCTCTTCCAATCTTGATGGATATTGGGGAATGTAAGAAGAGTTTCCAGATAAAGCTGTCTAATGAACATACAGGAACTTTAGTAAGTTAAGCATCAAAACATCGAAGGCTGTTTGAACTTTGACTCCCCCTGCATTAGCGCAGAGTCCTTATCAGGCTTCTCGAGTGGAGAGATTAGCCACTTCCTAATGAAGTGGTGAAATCGTAAAGGTCTTACTCCAAGGCAGAGTGGATTGCTTCCAACATTTTTCACTCTGTTATCTCCCATACCCAGATTGCCATTGCAAAAAAGGGTAAGGTAAAGTTCCTCCCGCTTCCTCCCCCTTCTTGAGATTCAGGTCACACGTAGAAAATATGACATCAGATCATGCACAAACCAACCAAAAGTAAACAATTTCATCACATATGGAAACAGGGAAAATAACTATATATATATGTGTGTGTGTGTCTGTATTGTTCTATACTGTATGTTTAGCGGTTAAATTTCTATTTAAATATTGGATTGCTATTGGTGTATTAGTCAAAGCAGACTTCTTTTACTTTTTGACCCTAAGCAGTTGTTAGGAGCAGAGATACACTATCTAAATGATCCCTTGTGTTTTAGTCAATCAGGGGCTGCAGACGACTCATAAATCTTACATGCCTCCTTTTCTGTACCCTGTGAGGTCAGACACACATTGCATATTCAAAACCTGCATTAAGACACCCACATTTTTCTCAATATTGCATGTTCATTTTGCAGTTCCAATCAAAACACGCATACTTTTCATTAACCATCATATTATCATACAAATAGATGAGATTGTGATATATGCAAATGAACAGAATATGGAGTGATGATCTGTCTGCATAATGAATGTGGTCTTTGTTTTACGGCCATCAGGTTTACCATTGCTTACATCTGTATTACTGCTTGATGGACAAGTGGATGTGATGATGATATTTTTGACTGACTTGAATGCCTTATTAATATTAGTGGTGGTGGGGTGGGGTTGCATGCTGTTTTAACCTTAATCAAGAAAAGCAGTCGGATACTTTTTTACATGAGCTTAGAATTAATGCAATAAAAAAACAACTATATTCTGCACATTGCTAAACCTTGAATGGGTTATCTTGTTTACCCTTTAAAATACTGTTTACATCATATGCTGTGTTTAATCATCCTGACAGACAGGGAACTTTCAACTTTTCTCAGTTGAAGAACAGAATAATTACTGTCTATATCGATCAAATCTAGTTATATTCCAGCAAATGATAGCAAAAAGCAAGCATGTAGAGTAAGAAACCTTTCTAATGTACTCTTGCACTTATTCTTACATTTTGGGTATAATGCATATTCCGGTTGATGCATTATTCACAAATTAAGAGCCAGAAATTTCACTTTCACCTTAAAATCAAGCTTCCCAAATAGACAGGGGAGTGAGAGGACAAGAAGTGTTGTCAGTTCTGGCCGGTGTACAGTACAACATGCGTCTCAATCCCTGTAATAGCACTCCTTATTCTGACACATGTTAATAATTGATCGTTAAGTGATAAGGCTCACTCAAGCATGAGAAATAGCCGAGGCCTAGAAATAAATATGAAAACCCATCACAGTATAATTTATAAGGTTATGTTCGATCAGTGTAGGCGTCTCTCAGGGTGCTGTTTTATTCATTACATAGCCTAATATGCTGTGTACTTCCTCCTTTTGAGTGTGTCATTAATGGTCTCTTTTTTAATGGTTCGTTTCAGAGACGATGGTTGACCACGCGATTGGTATTGTAAATATGAAGATTGTTCAAGTCAAATTATTAACATTTTTGTACACTTAACTTCAGATAAAAAAAAACGTATTTGTTTTAACTGATGCAAGCCTGCCTCATTGTATATAGTCTTAATTATCTGTGCAATATGTCTTCACTTATGCTACTTAAATGCACTGCAAAGACTCGCTGCCTTTTAACCAAACATCCTGTTTGCATAGGTCATGGAATGGCAAGACTTTATTTCCCCCAAAGACACAGCACTTATCACTACTTATCATGCCAATCCTCAAGAGGGCTTCTAAGTTTGATTTGTATCCAATATCAAGAGGTGAACTCCTAATGAGATTTTTATGCACTTTTCCTTCTAACTTCATTAGGTTTTTATGAGTGAGGGCGGGTGGGGAGGCTCCTCGTGAAATCCCCACATGCATCAAAGTGCAAAGGACGGAGGGCTAGGATGGCGTTACGGAGGGATAGATGTGCAAGAGAGAAAACTGGAATTTTTCGTGGCAGGAGAGAAGCTCTCTCTAGAGACTCGAAGATAGCCCTATGAGAGGCTCCCATCAGGCAGAAGCTGAGGAGCCTTAAGTGTTTTATACGAATTCAATACGGCGGTTAAAAATACCAGAGGGAATATCACATTCATATCTCTGTCGCTCGCCTCACTTAATACTGGGATGGTTGGCTGGTAGGATGGAAAGGAGAGGGGAAGAACAGGGAGGAGAAGGGGTTCATCTAGCCCTCTCTCAGCCTCTGCTGAGGACATGACAGTTAATTCTTGATCTAGCAGTCAGCAGCTATCGGCTAACTCCTTTCTACACAGGCTCTTTGTGTAATGAAAACATGGCATCAAAAGCAATTACATTAAGAGCAGTTTAAGCCAGTAACAGAGATGATATAGCTATTTTGCACAGCAGTTAGCTTAATTGTAACATCCATCATCACAAGTGGATTTGTTTTACTTTAGCAGCTACTTTCCCGTTCACCTTAAATGTGTCAAAAGTTACATTGCTTGGGAGAGACAGTGCATCGCAAAGAGCAAAGAAAAACTCTGTGGAGTAATGTGCCCCTCTGTTTTTGATGAGTTATCTATATAATAGGGACGATATCGTAAAGTCATAATTCTTTCCAGTCACTGTATAAAGCATGAACGATGAAAGATGAATACACGTATACTGACTGTTAGTGATGCTTTTTTTTAATAAAGAGAATGAAGTGCACAGTTAAGTGAGGCTAGAAGCTGGGAGGCCAGAGGAGCACATGGTTTTTCTTCCTTGTGACACAACGTAAACTAAAAGATCCTGAGTCAATATCTCCAAATAGTTACCGTCAGTGCCTACAACTCATTTGGGGATTATGCTGGCTTTCAGATAATATTGCATTACAATGAAAAAGAAGAGGAAACTGTCAAATAATAAAGTAGGACCACTGGCTTTGCATTACCCTAATGATTGTTTTTAAACTTGTCTTTACCATGAAAACGTAACCTTTTGACAATAAAGCATTGCTACGTATTCAAATCATTAACATAATTTGTTAGTCATTAATAACAAATACATACAAGATAACTTGCCTAATTTATCCCTGGATACTTATGTCAGTAAAGCCACACAAGTCTGTTATATGTTTGTCAAGTAAAAGTTTCTTATTTTCAACTTTAGAAATCAGCTTTTCCTTTTATTTCCATAAAATACGTATCATTTCAATATTGACTGTATGAAAAGTCATAAAACACTTCATATGCTCTGGTGTAAATAACAGTGCTGTGTGAATAGGAGAGACCGGCATTTCTCCTGCTGTACTAAGTGTCCATTTGTTCTACGTGCAGATTTGTGTTTATGTGTGCGTATTTATTCGTGAATTCACAATGGTCAGAGATTGCCTGGGATGCCTCGCTTTTCTTTTGTTTAACTTCCTTTGTGGTGATTACACAAACAGAAAAGTAATCGGTCTGCAAGCATTATGCCATTGTTTGGCTTTATCAATTAAATTAACCACCATTTCAAATCCTCCCATTGTGCACACAGAGTGACTCTTATCAGCTACTGTATCATGGCAGTGAGGAGAAAATGAGCATCCCCTTCTCTTCTTCAGCAATCTAATCATGAACAATGCAAAAGACACTCTGCATTTCTTTTGCTTTCTTCCACTCACTGTCTTCTTTTCTTCAAGCCTGTGCACACAACCATGCCTTTTTCGTGCCCCTGACTCTTCCCCTCCTTCTTCTCCTCTTTAGCTGCTCTTGGCTGCTCTTCAGTCTCACTTAAACCCATTAGCTCGATTACTGAAATTATTTTCCTCCCCGGTCTTTGTGCGCAGGGAGTGAATTTCACAGTTATCAGAAGCTGTGGAGAATAGGGAAGAATAGCTGTGAGTCACTGCAGTGTGTTTGCATGTGTGTGTGCATGGATGTGTGCGTACAAGTGTGTTTCATCTGTGTGCATTAGACTCCTTGGCTGCTCATGGTTGCTTCTTAATTAATGCTCCTTTGTCCTGCAGCAGTTATAAGAAGAGAGCGAGAGCGAGAGAGAAGTGGGATGAAGGAGTCGTGTGCATTGACCTCATTGTGCCATTTGAGGGCAGTGCAGTCTCAAGGTTTTGGGTAAACACACGTGCCTGGCGCATGTTTTGGGCAGGTTTAACAAAGAGAACGATGTAAAAGTTTTGCCTTACCTTCTTCTGTAGAATCTATAGTATTAAAAGGAGGTTTGTTAAAGAAAAAGGGACGGTAACAGCCTCTAAATTGGAATTTAGAGGCTGATGTACTTTTTCTGTACCACAGTGTCTGAACAGCAGGTTTGTGTTATTGTTTGTATGAACTAATCAATTAGTTACTCTGTTTGTTTTTCTGCAGGGGATAAAAGCAAACCCTTATTTAAATGCTTTCAGTAGTGTAAATCACCAGCCATATATGCACACAATGTATGGTTGATAGGCACACTTGATGTGGAATTGTTTACAGTTAATTTACAATTTACAGTATTTATTTTATTTTGATGTCATATTAAAGGAGTAGTATCAAATTAATTAAATGATATAACAAAATATAATCAGGGAAAGTAGAGTGTAGAAAAATGTAGAAGAATGTATGGATTTCTATCAAAAAACATTTAGCTAACACTAATTTCCATTTCTTTTAGTAATGTCTTACATACTTATTACATACTTAGATAAAGTGAATTTACTTCAAATCTTGAGAATATTTCTTTAATATTTTTGTAATTATTACAAATTAAATATCAAATTTTATATTCATTAGAAATATATCATTTTTTATATGGTATTAAAACATTAAAAATATCTTTTGTATATGTGCAACTCCAACTGCAGGCTGTCCTAAAAACAAATATTATTCTTGGCTTGATTGCCTGTTATATTTAACATTGTGTGTACGGTTTCCTCAAAGGGATTTCCAAGGATGTAATTTATTGGGATATTGTGCGCACATGTGGAGAGTGGGTACATTTTATCATTACAAGATGTTCTTTATTTTAAATTACCCTCAATTAAGGAAAACCTTCTGACTCTGTGAGGCCGCACATTCAAACTCTATCTTTCTCTTTATATCCGTGCCTCCTTGGCCTAGGCACTCGCTTGCTTGCTCTGCGTGAAACAAAGGCAAATAGGCTTGACGGGTAAAAGAGGAGCGTGCACCAACATCAAACATAATGACAGGACGGCCTTCAAAATAACTAGGTATATAGCATTTTGAAGAACTTTTATAACTGCACTCATATACAGTATGTGTGTGTCAGCTCCTGCTCTCACAAAGGACCATTTTTTGCTGTGGCAACCTGCACATGCGGAAGCGTCTTGATAATAGTTATTTTCATTTCATGGAACCGCGCTTATGCTCTTTTGTGAATAAAGAGATGACAGTGTTGCCACTCTAAGTGGTGTTTTGGTACCCACTAAAAGAATCAGTGGTTCTGCGGAAAAAGCCATTGCACCGAGTTTAAAGTTTTTTACATGGTAACTGCCCCGCTGCTGCACCACAGTGCACACGTGTTTGAAAAACTGGAAGATGGTTTATGTGCTGTCTTATATTAAATACAGTTTTTACTGCAGTTACATTCTCGCCATTAAAATTAAATGTACATAACAATAGCACATAATGCGTACCCTGCAAATGATTTATCGGGTAGCGTCTTGAAGCGCATGTGGAGTATTTGGGGGTTTACTGGAAGAAATCCTGAAACACATGAAAATAAACACACATTGCAAGCCAAAGAATGAGGAAGAGTGACTGTAATACACAGAAACACATACACACACAATATACTGCTTGTTTGATTGTACAGCACTATATGATTGATAATGTGATCTAGCGATCCCTCCTGAGTAGCAGCGCAGTGCAGGGCTCAACAGCAGCAAAGGCTCCATGCTTACTCGACCATAACCCTGCTCTCACTGGGACCTTATATGTGTGTGAAGAAGTGTGTGTGTGCATTTCCATGAGAGGCAGTTGCTCATAATATTGCATTTTGTGGAAATCTGACTACACATTATACTGGTACAATATCTCTAAAAACTGTAATTTTTCTAAGGCCCTTTAATTTCAAACCTACATAATTTAATGAACGGCTTTTAAGCCATTTCCCTGTCACTGCTATTATCCACCTTAAACCTCTGCCCTACACCGAGTGTGTATGTGTGTGTATGTGCATGTGTAAGTGTGTAAGAGACAGAAAAAGACCACTAATTCCAGGCACCTCCTTGTCATTGTTCTGTTTTTAATACCACCTCCCTCCTTCTTCTCCACCTTTCCCTCCCTCCCCACCAATCTTTCTCCTTTCTCCTTCCTGCTGCTTGTTTCCTGTGACAGGGGAAGTGGCAGCTCCTGGTGACCCTTGAACTCTTGCTGGTCACTTAAGCAGGTACATGGGACGTTGAGGGCTTTGTTGGAGGACGACAAGGACTCTGAGAGACCAAGGCCAGCCCATTTCAGAGGAAGGGGAAAACAGAGGAGAAATAAGTTATTGTTGTTGTTATTGTGACTTCAGATGGTGTCGGGAGCGTTCTCCCATCGCTCCACTTTTGTATAGTCAGTATGCAACCATAAGTGAAATGTTGGAACCTAGCAAGACTAACAAACACAGTTTAGTATAAATGCAAATCAAGCTACAGAGTTTTTACCCAAAGGAAGCAATACTGTAGTCAAATAACAGTTTAGATTATTATACTGAACTCATACTTCAAAACAAAGGAATAAAATAGCACTGAAAGACAAAATGTAAAAAGTGCCAAAAGTGTGTGTAAAATCCACTGGACACTATCATAGATACACTACTTCTCAGAAGCAGGTTTAAAAAAATTGTAGGAAATATTGTTGAAGGCAATTATGTGATTTATATTTATAGAAACACGGTTACATAATGAAACAATCAGAGCTAAAATAGTGTACACAGCAGAAACTTCCCAACCTGTTATTTTTCTCTAAAACAGAACAATAATGATAATAATAATAATTTACTACTCTATTATCCATTAATTTCTTTCTTCACCATTTCTCTTCCACTGTCACTCCCTAATTAACTTGCCAGTTGTATTTATATGTAAAGTATACCCATCATATTCTCATTGTTTACTTCATCTACTCAGACACCAGCCAGTGAATGCAAAAACAGCAATTCACAATATAAATGCACAGAATACCAGTCTTTTTCTCTCGTATTGCGGTGTTGTTTTCCATAGAACCATTTTGTCTCAAAGGCTCTGTTAATGAATTCTGGACAATTAGTGGAATTGAAATTTATTGACAGAACAGCAGCAACCCAGTCTGCCTTCCTGCCCGGCTGCGTGGCTCTCATTGTCCAGAGTGTTCGGAGCATATGCTATTGAGCTGCGCTGCTTGCTTGACAGCAAAGGGCTGGTTCAATTACATCAATTGCTTGATGACTGAGGAGAGAGCAGCAGGGCCATGCATGCTAGTTTGTGATAAGAGGGGAACTCTGCAGCACCATGGCCCTCATTATGCAAGTCTGACAGTAACCTAGAAAACCTAGGAAATTGTACACAATACAAAGCATATGTTTCTTGTTTCTTTTGGGGAGGAAAATTGATTCAAGAAAGTAATGGTGTAGACAATGTGAGGCTGACCAAAGCTCTGTCACAAACTGATGTGCTGTTTTAGGGTGGGTGGTGTATTCATTGCAATGGCTATTTCTTGTAAGTTATCCTCACATGCACATTCTTTTTCTGGGAGGATAAAGAAAGGAAGCAAACGCAGCAAGTAACCCACATAATAACTACTCTGGGGTTTTATTGTTTTCGGTCATGGATGATTTTACATAAACTTGTTGACATAATGTTAAAGCCTACCACAAAGTCTTAAACAGATTTCCAGATATGACTTCTGGCTAACCAGTAGGAAAAATCTGAAAAACTAAAGAGTTTAACATGAAAATAATTTCATTAAAAGCAGTTGTATTATGCTGTATAGCGCAATAATTGAAAAATCACTTGCAATTTATTGTTGCTTCTTTGTATTTCATTTTGGGATATGTATGTTTTATATTGTACATATTGTGTGCATCACAAATTAATTTTGTCCCAGTACAACCTGTCCTTGTCTTCTACGCTTTGTTTCCAGACAAAGACACAGCACTGTGACATTCAGTATTATTTATGGCACACTTTGAATTGACTCCTCAACCCAACGAACTGCAGTTAGCTAGTTAGCTATGAGCATTCTGTTTGTGTCAACAGCCCCCTTTGTGTGTCTGGAGTGATTTATTATGTAAAAGAGGGTTGGTTTGGGGGGAGCAAGGAGGGTGACACTGACCTTCCTTTAATTAACACTGATGGAGACCAAGGTGAGAGGCAAGATGATGAAGATGGATCTTTCCACATAAATCATCCCTCCTCCAGGCTGGTGTGTATATATGTGTGTGTGTAAGTG
This sequence comes from Simochromis diagramma, assembly GCF_900408965.1. NCBI lineage: Eukaryota > Metazoa > Chordata > Actinopteri > Cichliformes > Cichlidae > Simochromis > Simochromis diagramma. The sequence continues at coordinate 5,498,527 of NW_024387423.1, read as the reverse complement.
TGTGTTAATGTCATTTCTAACAGAAATAACCTTGTGGTTCACAGGTTAAATGAACGTTTGCGTAGGTGCAGAACCTCCATTATTTACCCCCGATGGTCTCCCCTTTGTGCTTATTTATTCAAAGATTTAATTGATTAATACCCCACTTTGTTCAATATAGTTTTCTTGTAATATTTCTAATTTACATTTTCCTGTGGAAAAAAACAACAACCAACTGAAGAAATTTTTTAAAACAAGTCCACCTTAATGAATGTTTTTCTTTTGTACTAAATCCCTAATGCATCATGCATTAGGGATGCCTGTATACAGGCCTATATTCTGTATACATAAATTCAAATATAAAATGGTTTTTAAAATTTCAAAATTATGCACATAAGAAAACAAATTGTCTGAGCTAACGTAACTGGTCAAACTTAAAATATATCTGTAAAAAAACAAAACAAAAAAACAAAAAGAGCAACCTCATTATGTGCAATGCAAAAAAACCTCATTTATTTTATACATCAGTGAGGAGAAACCATCTACTCAGGTATATTTTGAAGTCTATTAATGACCATCTTTTGTGCTAAGACCATCCTGACTGTCTGTTTTAGATATGCTAAAGTGTAATTATTCAAATAATTTATCTTCACTTTCCTATCTGAATCTTAGAGCACACTTCAAAGAATCATACATGCCTATGATTCTGTCATGTTTGTATGAGGTTAAAAGCTTATTCATTTTTCAGGCAGGTTAGTAATTTGGCTAGTTGCCCCGCCCGAGTCCTACCTCAACCCTAAACCTGCTGCTATAGTATGATGACATCCACCCTGACACTTTGAAGAGGTTCATCTTCATATATACTTGGTGCACCATGTCTTCTGGCCATAAGCAATTGTGGAGAATAACATAACAAGGAACTTATATGCATGTGGTTTTTTTCCAGACTAACTGTGTAATAATAAATTTATTTTTTGCACATTTACAAAATCCATTTCATGTTACAAGTTATAAAATTATGTGCAAATGTTATGACAACATTTCAACATTCGGATACAGTTGGTCAACATGTTAGTTTAGTTTATTTGTATTTATTTCCCTTTTCCATAAATTTCCTGTAGGCAATTAGGCACCGTGCTGCATGGTGGTTGTCGAGGTTGTCACATCGTCGGTGTAATTGTCAGAGATGAAATAATTGAAATGTTTCCATCTTCATCATTCCCATCAACATATTTCTAGACTTTTATGACATGCATCGAGTGCAGTGTTTTATTCTGATTGAGACTTTGTGTAAGCAAATGAGCACAACATATGCTCCAATGTGCATATGCTAATCAGTTTGTTTATCAGGCAGCCAGTTGGTCTGCACGCGCCACTCTGTATGTCATTTAATGTCTCTTGACATTTCCGCAGAGTAAAATGTTTTATGCATTTTTATCGTTGTTTTTATTTTTCCCTGTTCTTCTTGGTCTTCTTCTTGGTCTTCTTATACCGCCACTACCCCATATTTCATAAATAATGTATTTATTTATCATGAAAATCTGTTTTGGAATTAGAAGCTACCCCCACTTCAAAGACAGGAAACCTTTGATATGTTTGATTCTCGCAGAGTATCCGTTGGATTTATTCAATTTATGCAAAGCACCTCCAGGGTAATAAAGGTGGCATTTGAATACATTTGACTGGACTAAATCATATAATGAGGACAGTTTCTGCCCTATATCATACCAGAAAAGAGACCCTAATCCTTCAATATTAATGCTTCATTTGGCTAAAGAAAAAAAAATGTTTTGCCTGGTGAACTGACAACAGACAGTAGTCATTAGCTTAATGCTACATGAGTAATGATGTATTGCCTAAATTCAGCGGTAAGGGGGAAAAAAATACATGTTTGATAACCTTTTGTTTTGATGACGGGGATAAAATAATTCTTTTAAACTTTTCGGTTGAAAACATAATAAACAACACAAGACCACACATCACATTTAGTGCCTGAGTCACTGAAATTTTAATGTTTTGCCTCTGTGTTTTTGAATGTGTACCCATCCACCTGTGGTATTGTGGACAAAGTATTTGTATTTAAATCTATGTTCAGAGGATGCTGCTGATAAACATTAATAAGTGACCTGAACTACAGAAAACAAAGCTTTGTTTCCACTATTTCTGAGGACATTAGGCTGACTTAATGTTGTGGAAATTTACTCTTATGTCAACTCATACTTGCCTAATTCTAACCCTGAAAAGTTAATAATTTATCACAAGTAAAAACAAACACATCCACAAACATCCACAGGACAAAAACATGTCTAGGGTGTTAAAAGTACTTCATCGGGTCGGTTTTGTGAATATTAAAATAATTTTGTGCACATATTTTTAATATTTATATTAATTAATTAATTAATATTAAGCTTTTTAATACTACTACTACTACTACTACTACTAATAGCCGTCTCTTGATTTAAAATGTCTGTTCACTTCTTTCATTGCTTTCTGTCTTACCTTTTTGCTTTGGACAGCTAATTATTGGTCAGCCTTACATAATTTACACAGGAGCATCAACCTTGCATGACACTGTCATGTGTTTTGGTATAATAAAGTGAATGTCCAGCCTCGGTGGCCGGTCCCTGTTATTCTATAGCATACAGAACTGGGACAAAATCAAATGTTGATTACCTGACACATCCTGGACTTCTTTTAAGATTCACAACATTAAGGCCACCTTACAGGGTCCCCCTCCTGTCCACTCCTTGTGGAAGAGTGATGTTTCCTCAGTGGACAACTAATTATCTGGGCCTGACCCTCAGCTGTCTCCATGCAGGATCCTATTAGGCAGTCAGCAGGTTGAAATCCCCACCACAGACC